>NC_090329.1:137569189-137863001 GCF_035084215.1 Heptranchias perlo
GGACGAGGGGAGAGAGAGTGAGAAGGGGAGGATGAGGGAAGAGCGAGTGAGAAGGGGAGGATGAGGGAAGAGCGAGTGAGAAGGGGAGGATGAGGGAAGAGTGAGAAGGGGAGGATGAGGGAAGAGCGGGTGATAAGGGGAGGATGAGGGAAGAGCGAGTGAGAAGGGGAGGACGAGGGAAGAGAGAGTGAGAAGGGGAGGATGAGGGAAGAGCGGGTGATAAGGGGAGGATGAGGGAACGGAAACTGAGAAGGGGAGGATGAGTGAAGAGCGAATGAGAAGGGGAGGATGAGGGAAGAGCGAGTGAGAAGGGGAGGACGAGGGACGAGAGAGTTAGAAGGGGAGGATGAGGGAAGAGAGAGTGAGAAGGGGAGGATGAGGGAAGAGCGGGTGAGAAGGGGAGAATGAGGGAACGGAAACTGAGAAGGGGAGGATGAGTGAAGAGCGAGTGAGAAGGGGAGGATGAGGGAAGAGAGAGTGAGAAGGGGAGGATGAGGGAAGAGCGAGTGAGACGGGGAGGATGAGGGAAGAGAGAATGAGAAGGGGAGGAGGGAAGAGAGAGTGAGAAGGGGAGGATGAGGGAAGACAGAGTGAGAAGGGGAGGAGGGAAGAGCGAGTGAGAAGGGGAGGACGAGGGAAGAGTGAGAAGGGGAGGATGAGGGAAGAGCGGGTGATAAGGGGAGGATGAGGGAAGAGCGAGTGAGAAGGGGAGGACGAGGGAAGAGAGAGTGAGAAGGGGAGGATGAGGGAAGAGAGAATGAGAAGGGGAGGAGGGAAGAGCGAGTGAGAAGGGGAGGATGAGGGAAGAGCGAGTGAGAAGGGGAGGACGAGGGAAGAGAGAGTGAGAAGGGGAGGATGAGGGAAGAGAGAATGAGAAGGGGAGGAGGGAAGAGCGAGTGAGAAGGGGAGGATGAGGGAAGAGCGAGTGAGAAGGGGAGGACGAGGGAAGAGAGAGTGAGAAGGGGAGGATGAGGGAAGAGCGGGTGATAAGGGGAGGATGAGGGAACGGAAACTGAGAAGGTGAGGATGAGTGAAGAGCGAGTGAGAAGGGGAGGACGAGGGAAGAGAGAGTGAGAAGTGGAGGATGAGGGAAGAGAGAGTGAGAAGGGGAGGATGAGGGAAGAGCGAGTGAGAAGGGGAGGACGAGGGAAGAGAGAGTGAGAAGGGGAGGATGAGGGAAGAGCGAGTGAGAAGGGGAGGATGAGGGAAGAGCGAGTGAGAAGGGGAGGATGAGTGAAGAGTGAGTGAGAAGTGGAGGATGTGGGAAGAGCGAGTGAGACGGGGAGGATGAGGGAAGAGAGAATGAGAAGGGGAGGAGGGAAGAGAGAGTGAGAAGGGGAGGATGAGGGAAGACAGAGTGAGAAGGGGAGGAGGGAAGAGCGAGTGAGAAGGCGAGGCTGAGGGAAGAGCAAGTGAGAAGGGGAGAAGGGAAGAATGAGTGAGAAGGGGAGGATGAGGGAACAGAGACTGAGAAGGGGAGGACGTGAGGAGACAGAGTGAGAAGGGGAGGACGAGGGGAGAGAGTGAGAAGGGGAGGACGAGGGGAGAGAGAGTGAGAAGGGGAGGACGAGGGGAGAGAGAGTGAGAAGGGGAGAATGAGGGAAGTGCGAGTGAGAAGGGGAGAACGAGGAGAGAGAGAGTGAGAAGGGGAGGACGAGGGAAGTGCGAGTGAGAAGGGGAGAACGAGGAGAGAGAGAGTAAGAAGGGGAGGATGAGTGAAGAGTGAGTGAGAAGTGGAGGATGTGGGAAGAGCGAGTGAGACGGGGAGGATGAGGGAAGAGAGAATGAGAAGGGGAGGAGGGAAGAGAGAGTGAGAAGGGGAGGATGAGTGAAGAGCGTGTGAGAAAGGGAGGATGAGGGAAGAGAGAGTGAGAAGGGGAGGACTTGGGGAGAGAGAGTGAGAAGGGGAGGATGAGTGAAGAGGGAGTGAGAAAGGGAGATTGAGGGAATAGAGACCGAGAAGGGGAGGACTTGGGGAGAGAGTGTGAGAATGGGAGCACGAGGGGTGAGCGAGTGAGAAGGGGAGGAGGGAAGAGAGAGTGAAAAGGGGAGGATGAGGGAAGAGAGTGTGAGAAGTGGAGGACGAGGGAAGAGAGGGTGAGAAGGGGTGGATGAGGCAAGAGAGAGTGAGAAGGGGAGGATGAGGGAAGAGTGAGTGAGAAGGGAAGGACAAGGGGAGAGAGAGTGAGAAGGGGAGGGCTTGGGGAGAGGGAGTGAGAAGGGGAGGATGAGGGAAGAGTGAGTGAGAAGGGGAGGATGAGGGAAGAAAGAGTGAGAAGGGGAGGATGAGGGAAGAGTGAGTGAGAAGGGAAGGACGAGGGGAGAGAAAGTGAGAAGGGGAGGATGAGGGAAGAGCGAGTGAGAAGGGGAGGATGAGGGAAGTGCGAGTGAGAAGGGGAGGATGAGGGAAGAGAGAGTGAGAAGGGGAGGATGAGGGAAGAGTGAGAAGGGGAGGATGAGGGAAGAGCGGGTGATAAGGGGAGGATGAGGGAACGGAAACTGAGAAGGGGAGGATGAGTGAAGAGCGAGTGAGAAGGGGAGGACGAGGGAAGAGAGAGTGAGAAGGGGAGGATGAGGGAAGAGCGGGTGATAAGGGGAGGATGAGGGAAAGGAAACTGAGAAGGGGAGGAAGAGTGAAGAGCGAGTGAGAAGGGGAGGACGAGGGAAGAGCGAGTGAGAAGGGGAGGACGAGGGAAGAGAGAGTGAGAAGGGGAGGATGAGGGAAGAGAGAGTGAGAAGGGGTGGATGAGGGAAGAGCGGGTGAGAAGGGGAGGATGAGGGAACGGAAACTGAGAAGGGGAGGATGAGTGAAGAGCGAGTGAGAAGGAGAGGATGAGTGAACGGCAACTGAGAAGGGGAGGATGAGTGAAGAGCGAGTGAGAAGGGGAGGACGAGGGAAGAGAGAGTGAGAAGGGGAGGATGATGGAAGGGAGAGTGAGAAGGGGAGGATGAGGGAAGAGCGAGTGAGAAGGGGAGGACGAGGGAAGAGAGAGTGAGAAGGGGAGGATGAGGGAAGAGCGAGTGAGAAGGGGAGGATGAGGGAAGAGCGAGTGAGAAGGGGAGGATGAGTGAAGAGCGAGTGAGAAGGGGACGATGAGGGAAGAGAGAGTGAGAAGGGGAGGATGAGGGAAGAGCGAGTGAGAAGGGGAGGACGAGGGAAGAGAGAGTGAGAAGGGGAGGATGAGGGAAGAGCGGGTGATAAGGGAAGGATGAGGGAACGGAAACTGAGAAGGGGAGGATGAGTGAAGAGCGAATGAGAAGGGGAGGATGAGGGAAGAGCGAGTGAGAAGGGGAGGACGAGGGAAGAGAGAGTGAGAAGGGGAGGATGAGGGAAGAGAGAGTGAGAAGGGGAGGATGAGGGAAGAGCGGGTGAGAAGGGGAGGATGAGGGAACGGAAACTGAGAAGGGGAGGATGAGTGAAGAGCGAGTGAGAAGGGGAGGATGAGGGAAGAGAGAGTGAGAAGGGGAGGATGAGGGAAGAGCGAGTGAGACGGGGAGGATGAGGGAAGAGAGAATGAGAAGGGGAGGAGGGAAGAGAGAGTGAGAAGGGGAGGATGAGGGAAGACAGAGTGAGAAGGGGAGGAGGGAAGAGCGAGTGAGAAGGGGAGGACGAGGGAAGAGTGAGAAGGGGAGGATGAGGGAAGAGCGGGTGATAAGGGGAGGATGAGGGAAGAGCGAGTGAGAAGGGGAGGACGAGGGAAGAGAGAGTGAGAAGGGGAGGATGAGGGAAGAGAGAATGAGAAGGGGAGGAGGGAAGAGCGAGTGAGAAGGGGAGGATGAGGGAAGAGCGAGTGAGAAGGGGAGGACGAGGGAAGAGAGAGTGAGAAGGGGAGGATGAGGGAAGAGAGAATGAGAAGGGGAGGAGGGAAGAGCGAGTGAGAAGGGGAGGATGAGGGAAGTGCGAGTGAGAAGGGGAGGATGAGGGAAGAGAGAGTGAGAAGGGGAGGATGAGGGAAGAGTGAGAAGGGGAGGATGAGGGAAGAGCGGGTGATAAGGGGAGGATGAGGGAACGGAAACTGAGAAGGGGAGGATGAGTGAAGAGCGAGTGAGAAGGGGAGGACGAGGGAAGAGAGAGTGAGAAGGGGAGGATGAGGGAAGAGCGGGTGATAAGGGGAGGATGAGGGAACGGAAACTGAGAAGGGGAGGAAGAGTGAAGAGCGAGTGAGAAGGGGAGGACGAGGGAAGAGCGAGTGAGAAGGGGAGGACGAGGGAAGAGAGAGTGAGAAGGGGAGGATGAGGGAAGAGAGAGTGAGAAGGGGAGGATGAGGGAAGAGCGGGTGAGAAGGGGAGGATGAGGGAACGGAAACTGAGAAGGGGAGGATGAGTGAAGAGCGAGTGAGAAGGGGAGGATGAGGGAAGAGAGAGTGAGAAGGGGAGGATGAGGGAAGAGCGAGTGAGACGGGGAGGATGAGGGAAGAGAGAATGAGAAGGGGAGGAGGGAAGAGAGAGTGAGAAGGGGAGGATGAGGGAAGACAGAGTGAGAAGGGGAGGAGGGAAGAGCGAGTGAGAAGGGGAGGACGAGGGAAGAGTGAGAAGGGGAGGATGAGGGAAGAGCGGTTGATAAGGGGAGGATGAGGGAAGAGCGAGTGAGAAGGGGAGGATGAGGGAAGAGCGAGTGAGAAGGGGAGGACGAGGGAAGAGAGAGTGAGAAGGGGAGGATGAGGGAAGAGCGGGTGATAAGGGGAGGATGAGTGAACGGCAAGTGAGAAGGGGAGGATGAGTGAAGAGCGAGTGAGAAGGGGAGGACGAGGGAAGAGAGAGTGAGAAGGGGAGGATGATGGAAGGGAGAGTGAGAAGGGGAGGATGAGGGAAGAGCGAGTGAGAAGGGGAGGACGAGGGAAGAGAGAGTGAGAAGGGGAGGATGAGGGAAGAGCGAGTGAGAAGGGGAGGATGAGGGAAGAGCGAGTGAGAAGGGGAGGATGAGTGAAGAGCGAGTGAGAAGGGGAGGATGAGGGAAGAGAGAGTGAGAAGGGGAGGATGAGGGAAGAGCGAGTGAGAAGGGGAGGACGAGGGAAGAGAGAGTGAGAAGGGGAGGATGAGGGAAGAGCGGGTGATAAGGGGAGGATGAGGGAACGGAAACTGAGAAGGGGAGGATGAGTGAAGAGCGAATGAGAAGGGGAGGATGAGGGAAGAGCGAGTGAGAAGGGGAGGACGAGGGAAGAGAGAGTGAGAAGGGGAGGATGAGGGAAGAGAGAGTGAGAAGGGGAGGATGAGGGAAGAGCGGGTGAGAAGGGGAGGATGAGGGAACGGAAACTGAGAAGGGGAGGATGAGTGAAGAGCGAGTGAGAAGGGGAGGATGAGGGAAGAGAGAGTGAGAAGGGGAGGATGAGGGAAGAGCGAGTGAGACGGGGAGGATGAGGGAAGAGAGAATGAGAAGGGGAGGAGGGAAGAGAGAGTGAGAAGGGGAGGATGAGGGAAGACAGAGTGAGAAGGGGAGGAGGGAAGAGCGAGTGAGAAGGGGAGGACGAGGGAAGAGTGAGAAGGGGAGGATGAGGGAAGAGCGGGTGATAAGGGGAGGATGAGGGAAGAGCGAGTGAGAAGGGGAGGACGAGGGAAGAGAGAGTGAGAAGGGGAGGATGAGGGAAGAGAGAATGAGAAGGGGAGGAGGGAAGAGCGAGTGAGAAGGGGAGGATGAGGGAAGAGCGAGTGAGAAGGGGAGGACGAGGGAAGAGAGTGTGAGAAGGGGAGGATGAGGGAAGAGAGAATGAGAAGGGGAGGAGGGAAGAGCGAGTGAGAAGGGGAGGATGAGGGAAGAGCGAGTGAGAAGGGGAGGACGAGGGAAGAGAGAGTGAGAAGGGGAGGATGAGGGAAGAGCGGGTGATAAGGGGAGGATGAGGGAACGGAAACTGAGAAGGTGAGGATGAGTGAAGAGCGAGTGAGAAGGGGAGGACGAGGGAAGAGAGAGTGAGAAGTGGAGGATGAGGGAAGAGAGAGTGAGAAGGGGAGGATGAGGGAAGAGCGAGTGAGAAGGGGAGGATGAGTGAAGAGTGAGTGAGAAGTGGAGGATGTGGGAAGAGCGAGTGAGACGGGGAGGATGAGTGAAGAGTGAGTGAGAAGTGGAGGATGTGGGAAGAGCGAGTGAGACGGGGAGGATGAGGGAAGAGAGAATGAGAAGGGGAGGAGGGAAGAGAGAGTGAGAAGGGGAGGATGAGGGAAGACAGAGTGAGAAGGGGAGGAGGGAAGAGCGAGTGAGAAAGCGAGGCTGAGGGAAGAGCAAGTGAGAAGGGGAGAAGGGAAGAATGAGTGAGAAGGGGAGGATGAGGGAACAGAGACTGAGAAGGGGAGGACGTGAGGAGACAGAGTGAGAAGGGGAGGACGAGGGGAGAGAGTGAGAAGGGGAGGACGAGGGGAGAGAGAGTGAGAAGGGGAGGACGAGGGGAGAGAGAGTGAGAAGGGGAGAATGAGGGAAGTGCGAGTGAGAAGGGGAGAACGAGGAGAGAGAGAGTGAGAAGGGGAGGACGAGGGAAGTGCGAGTGAGAAGGGGAGAACGAGGAGAGAGAGAGTAAGAAGGGGAGGATGAGGGAATAGGGAGTGAGAATTGGAGTAGGAGGGAAGGCAGAGTGAGAAGGGGAGGAGGGAAGAGAGAGTGAGAAGGGGAGGATGAGTGAAGAGCGTGTGAGAAAGGGAGGATGAGGGAAGAGAGAGTGAGAAGGGGAGGACTTGGGGAGAGAGTGAGAAGGGGAGTGTGAGTGAAGAGGGAGTGAGAAAGGGAGATTGAGGGAATAGAGACGAGAAGGGGAGGACTTGGGGAGAGAGTGTGAGAATGGGAGCACGAGGGGTGAGCGAGTGAGAAGGGGAGGAGGGAAGAGAGAGTGAAAAGGGGAGGATGAGGGAAGAGAGTGTGAGAAGTGGAGGACGAGGGAAGAGAGGGTGAGAAGGGGAGGATGAGGGAAGAGAGAGTGAGAAGGGGAGGATGAGGGAAGAGTGAGTGAGAAGGGAAGGACAAGGGGAGAGAGAGTGAGAAGGGGAGGACTTGGGGAGAGGGAGTGAGAAGGGGAGG
Organism: Heptranchias perlo; assembly: GCF_035084215.1. NCBI lineage: Eukaryota > Metazoa > Chordata > Chondrichthyes > Hexanchiformes > Hexanchidae > Heptranchias > Heptranchias perlo. The sequence goes on from NC_090329.1 coordinate 137,576,190, forward strand.
ATGAGGGAAGAGTGAGTGAGAAGGGGAGGATGAGGGAAGAAAGAGTGAGAAGGGGAGGATGAGGGAAGAGTGAGTGAGAAGGGAAGGACGAGGGGAGAGAAAGTGAGAAGGGGAGGATGAGGGAAGAGCGAGTGAGAAGGGGAGGATGAGGGAAGTGCGAGTGAGAAGGGGAGGATGAGGGAAGAGAGAGTGAGAAGGGGAGGATGAGGGAAGAGTGAGAAGGGGAGGATGAGGGAAGAGCGGGTGATAAGGGGAGGATGAGGGAACGGAAACTGAGAAGGGGAGGATGAGTGAAGAGCGAGTGAGAAGGGGAGGACGAGGGAAGAGAGAGTGAGAAGGGGACGATGAGGGAAGAGCGGGTGATAAGGGGAGGATGAGGGAACGGAAACTGAGAAGGGGAGGATGAGTGAAGAGCGAGTGAGAAGGGGAGGACGAGGGAAGAGCGAGTGAGAAGGGGAGGACGAGGGAAGAGAGAGTGAGAAGGGGAGGATGAGGGAAGAGAGAGTGAGAAGGGGAGGATGAGGGAAGAGCGGGTGAGAAGGGGAGGATGAGGGAACAGAAACTGAGAAGGGGAGGATGAGTGAAGAGCGAGTGAGAAGGGGAGGATGAGGGAAGAGAGAGTGAGAAGGGGAGGATGAGGGAAGAGCGAGTGAGACGGGGAGGATGACGGAAGAGAGAATGAGAAGGGGAGGAGGGAAGAGAGAGTGAGAAGGGGAGGATGAGGGAAGATAGAGTGAGAAGGGGAGGAGGGAGGAGCGAGTGAGAAGGGGAGGACGAGGGAAGAGTGAGAAGGGGAGGATGAGGGAAGAGCGGGTGATAAGGGGAGGATGAGGGAAGAGCGAGTGAGAAGGGGAGGATGAGGGAAGAGAGAGTGAGAAGGGGAGGATGAGGGAAGAGAGAATGAGAAGGGGAGGAGGGAAGAGCGAGTGAGAAGGGGAGGATGAGGGAAGAGCGAGTGAGAAGGGGAGGACGAGGGAAGAGAGAGTGAGAAGGGGAGGATGAGGGAATAGCGGGTGATAAGGGGAGGATGAGGGAACGGCAACTGAGAAGGGGAGGATGAGTGAAGAGCGAGTGAGAAGGGGAGGACGAGGGAAGAGAGAGTGAGAAGGGGAGGATGAGGGAAGGGAGAGTGAGAAGGGGAGGATGAGGGAAGAGCGAGTGAGAAGGGGAGGACGAGGGAAGAGAGAGTGAGAAGGGGAGGATGAGGGAAGAGCGAGTGAGAAGGGGAGGATGAGGGAAGAGCGAGTGAGAAGGGGAGGATGAGTGAAGAGCGAGTGAGAAGTGGAGGATGAGGGAAGAGAGAGTGAGAAGGGGAGGATGAGGGAAGAGCGAGTGAGAAGGGGAGGACGAGGGAAGAGAGAGTGAGAAGGGGAGGACGAGGGAAGAGCGAGTGAGATGGGGAGGATATGGGAAGAGAGACTGAGAAGGGGAGGACGTGGGGAGGGAGAGTGAGATGGGGAGGACATGGGAAGAGAGACTGAGAAGGGAGGACGTGGGGAGGGAGAGTGAGATGGGGAGGATATGGGAAGAGAGACTGAGAAGGGAGGACGTGGGGAGGGAGAGTGTGAAGTGGAGGATGAGGGAAGAGCGAGTGAGAAGGGGAGGATGAGGGAAGAGAGAGTGAGAAGGCTAGGACGAGGGGAGAGAGAGTGAGAAGGGGAGGATGAGGGAAGAGCGAGTGAGAAGGGGAGGATGAGGGAAGAGTGAGAAGGGGAGGATGAGGGAAGAGCGGGTGATAAGGGGAGGATGAGGGAACGGAAACTGAGAAGGGGAGGATGAGTGAAGAGCGAGTGAGAAGGGGAGGATGAGGGAAGAGCGAGTGAGAAGGGGAGGACGAGGGAAGAGAGAGTGAGAAGGGGTGGATGAGGGAAGAGAGAGTGAGAAGGCTAGGACGAGGGGAGAGAGAGTGAGAAGGGGAGGATGAGGGAAGAGCGAGTGAGAAGGGGAGGATGAGGGAAGAGAGAGTGATAAGGGGAGGATGAGGGAAGAGCGAGTGAGAAGGGGTGGATGAGGGAAGAGAGAGTGAGAAGGCTAGGACGAGGGGAGAGAGAGTGAGAAGGGGAGGATGAGGGAAGAGCGAGTGAGAAGGGGAGGATGAGGGAAGAGAGAGTGAGAAGGGGAGGATGAGGGAAGAGCGGGTGATAAGGGGAGGATGAGGGAAGAGAGAGTGAGAAGGGGAGGATGAGGGAAGAGGGAGTGAGAAAGGGAGATTGAGGGAATAGAGACCGAGAAGGGGAGGACTTGGGGAGAGGGTGTGAGAATGGGAGCACGAGCGGTGAGCGAGTGAGAAGGGGAGGAGGGAAGAGAGAGTGAAAAGGGGAGGATGAGGGAAGAGAGTGTGAGAAGTGGAGGACGAGGGAAGAGAGGGTGAGAAGGGGAGGATGAGGGAAGAGAGAGTGAGAAGGGGAGGATGAAGAAAGAGAGAGTGAGAAGGGGAGGACGAGGGGAGAGAGAGTGAGAAGGGGAGGACTTGGGGAGAGGGAGTGAGAAGGGGAGGATGAGGGAAGAGTGAGTGAGAAGGGGAGGATGAGGGAAGAAAGAGTGAGAAGGGGAGGATGAGGGAAGAGTGAGTGAGAAGGGAAGGACGAGGGGAGAGAAAGTGAGAAGGGGAGGATGAGGGAAGAGCGAGTGAGAAGGGGAGGATGAGGGAAGTGCGAGTGAGAAGGGGAGGATGAGGGAAGAGAAAGTGAGAAGGCTAGGACGAGGGGAGAGAGAGTGAGAAGGGGAGGATGAGGGAAGAGCGAGTGAGAAGGGGAGGATGAGGGAAGAGCGAGTGAGAAGGGGAGGATGAGGGAAGAGTGAGAAGGGGAGGATGAGGGAAGAGCGGGTGATAAGGGGAGGATGAGGGAAGAGCAAGTGAGAAGGGGAGAAGGGAAGAATGAGTGAGAAGGGGAGGATGAGGGAACAGAGACTGAGAAGGGGAGGACGTGAGGAGACAGAGTGAGAAGGGGAGGACGAGGGGAGAGAGTGAGAAGGGGAGGACGAGGGGAGAGAGAGTGAGAAGGGGAGGACGAGGGGAGAGAGAGTGAGAAGGGGAGAATGAGGGAAGTGCGAGTGAGAAGGGGAGAACGAGGTGAGAGAGAGTGAGAAGGGGAGGACGAGGGAAGTGCGAGTGAGAAGGGGAGAACGAGGAGAGAGAGAGTAAGAAGGGGAGGATGAGGGAATAGGGAGTGAGAATTGGAGTAGGAGGGAAGGCAGAGTGAGAAGGGGAGGAGGGAAGAGAGAGTGAGAAGGGGAGGATGAGTGAAGAGCGTGTGAGAAAGGGAGGATGAGGGAAGAGAGAGTGAGAAGGGGAGGACTTGGGGAGAGAGTGAGAAGGGGAGTGTGAGTGAAGAGGGAGTGAGAAAGGGAGATTGAGGGAATAGAGACCGAGAAGGGGAGGACTTGGGGAGAGAGTGTGAGAATGGGAGCACGAGGGGTGAGCGAGTGAGAAGGGGAGGAGGGAAGAGAGAGTGAAAAGGGGAGGATGAGGGAAGAGAGTGTGAGAAGTGGAGGACGAGGGAAGAGAGGGTGAGAAGGGGAGGATGAGGGAAGAGAGAGTGAGAAGGGGAGGATGAGGGAAGAGTGAGTGAGAAGGGAAGGACAAGGGGAGAGAGAGTGAGAAGGGGAGGACTTGGGGAGAGGGAGTGAGAAGGGGAGGATGAGGGAAGAGTGAGTGAGAAGGGGAGGATGAGGGAAGAAAGAGTGAGAAGGGGAGGATGAGGGAAGAGTGAGTGAGAAGGGAAGGACGAGGGGAGAGAAAGTGAGAAGGGGAGGATGAGGGAAGAGCGAGTGAGAAGGGGAGGATGAGGGAAGTGCGAGTGAGAAGGGGAGGATGAGGGAAGAGAGAGTGAGAAGGGGAGGATGAGGGAAGAGTGAGAAGGGGAGGATGAGGGAAGAGCGGGTGATAAGGGGAGGATGAGGGAACGGAAACTGAGAAGGGGAGGATGAGTGAAGAGCGAGTGAGAAGGGGAGGACGAGGGAAGAGAGAGTGAGAAGGGGACGATGAGGGAAGAGCGGGTGATAAGGGGAGGATGAGGGAACGGAAACTGAGAAGGGGAGGATGAGTGAAGAGCGAGTGAGAAGGGGAGGACGAGGGAAGAGCGAGTGAGAAGGGGAGGACGAGGGAAGAGAGAGTGAGAAGGGGAGGATGAGGGAAGAGAGAGTGAGAAGGGGAGGATGAGGGAAGAGCGGGTGAGAAGGGGAGAATGAGGGAACGGAAACTGAGAAGGGGAGGATGAGTGAAGAGCGAGTGAGAAGGGGAGGATGAGGGAAGAGAGAGTGAGAAGGGGAGGATGAGGGAAGAGCGAGTGAGACGGGGAGGATGAGGGAAGAGAGAATGAGAAGGGGAGGAGGAAAGAGAGAGTGAGAAGGGGAGGATGAGGGAAGACAGAGTGAGAAGGGGAGGAGGGAAGAGCGAGTGAGAACAGGAGGACGAGGGAAGAGTGAGAAGGGGAGGATGAGGGAAGAGCGGGTGATAAGGGGAGGATGAGGGAAGAGCGAGTGAGAAGGGGAGGACGAGGGAAGAGAGAGTGAGAAGGGGAGGATGAGGGAAGAGAGAATGAGAAGGGGAGGAGGGAAGAGCGAGTGAGAAGGGGAGGATGAGGGAAGAGCGAGTGAGAAGGGGAGGACGAGGGAAGAGAGAGTGAGAAGGGGAGGATGAGGGAAGAGCGGGTGATAAGGGGAGGATGAGGGAACGGAAACTGAGAAGGGGAGGATGAGTGAAGAGCGAGTGAGAAGGGGAGGACGAGGGAAGAGAGAGTGAGAAGGGGAGGATGAGGGAAGAGAGAGTGAGAAGGGGAGGATGAGGGAATAGCGAGTTAGAAGGGGAGGACGAGGGAAGAGAGAGTGAGAAGGGGAGGATGAGGGAAGAGCGAGTGAGAAGGGGAGGATGAGGGAAGAGCGAGTGAGAAGGGGAGGATGAGTGAAGAGCGAGTGAGAAGGGGAGGATGAGGGAAGAGAGAGTGAGAAGGGGAGGATGAGGGAAGAGCGAGTGAGAAGGGAGGATGAGGCAAGAAAAATGATAATGGGAGGATTAGGGAAGAGCGAGTGAGAAGGGGAGGATGAGTGAAGAGCGAGTGAGAAGGGGAGGATGAGTGAAGAGTGAGTGAGAAGTGGAGGATGTGGGAAGAGCGAGTGAGACGGGGAGGATGAGGGAAGAGAGAGTGAGAAGTGGAGGATGTGGGAAGAGCGAGTGAGACGGGGAGGATGAGGGAAGAGAGAATGAGAAGGGGAGGAGGGAAGAGAGAGTGAGAAGGGGAGGATGAGGGAAGACAGAGTGAGAAGGGGAGGAGGGAAGAGCGAGTGAGAAGGCGAGGCTGAGGGAAGAGCAAGTGAGAAGGGGAGAAGGGAAGAATGAGTGAGAAGGGGAGGATGAGGGAACAGAGACTGAGAAGCGGAGGACGTGAGGAGACAGAGTGAGAAGGGGAGGACGAGGGGAGAGAGTGAGAAGGGGAGGACGAGGGGAGAGAGAGTGAGAAGGGGAGGACGAGGGGAGAGTGAGTGAGAAGGGGAGAATGAGGGAAGTGCGAGTGAGAAGGAGAGAACGAGGAGAGAGAGAGTGAGAAGGGGAGGACGAGGGAAGTGCGAGTGAGAAGGGGAGAACGAGGAGAGAGAGAGTAAGAAGGGGAGGATGAGGGAATAGGGAGTGAGAAGTGGAGTAGGAGGGAAGGCAGAGTGAGAAGGGGAGGAGGGAAGAGAGAGTGAGAAGGGGAGGATGAGTGAAGAGCGTGTGGGAAAGGGAGGATGAGGGAAGAGAGAGTGAGAAGGGGAGGACTTGGGGAGAGAGAGTGAGAAGGGGAGGATGAGTGAAGAGGGAGTGAGAAAGGGAGATTGAGGGAATAGAGACCGAGAAGGGGAGGACTTGGGGAGAGAGTGTGAGAATGGGAGCACGAGGGAAGAGAGGGTGAGAAGGGGAGGATGAGGGAAGAGTGAGTTAGAAGGGAAGGACGAGGGGAGAGAGAGTGAGAAGGGGAGGACTTGGGGAGAGGGAGTGAGAAGGGGAGGATGAGGGAAGAGTGAGTGAGAAGGGGAGGATGAGGGGAGAAAGAGTGAGAAGGGGAGGATGAGGGAAGAGTGAGTGAGAAGGGAAGGACGAGGGGAGAGAAAGTGAGAAGGGGAGGATGAGGGAAGAGCGAGTGAGAAGGGGAGGACGAGGGAAGCGAGAGTGAGAAGGGGAGGATGAGGGAAGAGCGGGTGAGAAGGGGAGGACGAGGGAAGCGAGAGTGAGAAGGGGAGGATGAGGGAAGAGCGAGTGAGAAGGGGAGGATGAGGGAAGAGCGAGTGAGAAGGGGAGGACGAGGGAAGCGAGAGAGAGAAGGGGAGGATGAGGGACGAGCGGGTGATAAGGGGAGGATGAGGGAACGGAAACTGAGAAGGGGAGGATGAGTGAAGAGCGAGTGAGAAGGGGATGATGAGGGAAGAGCGAGTGAGAAGGGGAGGACGAGGGAAGAGAGAGTGAGAAGGGGAGGATGAGGGAAGAGAGAGTGAGAAGGGGAGGATGAGGGAAGAGCGGGTGAGAAGGGGAGGATGAGGGAACGGAAACTGAGAAGGGGAGGATGAGTGAAGAGCGAGTGAGAAGGGGAGGATGAGGGAAGAGAGAGTGAGAAGGGGAGGATGAGGGAAGAGCGGGTGATAAGGGGAGGATGAGGGAACGGTAACTGAGAAGGGGAGGATGAGTGAAGAGCGAGTGAGAAGGGGAGGATGAGGGAAGAGAGAATGAGAAGGGGAGGAGGGAAGAGCGAGTGAGAAGGGGAGGATGAGGGAAGAGCGAGTGAGAAGGGGAGGACGAGGGAAGAGAGAGTGAGAAGGGGAGGATGAGGGAAGAGCGGGTGATAAGGGGAGGATGAGGGAACGGTAACTGAGAAGGGGAGGATGAGTGAAGAGCGAGTGAGAAGGGGAGGACGAGGGAAGAGAGATTGAGAAGGGGAGGATGAGGGAAGAGAGAGTGAGAAGGGGAGGATGAGGGAAGAGCGAGTGAGAAGGGGAGGACGAGGGAAGAGAGAGTGAGAAGGGGAGGATGAGGGAAGAGCGAGTGAGAAGGGGAGGATGAGGGAAGAGCGAGTGAGAAGTGGAGGATGAGTGAAGAGCGAGTGAGAAGGGGAGGATGAGGGAAGAGAGAGTGAGAAGGGGAGGAGGAGGGAAGAGCGAGTGAGAAGGGGAGGACGAGGGAAGAGAGAGTGAGAAGGGGAGGACGAGGGCAGAGCGAGTGAGATGGGGAGGATATGGGAAGAGAGACTGAGAAGGGAGGACGTGGCGAGGGAGAGTGAGATGGGGAGGATGTGGGAAGAGAGACTGAGAAGGGGAGGACGTGGGGAGGGAGAGTGAGATGGGAGGACGTGGGGAGGGAGAGTGTGAAGTGGAGGATGAGGGAAGAGCGAGTGAGAAGGGGAGGATGAGGGAAGAGAGAGTGAGAAGGCTAGGACGAGGGGAGAGAGAGTGAGAAGGGGAGGATGAGGGAAGAGCGAGTGAGAAGGGGAGGATGAGGGAAGAGCGAGTGAGAAGGGGAGGATGAGGGAAGAGCGAGTGAGAAGGGGAGGACGAGGGAAGAGAGAGTGAGAAGGGGAGGATGAGGGAAGAGCGGGTGATAAGGGGAGGATGAGCGATGAGCGAGTGAGAAGGGGAGGATGAGGGAAGAGAGACTGAGAAGGCTAGGATGAGGGGAGAGAGAGTGAGAAGGGGAGGATGAGGGAAGAGCGAGTGAGAAGGGTAGGATGAGGGAAGAGCAAGTGAGAAGGGGAGGATGAGGGAAGAGAGAGTGAGAAGGGGAGGATGAGGGAAGAGCGGGTGATAAGGGGAGGATGAGGGAAGAGAGAGTGAGAAGGGGAGGATGAGGGAAGAGCGGGTGATAAGGGGAGGATGAGGGAAGAGAGAGTGAGAAGGGGAGGATGAGGGAAGAGGGAGTGAGAAAGGGAGATTGAGGGAATAGAGACCGAGAAGGGGAGGACTTGGGGAGAGAGTGTGAGAATGGGAGCACGAGCGGTGAGCGAGTGAGAAGGGGAGGAGGGAAGAGAGAGTGAAAAGGGGAGGATGAGGGAAGAGAGTGTGAGAAGTGGAGGACGAGGGAAGAGAGGGTGAGAAGGGGAGGATGAGGGAAGAGAGAGTGAGAAGGGGAGGATGAAGGAAGAGTGAGTGAGAAGGGAAGGACGAGGGGAGAGAGAGTGAGAAGGGGAGGACTTGGGGAGAGGGAGTGAGAAGGGGAGGATGAGGGAAGAGTGAGTGAGAAGGGGAGGATGAGGGAAGAAAGAGTGAGAAGGGGAGGATGAGGGAAGAGTGAGTGAGAAGGGAAGGACGAGGGGAGAGAAAGTGAGAAGGGGAGGATGAGGGAACAGCGAGTGAGAAGGGGAGGATGAGGGAAGTGCGAGTGAGAAGGGGAGGATGAGGGAAGAGAAAGTGAGAAGGCTAGGACGAGGGGAGAGAGAGTGAGAAGGGGAGGATGAGGGAAGAGCGAGTGAGAAGGGGAGGATGAGGGAAGAGCGAGTGAGAAGGGGAGGATGAGGGAAGAGTGAGAAGGGGAGGATGAGGGAAGAGCGGGTGATAAGGGGAGGATGAGGGAACGGAAACTGAGAAGGGGAGGATGAGTGAAGAGCGAGTGAGAAGGGGAGGATGAGGGAAGAGCGGGTGATAAGGGGAGGATGAGGGAAGAGCGAGTGAAAAGGGGAGGATGAGGGAAGAGAGACTGAGAAGGGGAGGATGAGGGAAGAGCGAGTGAGAAGGGGAGGATGAGGGAAGAGGGAGTGAGAAAGGGAGATTGAGGGAATAGAGAACGAGAAGGGGAGGACTTGGGGAGAGAGTGTGAGAATGGGAGCACGAGCGGTGAGCGAGTGAGAAGGGGAGGAGGGAAGAGAGAGTGAAAAGGGGAGGATGTGGGAAGAGAGTGTGAGAAGTGGAGGACGAGGGAAGAGAGGGTGAGAAGGGGAGGATGAGGGAAGAGAGAGTGAGAAGGGGAGGATGAAGGAAGAGTGAGTGAGAAGGGAAGGACGAGGGGAGAGAGAGTGAGAAGGGGAGGACTTGGGGAGAGGGAGTGAGAAGGGGAGGATGAGGGAAGAGTGAGTGAGAAGGGGAGGATGAGGGAAGAAAGAGTGAGAAGGGGAGGATGAGGGAAGAGTGAGTGAGAAGGGAAGGACGAGGGGAGAGAAAGTGAGAAGGGGAGGATGTGGGAAGAGCGAGTGAGAAGGGGAGGATGAGGGAAGTGCGAGTGAGAAGGGGAGGATGAGGGAAGAGAAAGTGAGAAGGCTAGGACGAGGGGAGAGAGAGTGAGAAGGGGAGGATGAGGGAAGAGCGAGTGAGAAGGGCAGGATGAGGGAAGAGCGAGTGAGAAGGGGAGGATGAGGGAAGAGCGGGTGATAAGGGGAGGATGAGGGAACGGAAACTGAGAAGGGGAGGATGAGTGAAGAGCGAGTGAGAAGGGGAGGATGAGGGAAGAGAGAGTGAGAAGGGGAGGATTAGGAAGAGCGAGTGAGACGGGGAGGATGAGGGAAGAGAGAATGAGAAGGGGAGGAGGGAAGAGAGAGTGAGAAGGGGAGGATGAGGGAAGACAGAGTGAGAAGGGGAGGAGGGAAGAGCGAGTGAGAAGGGGAGGACGAGGGAAGAGTGAGAAGGGGAGGATGAGGGAAGAGCGGGTGATAAGGGGAGGATGAGGGAAGAGCGAGTGAGAAGGGGAGGACGAGGGAAGAGAGAGTGAGAAGGGGAGGATGAGGGAAGAGAGAATGAGAAGGGGAGGAGGGAAGAGCGAGTGAGAAGGGGAGGATGAGGGAAGAGCGAGTGAGAAGGGGAGGACGAGGGAAGAGAGAGTGAGAAGGGGAGGATGAGGGAAGAGCGGGTGATAAGGGGAGGATGAGGGAACGGAAACTGAGAAGGGGAGGATGAGTGAAGAGCGAGTGAAAAGGGGAGGATGAGGGAAGAGAAAGTGAGAAGGCTAGGACGAGGGAAGAGCGAGTGAGAAGGGGAGGACGAGGGAAGAGAGAGTGAGAAGGGGAGGATGAGGGAAGAGCGGGTGATAAGGGGAGGATGAGGGAAGAGTGAGAAGGGGAGGATGAGGGAAGAGCGGGTGATAAGGGGAGGATGAGGGAACGGAAACTGAGAAGGGGAGGATGAGTGAAGAGCGAGTGAGAAGGGGAGGATGAGGGAAGAGCGAGTGAGAAGGGGAGGACGAGGGAAGAGAGAGTGAGAAGGGGAGGATGATGGAAGAGCGGGTGATAAGGGGAGGATGAGGGAACGGAAACTGAGAAGGGGAGGATGAGTGAAGAGCGAGTGAGAAGGGGAGGATGAGGGAAGAGCGAGTGAGAAGGGGAGGACGAGGGAAGAGCGAGTGAGAAGGGGAGGACGAGGGAAGAGAGAGTGAGAACGGGAGGATGAGGGAAGTGCGGGTGATAAGGGGAGGCTGAGGGAACGGAAACTGAGAAGGGGAGGATGAGTGAAGAGCGAGTGAGAAGGGGAGGATGAGGGAAGAGAAAGTGAGAAGGCTAGGACGAGGGGAGAGAGAGTGGTAAGGGGAGGATGAGGGAAGAGCGAGTGAGAAGGGGAGGATGAGGGAAGAGCGAGTGAGAAGGGGAGGATGAGGGAAGAGTGAGAAGGGGAGGATGAGGGAAGAGCGGGTGATAAGGGGAGGATGAGGGAACGGAAACTGAGAAGGGGAGGATGAGTGAAGAGCGAGTGAGAAGGGGAGGATGAGGGAAGAGCGAGTGAGAAGGGGAGGACGAGGGAAGAGAGTGAGAAGGGGAGGATGAGGGAAGAGCGGGTGATAAGGGGAGGATGAGGGAACGGAAACTGAGAAGGGGAGGATGAGTGAAGAGTGAGTGAGAAGGGGAGGATGTGGGAAGAGCGAGTGAGAAGGGGAGGACGAGGGAAGAGAGAGTGAGAAGGGGAGGATGAGGGAAGAGAGAGTGAGAAGGGGAGGATGAGGGAAGAGCGGGTGAGAAGGGGAGGATGAGGGAACGGAAACTGAGAAGGGGAGAATGAGTGAAGAGCGAGTGAGAAGTGGAGGATGAGGGAAGAGAGAGTGAGAAGGGGAGGATGAGGGAAGAGCGAGGGAGACGGGGAGGATGAGGGAAGAGAGAATGAGAAGGGGAGGAGGGAAGAGAGAATGAGAAGGGGAGGATGAGGGAAGACAGAGTGAGAAGGGGAGGAGGGAAGAGCGAGTGAGAAGGGGAGGACGAGGGAAGAGTGAGAAGGGGAGGATGAGGGAAGAGCGGGTGATAAGGGGAGGATGAGGGAAGAGCGAGTGAGAAGGGGAGGACGAGGGAAGAGAGAGTGAGAAGGGGAGGATGAGGGAAGAGAGAATGAGAAGGGGAGGAGGGAAGAGCGAGTGAGAAGGGGAGGATGAGGGAAGAGCGAGTGAGAAGGGGAGGACGAGGGAAGAGAGAGTGAGAAGGGGAGGATGAGGGAAGAGCGGGTGATAAGGGGAGGATGAGGGAACGGAAACTGAGAAGGGGAGGATGAGTGAAGAGCGAGTGAGAAGGGGAGGACGAGGGAAGAGAGAGTGAGAAGGGGAGGATGAGGGAAGAGAGAGTGAGAAGGGGAGGATGAGGGAAGAGCGAGTGAGAAGGGGAGGACGAGGGAAGAGAGAGTGAGAAGGGGAGGATGAGGGAAGAGCGAGTGAGAAGGCGAGGATGAGGGAAGAGCGAGTGAGAAGGGGAGGATGAGTGAAGAGCGAGTGAGAAGGGGAGGATGAGGGAAGAGAGAGTGAGAAGGGGAGGATGAGGGAAGAGAGAGTGAGAAGGGGAGGAGGGAAGAGAGAGAGAGAAGGGGAGGATGAGGGAATAGAGAGTGAGAAGGGAGGATGAGGGAAGAAAAATGAGAAGGGGTGGATTAGGGAAGAGCGAGAGATAAGGGGAGAATGAGGGAAGAGCGAGTGAGACGGGGAGGATGAGGGAAGAGAGAGTGAGAAGTGGAGGATGAGGGAAGAGAGAATGAGAAGGGGAGGAGGGAAGAGAGAGTGAGAAGGGGAGGATGAGGGAAGAGCGAGTGAGACGGGGAGGATGAGGGAAGAGAGAATGAGAAGGGGAGGAGGGAAGAGAGAGTGAGAAGGGGAGGATGAGGGAAGACAGAGTGAGAAGGGGAGGACGAGGGAAGAGAGAATGAGAAGGGGAGGAGGGAAGAGCGAGTGAGAAGGCGAGGCTGAGGGAAGAGCAAGTGAGAAGGGGAGAAGGGAAGAATGAGTGAGAAGGGGAGGATGAGGGAAGAGCGACTGAGAAGGGGAGGATGAGGGAAGAGAGAGTGAGAAGGGGAGGTCGAGGGGAGAGAGAGTGAGAAGGGGAGGTCGAGGGGAGAGAGAGTGAGAAGGGGAGAATGAGGGAAGTGCGAGTGAGAAGGGGAGAACGAGGAGAGAGAGAGTGAGAAGGGGAGGACGAGGGAAGTGCGAGTGAGAAGGGGAGAACGAGGAGAGAGAGAGTGAGAAGGGGAGAACGAGGAGAGAGAGAGTGAGAAGGGGAGGACTTGGGGAGAGAGAGTGAGAAGGGGAGGATGAGTGAAGAGGGAGTAAGAAAGGGAGATTGAGGGAATAGAGACCGAGAAGGGGAGGACTTGGGGAGAGAGTGTGAGAATGGGAGCACGAGGGGTGAGCGAGTGAGAAGGGGAGGAGGGAAGAGAGAGTGAAAAGGGGAGGATGAGGGAAGAGAGTGTGAGAAGTGGAGGACGAGGGAAGAGAGGGTGAGAAGGGGAGGATGAGGGAAGAGAGAGTGAGAAGGGGAGGATGAGGGAAGAGTGAGTGAGAAGGGAAGGACGAGGGGAGAGAGAGTGAGAAGGGGAGGACTTGGGGAGAGGGAGTGAGAAGGGGAGGATGAGGGAAGAGTGAGTGAGAAGGGGAGGATGAGGGAAGAAAGAGTGAGAAGGGGAGGATGAGGGAAGAGCGGGTGAGAAGGGGAGGATGAGGGAAGAGAGAGTGAGAAGGGGAGGACTTGGGGAGAGAGAGTGAGAAGGGGAGGATGAGTGAAGAGGGAGTGAGAAAGGGAGATTGAGGGAATAGAGACCGAGAAGGGGAGGACTTGGGGAGAGAGTGTGAGAATGGGAGCACGAGGGGTGAGCGAGTGAGAAGGGGAGGAGGGAAGAGAGAGTGAAAAGGGGAGGATGAGGGAAGAGAGTGTGAGAAGTGGAGGACGAGGGAAGAGAGGGTGAGAAGGGGAGGATGAGGGAAGAGAGAGTGAGAAGGGGAGGATGAGGGAAGAGTGAGTGAGAAGGGAAGGACGAGGGGAGAGAGAGTGAGAAGGGGAGGACTTGGGGAGAGGGAGTGAGAAGGGGAGGATGAGGGAAGAGTGAGTGAGAAGGGGAGGATGAGGGAAGAAAGAGTGAGAAGGGGAGGATGAGGGAAGAGTGAGTGAGAAGGGAAGGACGAGGGGAGAGAACGTGAGAAGGCTAGGAAGAGGGGAGAGAGAGTGAGAAGGGGAGGATGAGGGAAGAGCGAGTGAGAAGGGGAGGATGAGGGAAGAGCGAGTGAGAAGGGGAGGATGAGGGAAGAGCGAGTGAGAAGGGGAGGACGAGGGAAGAGAGAGTGAGAAGGGGAGGATGAGGGAAGAGCGGGTGATAAGGGGAGGATGAGGGAACGGAAACTGAGAAGGGGAGGATGAGTGAAGAGCGAGTGAGAAGGGGAGGATGAGGGAAGAGCGAGTGAGAAGGGGAGGACGAGGGAAGAGAGAGTGAGAAGGGGAGGATGAGGGAAGAGAGAGTGAGAAGGGGAGGATGAGGGAAGAGCGGGTGAGAAGGGGAGGATGAGGGAACGGAAACTGAGAAGGGGAGGATGAGTGAAGAGCGAGTGAGAAGGGGAGGATGAGGGAAGAGAGAGTGAGAAGGGGAGGATGAGGGAAGAGTGAGTGAGATGGGGAGGATGAGGGAAGAGAGAATGAGAAGGGGAGGAGGGAAGAGAGAGTGAGAAGGGGAGGATGAGGGAAGACAGAGTGAGAAGGGGAGGAGGGAAGAGCGAGTGAGAAGTGGAGGACGAGGGAAGAGTGAGAAGGGGAGGATGAGGGACGAGCGGGTGATAAGGGGAGGATGAGGGAAGAGCGAGTGAGAAGGGGAGGACGAGGGAAGAGAGAGTGAGAAGGGGAGGATGAGGGAAGAGAGAATGAGAAGGGGAGGAGGGAAGAGCGAGTGAGAAGGGGAGGATGAGGGAAGAGCGAGTGAGAAGGGGAGGACGAGGGAAGAGAGAGTGAGAAGGGGAGGATGAGGGAAGAGCGGGTGATAAGGGGAGGATGAGGGAACGGAAACTGAGAAGGGGAGGATGAGTGAAGAGCGAGTGAGAAGGGGAGGACGAGGGAAGAGAGATTGAGAAGGGGAGGATGAGGGAAGAGAGAGTGAGAAGGGGAGGATGAGGGAAGAGCGAGTGAGAAGGTTAGGACGAGGGAAGAGAGAGTGAGAAGGGGAGGATGAGGGAAGAGCGAGTGAGAAGGGGAGGATGAGGGAAGAGCGAGTGAGAAGGGGAGGATGAGTGAAGAGCGAGTGAGAAGGGGAGGATGAGGGAAGAGAGAGTGAGAAGGGGAGGATGAGGGAAGAGCGAGTGAGAAGGGGAGGACGAGGGAAGAGAGAGTGAGAAGGGGAGGACGAGGGAAGAGCGAGTGAGATCGGGAGGATATGGGAAGAGAGACTGAGAAGGGAGGACGTGGGGAGGGAGAGTGAGATGGGGAGGATATGGGAAGAGAGACTGAGAAGGGAGGACGTGGGGAGGGAGAGTGTGAAGTGGAGGATGAGGGAAGAGCGAGTGAGAAGGGGAGGATGAGGGAAGAGAGATTGAGAAGGCTAGGACGAGGGGAGAGAGAGTGAGAAGGGGAGGATGAGGGAAGAGCGAGTGAGAAGGGGAGGATGAGGGAAGAGTGAGAAGGGGAGGATGAGGGAAGAGCGGGTGATAAGGGGAGGATGAGGGAACGGAAACTGAGAAGGGGAGGATGAGGGAAGAGAGAGTGAGAAGGGGAGGATGAGGGAAGAGCGGGTGATAAGGGGAGGATGAGGGAAGAGCGAGTGAGAAGGGGAGGATGAGGGAAGAGCGAGTGAGAAGGGGAGGATGAGGGAAGAGTGAGAAGGGGAGGATGAGGGAAGAGCGGGTGATAAGGGGAGGATGAGGGAACGGAAACTGAGAAGGGGAGGATGAGTGAAGAGCGAGTGAGAAGGGGAGGATGAGGGAAGAGCGAGTGAGAAGGGGAGGACGAGGGAAGAGAGAGTGAGAAGGGGAGGATGAGGGAAGAGCGGGTGATAAGGGGAGGATGAGGGAACGGAAACTGAGAAGGGGAGGATGAGTGAAGAGCGAGTGAGAAGGGGAGGATGAGGGAAGAGCGAGTGAGAAGGGGAGGACGAGGGAAGAGAGAGTGAGAAGGGGAGGATGAGGGAAGAGAGAGTGAGAAGGGGAGGATGAGGGAAGAGCGGGTGAGAAGGGGAGGATGAGGGAACGGAAACTGAGAAGGGGAGGATGAGTGAAGAGCGAGTGAGAAGGGGAGGATGAGGGAAGAGAGAGTGAGAAGGGGAGGATGAGGGAAGAGCGAGTGAGACGGGGAGGATGAGGGAAGAGAGAATGAGAAGGGGAGGAGGGAAGAGAGAGTGAGAAGGGGAGGATGAGGGAAGACAGAGTGAGAAGGGGAGGAGGGAAGAGCGAGTGAGAAGGGGAGGACGAGGGAAGAGTGAGAAGGGGAGGATGAGGGAAGAGCGGGTGATAAGGGGAGGATGAGGGAAGAGCGAGTGAGAAGGGGAGGACGAGGGAAGAGAGAGTGAGAAGGGGAGGATGAGGGAAGAGAGAATGAGAAGTGGAGGAGGGAAGAGCGAGTGAGAAGGGGAGGATGATGGAAGAGCGAGTGAGAAGGGGAGGACGAGGGAAGAGAGAGTGAGAAGGGGAGGATGAGGGAAGAGCGGGTGATAAGGGGAGGATGAGGGAACGGCAACTGAGAAGGGGAGAATGAGTGAAGAGCGAGTGAGAAGGGGAGGACGAGGGAAGAGAGATTGAGAAGGGGAGGATGAGGGAAGAGAGAGTGAGAAGGGGAGGATGAGGGAAGAGCGAGTGAGAAGGGGAGGACGAGGGAAGAGAGAGTGAGAAGGGGAGGATGAGGGAAGAGCGAGTGAGAAGGGGAGGATGAGGGAAGAGCGAGTGAGAAGGGGAGGATGAGTGAAGAGCGAGTGAGAAGGGGAGGATGAGGGAAGAGAGAGTAAGAAGGGGAGGATGAGGGAAGAGCGAGTGAGAAGGGGAGGACGAGGGAAGAGAGAGTGAGAAGGGGAGGACGATGGAAGAGCGAGTGAGATGGGGAGGATATGGGAAGAGAGACTGAGAAGGGGAGGACGTGGGGAGGGAGAGTGAGATGGGGAGGATATGGGAAGAGAGACTGAGAAGGGAGGACGTGGGGAGGGAGAGTGTGAAGTGGAGGATGAGGGAAGAGCGAGTGAGAAGGGGAGGATGAGGGAAGAGAGAGAGAGAAGGCTAGGACGAGGGGAGAGAGAGTGAGAAGGGGAGGATGAGGGAAGAGAGAGTGAGAAGGGGAGGATGAGGGAAGAGTGAGAAGGGGAGGATGAGGGAAGAGCGAGTGAGAAGGGTAGGATGAGGGAAGAGCGAGTGAGAAGGGGAGGATGAGGGAAGAGCGGGTGATAAGGGGAGGATGAGGGAAGAGAGAGTGAGAAGGGGAGGATGAGGGAAGAGGGAGTGAGAAAGGGAGATTGAGGGAATAGAGAACGAGAAGGGGAGGATGAAGGAAGAGTGAGTGAGAAGGGAAGGACGAGGGGAGAGAGAGTGAGAAGGGGAGGACTTGGGGAGAGGGAGTGAGAAGGGGAGGATGAGGGAAGAGTGAGTGAGAAGGGGAGGATGAGGGAAGAAAGAGTGAGAAGGGGAGGATGAGGGAAGAGTGAGTGAGAAGGGAAGGACGAGGGGAGAGAAAGTGAGAAGGGGAGGATGAGGGAAGAGCGAGTGAGAAGGGGAGGATGAGGGAAGTGCGAGTGAGAAGGGGAGGATGAGGGAAGAGAAAGTGAGAAGGCTAGGACGAGGGAAGAGAGAGTGAGAAGGGAAGGATGAGGGAAGAGCGAGTGAGAAGGGGAGGATGAGGGAAGAGCGAGTGAGAAGGGGAGGATGAGGGAACGGAAACTGAGAAGGGGAGGATCAGTGAAGAGCGAGTGAGAAGGGGAGGATGAGGGAAGAGCGAGTGAGAAGGGGAGGACGAGGGAAGAGAGAGTGAGAAGGGGAGGATGAGGGAAGAGAGAGTGAGAAGGGGAGGATGAGGGAAGAGCGGGTGAGAAGGGGTGGATGAGGGAACGGAAACTGAGAAGGGGAGGATGAGTGAAGAGCGAGTGAGAAGGGGAGGATGAGGGAAGAGCGAGTGAGAAGGGGAGGACGAGGGAAGAGAGAGTGAGAAGGGGAGGATGAGGGAAGAGAGAGTGAGAAGGGGAGGATGAGGGAAGAGCGGGTGAGAAGGGGAGGATGAGGGAACGGAAACTGAGAAAGGGAGGATGAGTGAAGAGCGAGTGAGAAGGGGAGGATGAGGGAAGAGAGAGTGAGAAGGGGAGGATGAGGGAAGAGCGAGTGAGACGGGGAGGATGAGGGAAGAGAGAATGAGAAGGGGAGGACGAGGGAAGACAGAGTGAGAAGGGGAGGAGGGAAGAGCGAGTGAGAAGGGGAGGATGAGGGAAGAGTGAGAAGGGGAGGATGAGGGAAGAGAGAGTGAGAAGGGGAGGATGAGGGAAGAGCGAGTGAGAAGGGGAGGACGAGGGAAGAGAGAGTGAGAAGGGGAGGACGAGGGAAGAGCGAGTGAGATGGGGAGGATATGGGAAGAGAGACTGAGAAGGGAAGACGTGGGGAGGGAGAGTGTGAAGTGGAGGATGAGGGAAGAGCGAGTGAGAAGGGGAGGATGAGGGAAGAGAGAGTGAGAAGGCTAGGACGAGGGGAGAGAGAGTGAGAAGGGGAGGATGAGGGAAGAGCGAGTGAGAAGGGGAGGATGAGGGAAGAGTGAGAAGGGGAGGATGAGGGAAGTGCGGGTGATAAGGGGAGGATGAGGGAACGGAAACTGAGAAGGGGAGGATGAGTGAAGAGCGAGTGAGAAGGGGAGGATGAGGGAAGAGCGAGTGAGAAGGGGAGGACGAGGGAAGAGAGAGTGAGAAGGGGAGGATGAGGGAAGAGCGGGTGATAAGGGGAGGATGAGGGAAGAGCGAGTGAGAAGGGGAGGATGAGGGAAGAGAGACTGAGAAGGCTAGGACGAGGGGAGAGAGAGTGAGAAGGGGAGGATGAGGGAAGAGCGAGTGAGAAGGGTAGGATGAGGGAAGAGCAAGTGAGAAGGGGAGGATGAGGGAAGAGAGAGTGAGAAGGGGAGGATGAGGGAAGAGCGGGTGATAAGGGGAGGATGAGGGAAGAGAGAGTGAGACGGGGAGGATGAGGGAAGAGCAAGTGAGAAGGGGAGGATGAGGGAAGAGAGAGTGAGAAGGGGAGGATGAGGGAAGAGCGGGTGATGAGCGGAGGATGAGGGAAGAGAGAGTGAGAAGGGGAGGATGAGGGAAGAGCGAGTGAGAAGGGGAGGATGAGGGAAGAGAGACTGAGAAGGCTAGGACGAGGGGAGAGAGAGTGAGAAGGGGAGGATGAGGGAAGAGCGAGTGAGAAGGGTAGGATGAGGGAAGAGTGAGAAGGGGAGGATGAGGGAAGAGCGGGTGATAAGGGGAGGATGAGGGAACGGAAACTGAGAAGGGGAGGATGAGTGAAGAGCGAGTGAGAAGGGGAGGATGAGGGAAGAGCGAGTGAGAAGGGGAGGACGAGGGAAGAGAGAGTGAGAAGGGGAGGATGAGGGAAGAGAGAGTGAGAAGGAGAGGACGAGGGAAGACAGTGAGAAGGGGAGGATGAGGGGAGAGAGAGTGAGAAGGGGAGGACGAGGGGAGAGAGAGTGAGAAGGGGAGGACGAGGGGAGAGAGAGTGAGAAGGGGAGAATGAGGGAAGTGCGAGTGAGAAGGGGAGAACGAGGAGAGAGAGAGTGCGAAGGGGAGGACGAGGGAAGTGCGAGTGAGAAGGGGAGAACGAGGAGAGAGAGAGTAAGAAGGGGAGGATGAGGGAATAGGGAGTGAGAAATGGAGTAGGAGGGAAGGCAGAGTGAGAAGGGGAGGAGGGAAGAGAGAGTGAGAAGGGGATGATGAGTGAAGAGCGAGTGAGAAAGGGAGGATGAGGGAAGAGAGAGTGAGAAGGGGAGGACTTGGGGAGAGAGAGTGAGAAGGGGAGGATGAGTGAAGAGGGAGTGAGAAGGGGAGGATGAGGGAAGAGCGAGTGAGAAGGGGAGGACGAGGGAAGAGAGAGTGAGAAGGGGAGGATGAGGGAAGAGAGAGTGAGAAGGGGAGGATGAGGGAAGAGCGGGTGAGAAGGGGAGGATGAGGGAACGGAAACTGAGAAGGGGAGGATGAGTGAAGAGCGAGTGAGAAGGGGAGGATGAGGGAAGAGCGAGTGAGAAGGGGAGGACGAGGGAAGAGAGAGTGAGAAGGGGAGGATGAGGGAAGAGAGAGTGAGAAGGGGAGGATGAGGGAAGAGCGAGTGAGAAGGGGAGGACGAGGGAAGAGAGAGTGAGAAGGGGAGGACGAGGGAAGAGCGGGTGAGAAGGGGAGGATGAGGGAACGGAAACTGAGAAGGGGAGGATGAGTGAAGAGCGAGCGAGAAGGGGAGGATGAGGGAAGAGCGAGTGAGAAGGGGAGGATGTGGGAAGAGCGGGTGATAAGGGGAGGATGAGGGAACGGAAACTGAGAAGGGGAGGATGAGTGAAGAGCGAGTGAGAAGGGGAGGATGAGGGAAGAGAGAGTGAGAAGGGGAGGATGAGGGAAGAGCGAGTGAGAAGGGGAGGATGAGGGAAGAGAGACTGAGAAGGCTAGGACGAGGGGAGAGAGAGTGAGAAGGGGAGGATGAGGGAAGAGCGAGTGAGAAGGGGAGGATGAGGGAAGAGCGAGTGAGAAGGGGAGGACGAGGGAAGAGAGAGTGAGAAGGGGAGGATGAGGGAAGAGAGAGTGAGAAGGAGAGGACGAGGGAAGAGAGTGAGAAGGGGAGGATGAGGGGAGAGAGAGTGAGAAGGGGAGGATGAGGGAAGACAGAGTGAGAAGGGGAGAACGAGGGGAGAGAGAGTGAGAAGGGGAGAATGAGGGAAGTGCGAGTGAGAAGGGGAGAACGAGGAGAGAGAGAGTGCGAAGGGGAGGACGAGGGAAGACAGTGAGAAGGGGAGGATGAGGGGAGAGAGAGTGAGAAGGGGAGGACGAGGGGAGAGAGAGTGAGAAGGGGAGGACGAGGGGAGAGAGAGTGAGAAGGGGAGAATGAGGGAAGTGCGAGTGAGAAGGGGAGAACGAGGAGAGAGAGAGTGCGAAGGGGAGGACGAGGGAAGTGCGAGTGAGAAGGGGAGAACGAGGAGAGAGAGAGTAAGAAGGGGAGGATGAGGGAATAGGGAGTGAGAAATGGAGTAGGAGGGAAGGCAGAGTGAGAAGGGGAGGAGGGAAGAGAGAGTGAGAAGGGGATGATGAGTGAAGAGCGAGTGAGAAAGGGAGGATGAGGGAAGAGAGAGTGAGAAGGGGAGGACTTGGGGAGAGAGAGTGAGAAGGGGAGGATGAGTGAAGAGGGAGTGAGAAGGGGAGGATGAGGGAAGAGCGAGTGAGAAGGGGAGGACGAGGGAAGAGAGAGTGAGAAGGGGAGGATGAGGGAAGAGAGAGTGAGAAGGGGAGGATGAGGGAACGGAAACTGAGAAGGGGAGGATGAGTGAAGAGCGAGTGAGAAGGGGAGGATGAGGGAAGAGCGAGTGAGAAGGGGAGGACGAGGGAAGAGAGAGTGAGAAGGGGAGGATGAGGGAAGAGAGAGTGAGAAGGGGAGGATGAGGGAAGAGCGAGTGAGAAGGGGAGGACGAGGGAAGAGAGAGTGAGAAGGGGAGGACGAGGGAAGAGCGGGTGAGAAGGGGAGGATGAGGGAACGGAAACTGAGAAGGGGAGGATGAGTGAAGAGCGAGCGAGAAGGGGAGGATGAGGGAAGAGCGAGTGAGAAGGGGAGGATGTGGGAAGAGCGGGTGATAAGGGGAGGATGAGGGAACGGAAACTGAGAAGGGGAGGATGAGTGAAGAGCGAGTGAGAAGGGGAGGATGAGGGAAGAGAGAGTGAGAAGGGGAGGATGAGGGAAGAGCGAGTGAGAAGGGGAGGATGAGGGAAGAGAGACTGAGAAGGCTAGGACGAGGGGAGAGAGAGTGAGAAGGGGAGGATGAGGGAAGAGCGAGTGAGAAGGGTAGGATGAGGGAAGAGTGAGAAGGGGAGGATGAGGGAAGAGCGGGTGATAAGGGGAGGATGAGGGAACGGAAACTGAGAAGGGGAGGATGAGTGAAGAGCGAGTGAGAAGGGGAGGATGAGGGAAGAGCGAGTGAGAAGGGGAGGACGAGGGAAGAGAGAGTGAGAAGGGGAGGATGAGGGAAGAGAGAGTGAGAAGGAGAGGACGAGGGAAGAGAGTGAGAAGGGGAGGATGAGGGGAGAGAGAGTGAGAAGGGGAGGATGAGGGAAGACAGAGTGAGAAGGGGAGAACGAGGGGAGAGAGAGTGAGAAGGGGAGTAATGAGGGACGAGCAAGTGAGAAGGGGAGGATTAGGGAAGAGAGAGTGAGAAGGGGAGGATGAGGGAAGAGCGAGTGAGAAGAGGAGGAGGGAGGAGAGAGTGAGAAGGGGAGGATGAGGGAAGAGAGAGTGAGAAGGGGAGGAGGGAAGAGAGAGTGAGAAGGGGAGGATGAGGGAATAGAGAGTGAGAAGGTAGGATGAGGGAAGAAAAATGAGAAGGGGAGGATTAGGTAAGAGCGAGAGCTAAGGGGAGAATGAGGGAAGAGCGAGTGAGACGGGGAGGATGAGGGAAGAGAGAGTGAGAAGTGGAGGATGAGGGAAGAGCGAGTGAGACGGGGAGGATGAGGGAAGAGAGAATGAGAAGGGGAGGAGGGAAGAGAGAGTGAGAAGGGGAGAATGAGGGACGACAGAGTGAGAAGGGGAGGAGGGAAGAGCGAGTGAGAAGGCGAGGCTGAGGGAAGAGCAAGTGAGAAGTGGAGAAGGGAAGAATGAGTGAGAAGGGGAGGATGAGGGAACAGAGACTGAGAAGGGGAGGACGTGAGGAGACAGAGTAAGAAGGGGAGGATGAGGGAATAGGGAGTGAGAAATGGAGTAGGAGGGAAGGCAGAGTGAGAAGGGGATGAGGGAAGAGAGAGTGAGAAGGGGATGATGAGTGAAGAGCGAGTGAGAAAGGGAGGATGAGGGAAGAGAGAGTGAGAAGGGGAGGACTTGGGGAGAGAGAGTGAGAAGGGGAGGATGAGTGAAGAGGGAGTGAGAAGGGGAGGATGAGGGAAGAGCGAGTGAGAAGGGGAGGACGAGGGAAGAGAGAGTGAGAAGGGGAGGATGAGGGAAGAGAGAGTGAGAAGCGGAGAATGAGGGAAGAGCGGGTGAGAAGGGGAGGATGAGGGAACGGAAACTGAGAAGGGGAGGATGAGTGAAGAGCAAGTGAGAAGGGGAGGATGAGGGAAGAGAGAGTGAGAAGGGGAGGATGAGGGAAGAGCGAGTGAGAAGGGGAGAATGAGGGAAGAGAGACTGAGAAGGCGAGGACGAGGGGAGAGAGAGTGAGAAGGGGAGGATGAGGGAAGAGCGAGTGAGAAGGGGAGAATGAGGGAAGAGCGAGTGAGAAGGGGAGGATGAGGGAAGAGTGAGAAGGGGAGGATGAGGGAAGAGTGGGTGATAAGGGGAGGATGAGGGAACGGAAACTGAGAAGGGGAGGATGAGTGAAGAGCGAGCGAGAAGTGGAGGATGAGGGAAGAGAGAGTGAGAAGGGGAGGATGAGGGAAGAGCGAGTGAGAAGGAGAGGACGAGGGAAGAGAGAGTGAGAAGGGGAGGACGAGGGAAGAGCGAGTGAGATGGGGAGGATATGGGAAGAGAGACTGAGAAGGGAGGACGTGGGGAGGGAGAGTGTGAAGTGGAGGATGAGGGAAGAGCGAGTGAGAAGGGGAGGATGAGGGAAGAGAGAGTGAGAAGGCTAGGACGAGGGGAGAGAGAATGAGAAGGGGAGGATGAGGGAAGAGCGAGTGAGAAGGGGAGGATGAGGGAAGAGTGAGAAGGGGAGGATGAGGGAAGAGCGGGTGATAAGGGGAGGATGAGGGAACGGAAACTGAGAAGGGGAGGATGAGTGAAGAGCGAGTGAGAAGGGGAGGATGAGGGAAGAGCGAGTGAGAAGGGGAGGACGAGGAAAGAGAGAGTGAGAAGTGTAGGATGAGGGAAGAGCGGGTGATAAGGGGAGGATGAGGGAAGAGCGAGTGAGAAGGGGAGGATGAGGGAAGAGAGACTGAGAAGGCTAGGACGAGAGGAGAGAGAGTGAGAAGGGGAGGATGAGGGAAGAGCGAGTGAGAAGGGTAGGATGAGGGAAGAGCAAGTGAGAAGGGGAGGATGAGGGAAGAGAGTGTGAGAAGGGGAGGATGAGGGAAGAGCGGGTGATAAGGGGAGGATGAGGGAAGAGAGAGTGAGAAGGGGAGGATGAGGGAAGAGCAAGTGAGAAGGGGAGGATGAGGGAAGAGAGAGTGAGAAGGGGAGGATGAGGGAAGAGCGGGTGATAAGGGGAGGATGAGGGAAGAGAGAGTGAGAAGGGGAGGATGGGGGAAGAGCAAGTGAGAAGGGGAGGATGAGGGAAGAGAGAGTGAGAAGGGGAGGATGAGGGAAGAGCGGGTGATAAGGGGAGGATGTGGGAAGAGAGAGTGAGAAGGGGAGGATGAGGGAAGAGTGAGAAGGGGAGGATGAGGGAAGAGAGGGTGATAAGGGGAGGATGAGGGAACGGAAACTGAGAAGGGGAGGATGAGTGAAGAGCGAGTGAGAAGGGGAGGATGAGGGAAGAGAGAGTGAGAAGGGGAGGATGAGGGAAGAGCGAGTGAGAAGGGGAGGATGAGGGAAGAGAGACTGAGAAGGCTAGGACGAGGGGAGAGAGAGTGAGAAGGGGAGGATGAGGGAAGAGCGAGTGAGAAGGGTAGGATGAGGGAAGAGTGAGAAGGGGAGGATGAGGGAAGAGCGGGTGATAAGGGGAGGATGAGGGAACGGAAACTGAGAAGGGGAGGATGAGTGAAGAGCGAGTGAGAAGCGGAGGATGAGGGAAGAGCGAGTGAGAAGGGGAGGACGAGGGAAGAGAGAGTGAGAAGGGGAGGATGAGGGAAGAGAGAGTGAGAAGGGGAGGACGAGGGAAGAGAGTGAGAAGGGGAGGATGAGGGGAGAGAGAGTGAGAAGGGGAGGATGAGGGAAGACAGAGTGAGAAGGGGAGAACGAGGGGAGAGAGAGTGAGAAGGGGAGGATGAGGGAAGAGCAAGTGAGAAGGGGAGGATTAGGGAAGAGAGAGTGAGAAGGGGAGGATGAGGGAAGAGCGAGTGAGAAGAGGAGGAGGGAGGAGAGAGTGAGAAGGGGAGGATGAGGGAAGAGAGAGTGAGAAGGGGAGGAGGGAAGAGAGAGTGAGAAGGGGAGGATGAGGGAATAGAGAGTGAGAAGGTAGGATGAGGGAAGAAAAATGAGAAGGGGAGGATTAGGGAAGAGCGAGAGATAAGGGGAGAATGAGGGAAGAGCGAGTGAGACGGGGAGGATGAGGGAAGAGAGAGTGAGAAGTGGAGGATGAGGGAAGAGCGAGTGAGACGGGGAGGATGAGGGAAGAGAGAATGAGAAGGGGAGGAGGGAAGAGAGAGTGAGAAGGGGAGGATGAGGGACGACAGAGTGAGAAGGGGAGGAGGGAAGAGCGAGTGAGAAGGCGAGGCTGAGGGAAGAGCAAGTGAGAAGTGGAGAAGGGAAGAATGAGTGAGAAGGGGAGGATGAGGGAACAGAGACTGAGAAGGGGAGGACGTGAGGAGACAGAGTGAGAAGGGGAGGACGAGGGGAGAGAGTGAGAAGGGGAGGACGAGGGGAGAGAGAGTGAGAAGGGGAGGACGAGGGGAGAGAGAGTGAGAAGGGGAGGACGAGGGGAGAGAGAGTAAGAAGGGGAGGACGAGGGAAGTGCGAGTGAGAAGGGGAGAACGAGGAGAGAGAGAGTAAGAAGGGGAGGACGAGGGAAGTGCGAGTGAGAAGGGGAGAACGAGGAGAGAGAGAGTAAGAAGGGGAGGATGAGGGAATAGGGAGTGAGAAGGGGAGGATGAGTGAAGAGCGAGTGAGAAAGGGAGGATGAGGGAAGAGAGAGTGAGAAGGGGAGGACTTGGGGAGAGAGAGTGAGAAGGGGAGGATGAGTGAAGAGGGAGTGAGAAAGGGAGGATGAGGGAAGAGCGGGTGATAAGGGGAGGATGTGGGAAGAGAGAGTGAGAAGGGGAGGATGAGGGAAGAGTGAGAAGGGGAGGATGAGGGAAGAGAGGGTGATAAGGGGAGGATGAGGGAACGGAAACTGAGAAGGGGAGGATGAGTGAAGAGCGAGTGAGAAGGGGAGAATGAGGGACGACAGAGTGAGAAGGGGAGGAGGGAAGAGCGAGTGAGAAGGCGAGGCTGAGGGAAGAGCAAGTGAGAAGTGGAGAAGGGAAGAATGAGTGAGAAGGGGAGGATGAGGGAACAGAGACTGAGAAGGGGAGGACGTGAGGAGACAGAGTAAGAAGGGGAGGATGAGGGAATAGGGAGTGAGAAATGGAGTAGGAGGGAAGGCAGAGTGAGAAGGGGAGGATGGGGGAAGAGAGAGTGAGAAGGGGAGGATGAGGGAAGAGCGAGTGAGAAGGGGAGGATGAGGGAAGAGAGACTGAGAAGGCTAGGACGAGGGGAGAGAGAGTGAGAAGGGGAGGATGAGGGAAGAGCGAGTGAGAAGGGTAGGATGAGGGAAGAGTGAGAAGGGGAGGATGAGGGAAGAGCGGGTGATAAGGGGAGGATGAGGGAACGGAAACTGAGAAGGGGAGGATGAGTGAAGAGCGAGTGAGAAGGGGAGGATGAGGGAAGAGCGAGTGAGAAGGGGAGGACGAGGGAAGAGAGAGTGAGAAGGGGAGGATGAGGGAAGAGAGAGTGAGAAGGAGAGGACGAGGGAAGAGAGTGAGAAGGGGAGGATGAGGGGAGAGAGAGTGAGAAGGGGAGGATGAGGGAAGACAGAGTGAGAAGGGGAGAACGAGGGGAGAGAGAGTGAGAAGGGGAGTAATGAGGGACGAGCAAGTGAGAAGGGGAGGATTAGGGAAGAGAGAGTGAGAAGGGGAGGATGAGGGAAGAGCGAGTGAGAAGAGGAGGAGGGAGGAGAGAGTGAGAAGGGGAGGATGAGGGAAGAGAGAGTGAGAAGGGGAGGAGGGAAGAGAGAGTGAGAAGGGGAGGATGAGGGAATAGAGAGTGAGAAGGTAGGATGAGGGAAGAAAAATGAGGAGGGGAGGATTAGGTAAGAGCGAGAGATAAGGGGATAATGAGGGAAGAGCGAGTGAGACGGGGAGGATGAGGGAAGAGAGAGTGAGAAGTGGAGGATGAGGGAAGAGCGAGTGAGACGGGGAGGATGAGGGAAGAGAGAATGAGAAGGGGAGGAGGGAAGAGAGAGTGAGAAGGGGAGGATGAGGGACGACAGAGTGAGAAGGGGAGGAGGGAAGAGCGAGTGAGAAGGCGAGGCTGAGGGAAGAGCAAGTGAGAAGTGGAGAAGGGAAGAATGAGTGAGAAGGGGAGGATGAGGGAACAGAGACTGAGAAGGGGAGGACGTGAGGAGACAGAGTGAGAAGGGGAGGACGAGGGGAGAGAGTGAGAAGGGGAGGACGAGGGGAGAGAGAGTGAGAAGGGGAGGACGAGGGGAGAGAGAGTGAGAAGGGGAGAATGAGGGAAGTGCGAGTGAGAAGGGGAGAACGAGGAGAGAGAGAGTGCGAAGGGGAGGACGAGGGAAGTGCGAGTGAGAAGGGGAGAACGAGGAGAGAGAGAGTAAGAAGGGGAGGATGAGGGAATAGGGAGTGAGAAATGGAGTAGGAGGGAAGGCAGAGTGAGAAGGGGAGGAGGGAAGAGAGAGTGAGAAGGGGATGATGAGTGAAGAGCGAGTGAGAAAGGGAGGATGAGGGAAGAGAGAGTGAGAAGGGGAGGACTTGGGGAGAGAGAGTGAGAAGGGGAGGATGAGTGAAGAGGGAGTGAGAAGGGGAGGATGAGGGAAGAGCGAGTGAGAAGGGGAGGACGAGGGAAGAGAGAGTGAGAAGGGGAGGATGAGGGAAGAGAGAGTGAGAAGGGGAGGATGAGGGAAGAGCGGGTGAGAAGGGGAGGATGAGGGAACGGAAACTGAGAAGGGGAGGATGAGTGAAGAGCGAGTGAGAAGGGGAGGATGAGGGAAGAGCGAGTGAGAAGGGGAGGACGAGGGAAGAGAGAGTGAGAAGGGGAGGATGAGGGAAGAGAGAGTGAGAAGGGGAGGATGAGGGAAGAGCGAGTGAGAAGGGGAGGACGAGGGAAGAGAGAGTGAGAAGGGGAGGACGAGGGAAGAGCGGGTGAGAAGGGGAGGATGAGGGAACGGAAACTGAGAAGGGGAGGATGAGTGAAGAGCGAGCGAGAAGGGGAGGATGAGGGAAGAGCGAGTGAGAAGGGGAGGATGTGGGAAGAGCGGGTGATAAGGGGAGGATGAGGGAACGGAAACTGAGAAGGGGAGGATGAGTGAAGAGCGAGTGAGAAGGGGAGGATGAGGGAAGAGAGAGTGAGAAGGGGAGGATGAGGGAAGAGCGAGTGAGAAGGGGAGGATGAGGGAAGAGAGACTGAGAAGGCTAGGACGAGGGGAGAGAGAGTGAGAAGGGGAGGATGAGGGAAGAGCGAGTGAGAAGGGTAGGATGAGGGAAGAGTGAGAAGGGGAGGATGAGGGAAGAGCGGGTGATAAGGGGAGGATGAGGGAACGGAAACTGAGAAGGGGAGGATGAGTGAAGAGCGAGTGAGAAGGGGAGGATGAGGGAAGAGCGAGTGAGAAGGAGAGGACGAGGGAAGAGAGAGTGAGAAGGGGAGGATGAGGGAAGAAAGAGTGAGAAGGAGAGGACGAGGGAAGAGAGTGAGAAGGGGAGGATGAGGGGAGAGAGAGTGAGAAGGGGAGGATGAGGGAAGACAGAGTGAGAAGGGGAGAACGAGGGGAGAGAGAGTGAGAAGGGGAGGATGAGGGAAGAGCAAGTGAGAAGGGAGGATGAGGGAAGAGAGAGTGAGAAGGGGAGGATGAGGGAAGAGCGAGTGAGAAGAGGAGGAGGGAGGAGAGAGTGAGAAGGGGAGGATGAGGGAAGAGAGAGTGAGAAGGGGAGGAGGGAAGAGAGAGTGAGAAGGGGAGGAGGGAAGAGAGAGTGAGAAGGGGAGGATGAGGGAATAGAGAGTGAGAAGGTAGGATGAGGGAAGAAAAATGAGAAGGGGAGGATTAGGGAAGAGCGAGAGATAAGGGGAGAATGAGGGAAGAGCGAGTGAGACGGGGAGGATGAGGGAAGAGAGAGTGAGAAGTGGAGGATGAGGGAAGAGCGAGTGAGACGGGGAGGAGGGAAGAGCGAGTGAGAAGGCGAGGCTGAGGGAAGAGCAAGTGAGAAGTGGAGAAGGGAAGAATGAGTGAGAAGGGGAGGATGAGGGAACAGAGACTGAGAAGGGGAGGACGTGAGGAGACAGAGTGAGAAGGGGAGGACGAGGGGAGAGAGTGAGAAGGGGAGGACGAGGGGAGAGAGAGTGAGAAGGGGAGGACGAGGGGAGAGAGAGTGAGAAGGGGAGGACGAGGGGAGAGAGAGTGAGAAGGGGAGAATGAGGGAAGTGCGAGTGAGAAGGGGAGAACGAGGAGAGAGAGAGTGAGAAGGGGAGGACGAGGGAAGTGCGAGTGAGAAGGGGAGAACGAGGAGAGAGAGAGTAAGAAGGGGAGGATGAGGGAATAGGGAGTGAGAAGGGGAGGATGAGTGAAGAGCGAGTGAGAAAGGGAGGATGAGGGAAGAGAGAGTGAGAAGGGGAGGACTTGGGGAGAGAGAGTGAGAAGGGGAGGATGAGTGAAGAGGGAGTGAGAAAGGGAGATTGAGGGAATAGAGACCGAGAAGGGGAGGACTTGGGGAGAGAGTGTGAGAATGGGAGGACGAGGGGTGAGCGAGTGAGAAGGGGAGGAGGGAAGAGAGAGTGAAAAGGGGAGGATGAGGGAAGAGAGTGTGAGAAGTGGAGGACGAGGGAAGAGAGAGTGAGAAGGGGAGGATGAAGGAAGAGAGAGTGAGAAGGGGAGGATGAGGGAAGAGTGAGTGAGAAGGGAAGGACGAGGGGAGAGAGAGTGAGAAGGGGAGGATGAGGGAAGAGTGAGTGAGAAGGGGAGGATGAGGGAAGTGCGAGTGAGAAGGGGAGGATGTGGGAAGAGCGAGTGAGAAGTGGAGGATGAGGGAATAGAGAGTGAGAAGGGGAGGATGAGGGAAGAAAAATGAGAAGTGGAGGATGAGGGGAGAGCGAGTGAGAAATGGAGGATGAGGGAAGAGTGAGTGAGATGGTGAGGACGAGGGAAGAGTGAGTGAGAAGGGAAGGAGGAGGGGAGAGAGAGTGAGAAGGGGAGGATGAGGGAAGAGAGACTGAGAAGGGGAGGATGAGGGAAGTGCGAGTGAGAAGGGGAGGATGAGGGAAGAGCGGGTGAGAAGGGGAGGATGAGGGAAGAGAGACTGAGAAGGGGAGGATGAGGGAAGAGCGAGTGAGAAGGGAAGGATGAGGGAAGAGAGACTGAGAAGAGGAGGATGGAAATGGTGAGCAAGAGGTGAGAGGAAGGAAGAGGATGAAGAGAAGCGGGTGAATGAGGAAGAGGAGAGAGGAGGGGAGTTGAAGAGGGTTGAGCATGAAGTTCAAAGGGGAAGAGGTCGGGGATGGCTCATTTTAATATTCCCCTCTCCTCCTCTCCCACTTCCATTCTCCCCTCTGATCCCTCTCCCCCCTCTCTAGTTTCCCCTCCTCTTCCCATCAGGATTGACAGTAATTAGACTCGTTTAAAGGCAGAGGCAAACTGAAGGCTGCTCCAGTTTCGTCGCAGAATAGTCCTGCCCATATATAATGGGTTAAAAGGATATATTTTAAAACTTTCTATGCACATGCTCTTCTGTAACACTGCTTCTCTGTCACACTTCAAGTGTCACACACCATCTCATGAAAATTTCTGGGTCACATTTGAAAGAAAAAAAGGACAAAACTACCCAGAGCCACAGTGTCGGCAGCCTCTTTAAAATCACCCTCTGTAAACTAAGGCAGTGTTTGAGAGACTCTGTACCCAGGTCCTGAGCCATGCAGTCAGGAGGATCTCAGGGTGAATCCCACCAGGTCCTGCTGTAGCGATCTCAGCCTGGAGGGAGTGATAGAGGAGGGGGGCAAACTCTACCAGTGTCCCTGCTCCTCCTGGAAAGAGCACCTGAGAAGGGGATCAGCTGCGAAGCCCCATACAGTCGAATATCCCGCCGACACTCATGTCCAGGCTGACACGGGAACAATGAGCACTTGTATACAACTACTGCCCATGGAACAGTTGAGTCACCAACTTCAGGAGAAAGCAGGGGCTGGGGGACAGGGAAGGAGTGAGAGTGAGTGTAAAGTATGTCAACAAATTACTTTGAACATTGGTCTCCTTTAATAAGTCAGGTGTCCCCCTCTTTCAAAGGTTGCCGTGGAGCCACCACAAGGCCTCAAGAACAAACTGCTGACAACCTTTGGAAGCAGCGGCTCAGGGGAAGTGACAGAAAGGATCTACAGCAAGGAGAACGCGGGGCTGAGCTGGAGGAGGCTGCTGTTCAGCCTGTGCCTCTTCAATGCCATTATCCAGGAGAGAAACAAGTACGGGCCTTTGGGCTGGAATATCCCTTACGAGTTCACCTCTTCCGATCTGGAGGTAGGTTCAAAGGGCCATGTCAATCTGCAGCAGGCTCGCGGCCGATGGGCCAATCCACCGGTGTAATGAGCATAATTCCTGGGATAGGCCGGGAATATAAACTGAAGGGCACAACTCTAAAAGGGGTACAGGAACAGAGTATTGTGTCCAGTTCTGGGCACCACACTTTAGGAAAGATGTGAAGACCTTAGAGAGGGTGCAGACGAGATTTACTCGAATGGTTCCAGGGATGAGGGACTTTAGTTCCGTGGATAGACTGGAGAAGCTGGGGTTGTTCTCTTTGGAACAGAGACGGTTGCGAGGAGATTTGATCGAGGTATTCAAAATCATGAAGGGTCTAGACAGAGTGGATAGAGAGAAACTGTTCCCATTGGTGGAATGGTCATGAACCAGATGACATAGATTTCAGGTGATCGGCAAAAGAACCAAAAGTAATTTGAGGAAAAACTTTTTTAACACAGCGAGTGGCTATGATCTGGAATGCACTGCCCGAGGGGGTGGTGGAGGCAGAATCAATCAAAGGGAACTGGATAAGTACTTGAAAGGAAAAAAATTGAAGGGCTACAGGGATAGGGCAGGGGAGTGGGACTAGCTGGATTGCTCTTGCATAGAGCTGGAATGGACTCGATGGGCTGAATGGCCTCCTTCCGTACTGTAACCTTTCTATGATTCTATGATTCTAACCTCACCCAGACATGCCTTCAACACATTGGCGAGGGGGTGGGCAGAAGACTCACTCGCTCGGCTCCCCACCTGTCAGGATTTCCAGTAACACTTCAACGGTGTATCTGGATTCCTCCCCGAGTCCTGGAACATGTCAAACAATCTGCTCACCATTCGCCCCAGGCTCACCATCAGAATTTCAGAGTCCTGGTTTATGGAAGGAACGTCCATTTTCCCACATTCTGTGCGTTATGATTTGGAAGCATTAATCATTGAGCTAATTAAGATTCTTCCCAGCCAATGTAAGTTTCTGAACACAAGCCATGAACTATCCCATTCAACCCTTCCCAACCAACCATCTACATGTGTACCATCGGCAGGATGTACTGCAGCAACTCGCCAAGGCTTCTTCGACAGCACCTCCCAAACCCGCGACCTCTACCACCTAGAAGGACAAGGGCAGCAGGCACATGGGAACAACACCACCTGCATGTTCCCCTCCCAAGTCACACACCATCCCGACTTGGAAATATATCGGCCGTTCCTTCATCGTCACTGGGTCAAAATCCTGGAACTCCCTTCCTAACAGCACTGTGGGAGAACCGTCACCACACGGACTGCAGCGGTTCAAGAAGGCGGCTCACCACCACCTTCTCAAGGGCAATTAGGGATGGGCAATAAATGCCGGCCTCGCCAGCGATGCCCACATCCCATGAACGAATAAAAAAAAGCCCTAACCCATGCTATCACTTTCATAATTGGCCCCATTCAACCCCTGACCCACTCCATCTGACCCTGACCCTTCACATTCAACCTCTGACCCACTCATTCACACCCCGAACCGTCACATTCAACCTCTGACCTACTCCTTCACAACACGACCCTTCACATTCAACTCTGACCCACTCCATCTGACCCTGACCCTTCACATTCAACTCTGACCCACTCCATCTGACCCCGACCCTTCACATTCAACCTCTGACCACTCCATCCGACCTCGGCCCTTCACATTCAACCTCTGACCCACTCCATCCGACCTCGGCCCTTCACATTCAACCTCTGACCCACTCCTTCACAACCTGACCCGTCACATTCAACTCTGACCCACTCCATCTGACCCTGACCCTTCACATTCAACCTCTGACCCACTCCTTCACAACCCGACCCTTCACAGTCAACCTCTGACCCACTCCTTCACAACCCGACCCTTCACATTCAACTCTGACCCACTCCATCCGACCCCAACCCTTTACATTCAACCTCTGACCAACTCCTTCACAACCTGACCCTTCACATTCAACTCTGACCCACTCCATCTGACCCTGACCCTTCACATTCAACTCTGACCCACTCCTTCACAACCCGACCCTTCACATTCAACCTCTGACCCACTCCTTCACAACCCGACCCTTCACATTCAACTCTGACCCACTCCTTCACAACCCGACCCTTCACATTCAACTCTGACCCACTCCATCCGACCCCGACCCTTCACATTCAACCTATAACCCACTCCTTCCCAACCTGACCCTTCACATTCAACTCTGACCCAATCCATCCGACCTTGGCCCTTCACATTCAACCTCTGACCCACTCCATCCGACCCCGACCCTTCACATTCAACTCTGACCCACTCCATCCGACCTCGGCCCTTTACATTCAACCTCTGACCCACTCCTTCACAACCCGACCCTTCACATTCAACCTCTGACCCACTCCATCCGACCCCGACCCTTCACAGTCAACTCTGACCCACTCCATCCGACCTCGGCCCTTTACATTCAACCTCTGACCCACTCCATCCGACCCCGACCCTTCACATTCAACTCTGACCCACTCCTTCACAACCCGACCCTTCACATTCAACCTATGACCCACTCCATCTGACCCCGACCCTTCACATTCAACTCTGACCCACTCCATCCGACCCCGACCCTTCACATTCAACTCTGACCCACTCCATCCGACCCCGACCCTTCACATTCAACTCTGACCCACTCTATCCGACCCCAACCCTTTACATTCAACCTCTGACCCACTCCTTCACAACCTGACCCTTCACATTCAACTCTGACCCGCTCCTTCACAACCTGACCCTTCACATTCAACTCTGACCCGCTCCTTCACAACCTGACCCTTCACATTCAACTCTGACCCGCTCCTTCACAACCTGACCCTTCACATTCAACCTCTGACCCACTCCATCCGACCCCGACCCTTCACATTCAACTCTGACCCACTCCTTCACAACCCGACCCTTCACATTCAACCTATGACCCACTCCATCTGACCCCGACCCTTCACATTCAACTCTGACCCACTCCATCCGACCCCGACCCTTCACATTCAACTCTGACCCACTCTATCCGACCCCAACCCTTTACATTCAACCTCTGACCCACTCCTTCACAACCTGACCCTTCACATTCAACTCTGACCCACTCCATCCGACCCCGACCCTTCACATTCAACCTCTGACCCACTCCTTCCCAACCTGACCCTTCACATTCAACTCTGACCCAATCCATCCGACCTTGGCCCTTTACATTCAACCTCTGACCCACTCCATCCGACCCCGACCCTTCACATTCAACCTCTGACCCACTCCTTCACAACCCGACCCTTCACATTCAACTCTGACCCACTCCATCCGACCTCGGCCCTTTACATTCAACCTCTGACCCACTCCTTCCCAACCTGACCCTTCACATTCAACTCTGACCCAATCCATCCGACCTTGGCCCTTCACGTTCAACCTCTGACCCACTCCATCCGACCCCAACCCTTCACATTAAACCTCTGACCCTTTTCACCCCACCTCCAGACTCTCCCTATTCAGCCTCTGACCCAACCTACCCCTGATTGGCTCCATCCAACCCCTGACCTACTTCATCCCACCCATACTCTCCCTATCCAACCTTAGTGCCATCATGTCTTGATCCACTCCATTTAGCCCCTGACCCTCTCCCCTCTGCTATCCAACTCCTTGATGTTTTCCATTCAATTCCCTGACTTTATCAATCCACTCCCTGACCCGCACCACCTGACTCCCAACCCATTCCATCCCAGACCGGACCCACAACATCTGACCCCTGACCCACACCATCTGACCCCTGACCCGCACTGATCCCTGTGCCACACTGACCCCTGGCCTGCTCCGTCCAGCCCCCCCCCCCCCAGTTGCTGTGATGTCTCAGTGATGTGAGAGTTTTTGTTTCTGTATTTTCTATTTCTATTGACCGGGTGTGACTGGGCACCAGGGGTTGGAGCTCTGGCTGACGCCCACTCCTTATCACAAGGTGGATGAGGCCAGTTTTAGTGCCCCTATATCACTCCAGCTAACTCAGCATCGAACCTGGGTCCTTCTGCTCCGTGTGGTTCAGCAGTGTCTGAATTCATTACCCCCGCCACCCCCCCAACCTCTGAACGAGCAAGCTGATGTAGGCAGTCGTATGGTAGTGATAGGAACAGCAGGAATTGCAGGATCAGTTTTAGTGAGAGGTGAAAGGAAATGGACAGAGAGAGAGAGAGAGATAGAGACAGAGAGAGAGAGAGAGACAGAGACAGAGAGAGAGACAGAGAGAGATATGGAGACAGAGAGAGAGATAGAGAGAGAGATAGAGAGACAGATAGATAGATATAGAGACAGAGAGAGATTGAGAGAGATAGATAGTTATAGAGACAGAGATAGAGACAGAGAGAGAGATAGAGATAGATAGATATAGAGACAAAAAGAGAGATAGAGATGGAGAGAGCTAGATAGATATATATATATATAGAGAGAGAGAGAGACAGACAGAGAGATAGATATAGAGACAGAGAGAGATAGAGACAAAGAGAGATAGATAGATATAGAGAGAGAGACAGAGAGAGATAGAGACAGAGAGAGATAGATAGATATAGAGACAGAGAGAGAGAGATAGAGAGAAAGATAGATATAGAGACAGAGAGAGAGATAGAGACAGAGAGAGATAGAGACAGAGAGAGATAGAGAGAGAGAGAGAGATAGAGACAGAGAGAGATAGATAGATATAGAGACAGAAAGAGATATAGAGACAGAGAGAGAGAGACAGAGAGAGATAGATAGATATAGAGACAGAGAGAGAGAGACAGAGAGATAGATAGATATAGAGACAGAGAGAGAGATGGAGACAGAGAGAGATAGAGAGATGGATAGATATAGAGACAGAGAGAGAGATAGAGACAGAGAGAGATAGAGAGATAGATAGATATAGAGACAGAGAGAGATAGAGAGATGGATTGATATAGAGACAGAGAGAGAGATAGAGAGATAGATAGATATAGAGACAGAGAGAGATAGAGAGATAGATAGATATAGAGATAGAGAGAGATATTGAGACAGAGAGAGAGATAGATAGATATAGAGACAGAGAGAGATAGAGACAGAGAGATAGAGAGATAGATAGATATAGAGACAGAGAGAGATAGAGACAGAGAGATAGAGAGATAGATAGATATAGAGAGAGATAGAGACAGAGAGATAGAGAGATAGAGAGAGATAGATATGGAGACAGAGAGAGATAGAGAGATAGATAGATATAGAGACAGAGAGAGATAGAGACAGAGAGAGATAGATAGCTATAGAGACAGAGAGAGAGATAGAGACAGAGAGAGATAGAGAGATAGATAGATATAGAGACAGAGAGAGAAATAGAGACAGAGAGAGAGATAGAGACAGAGAGAGATAGAGACAGAGAGAGAGATAGAGACAGAGAGAGATAGAGAGATGGATTGATATAGAGACAGAGAGAGAGATAGATAGATATAGAGACAGAGAGATAGAGAGATAGATAGATATAGAGACAGAGAGAGATATTGAGACAGAGAGAGAGATAGATAGAGATAGAGACAGAGAG
Source organism: Heptranchias perlo (assembly GCF_035084215.1). Classification (NCBI taxonomy): domain Eukaryota; kingdom Metazoa; phylum Chordata; class Chondrichthyes; order Hexanchiformes; family Hexanchidae; genus Heptranchias; species Heptranchias perlo. The sequence goes on from NC_090329.1 coordinate 137,612,386, forward strand.
AGATAGAGACAGAGAGATAGATATAGAGACAGAGAGAGATAGAGAGATAGATATAGAGACAGAGAGAGATAGAGACAGAGAGAGATAGATAGATATAGAGACAGAGAGAGATAGAGAGAAAGATAGATATAGAGACAGAGAGAGAGAGAGATAGATATAGAGACAGAGAGAGATAGAGAGATAGATAGATATAGAGACAGAAAGAGACATAGAGACAGAGAGAGAGAGAGAGAGAGAGAGAGAGATAGATAGATATAGAGACAGAAAGAGATATAGAGACAGAGAGAGAGACGGAGAGAGAGAGAGAGAGAGATAGATCGATATAGAGACAGAGAGAGAGAGAGACAGAGAGAGAGAGACAGAGAGAGATTGATAGATATAGAGACAGAGAGAGAGAGACAGAGAGAGATAGATATAGAGACAGAGACATAGAGTCAGAGAGAGATAGAGAGATAGATAGATATAGAGACAGAGAGAGATAGAGAGATAGATAGATATAGAGACAGAGAGAGATAGAGACAGAGAGAGATAGAGACAGAGAGAGAGAGAGAGACAGAGAGAGAGAGAGACAGAGAGAGATAGATAGATAGATAGATATAGAGACAGAGAGAGAGATAGAGACAGAGAGAGATAGAGAGATAGAGAGAGAGATAGATATAGAGCCAGAGAGAGAGACAGAGAGAGATAGAGAGATAGAGAGATAGATAGATATAGAGCCAGAGAGAGATAGAGACAGAGAGAGATAGAGAGATAGATAGATATAGAGAGATTGAGACTGAGAGAGATAGAGAGAGAGTGATAGATAGATATAGAGACAGAGAGAGATAGATAGATATAGAGACAGAGAGAGATATAGAGACAGAGAGAGAGATAGAGAGAGAGAGAGAGAGATAGATAGATAGATATCGAGACCGAGAGAGCGATAGAGACAGAGAGATAGATAGAGAGATATAGAGACAGAGAGAGAGATAGAGACAGAAACAGAGACAGAGACAAAGAGATAGAGTCATAGAGAGAGGAGAGAGAAAGAGGGAGATAAAATTACATAGAATTTACAGCACAGAAACAGGCCATTTGGCCCAACTGGTCTCTGCCAGTGTTTATGCTTCATATCAGCCTCCTCCCACCCCTCTTCATCAAACCCTATCAGCAATTATTCCTCTCTCCCTCAAATGTTTATCATAGAATCATATAATCATAGAAAATTTACAGCACAGAAGGAGGCCATTCGGTCCATCGTGTCCGGGCCGGCTGAGAAACGAGCCACCCAGCCTAATCCCACTTTCCCACACTTGGTCTGTAGCCCTGTAGGTCACGGCTCTTCAGGTGCACGTCCAGGTATTTTTTAAATGGGTTGAGGGTTTCTGCCTCTATCACCCTCTCAGGCAGTGAGTTCCAGACCCCCACCACCCTCTGGGGGAAAACATTTCTCCTAATTTCTGCTCTAATCCTTCTACCAATCACTTTAAATCTATGCCCCCTGGTTATTGACCCCTCCGCTAAGGGAAATAGGTCCTTCCTATCCAGTCTATCTGGGCCCCTCATAATTTTATACACTTCGATCAAATCACCCCTCAGCCTCCTCTGTCCCAAGGAAAACAACCCCAGCCGATCCAATCTGTCACCATAGCTAAAATTCTCCACTCCTGGTAACATCCTCGTAAATCTCCTCTGTACCCTCTCTAGTGCAATTACATCTTTCCTGTAATGTGGTGACCAGGACTGTGCGCAGTACTCAAGCTATGGTCTAACTAGTGTGTTATACAGTTGGAGCATAACATCCCTGCTCTTATTCCATGGCTTGGCTAATAAAGGAAATTATTCCATATGCCTTAACCACCTTATCTACCTGTCCTGCTACCTTCAGGGATCTGTGGACATGTACTCCAAGGTCCCTCACTTCCTCGACACCTCTCAGTATCCTCCCATTTATTGTGTATCCCCTTGCCTTGTTTGCTCTCCCCAAATGCATTACCTCACACTTCTCTGGATTAAACTCCATTTACCATTTTTCTGCCCATCTGACCAGTCCATTGATATCTTCCTGCAGTCTACAGCTTTCTTCCTCACTATCAACCACACGGCCTATCTTTGTGTCATCCGCAAATTTCTTAATCATGCCCCCTACTTTTAAGTCCAAATCGTTAATATATACCTCAAAAAGCAAAGGACCTAGTACCGATCCCTGCGGCACCCCACTCGAAACAGCCTTCCAATCACAAAAACACTCGTCGACCAGACTGTACCAGACTGATTCCAGGGATGGCAGGACTGACGTATGAGGAGAGATTGGGTCGACTAGGCCTGTATTCACTAGAGTTTAGAAGAATGAGAGGTGATCTCATTGAAACATATAAAATTCTAACAGGACTAGACAGACTAGATGCAGGGAGGATGTTCCCGATGGCTGGGGGGTCCAGAACCAGGGGTCACAGTCTCAGGATATGGGGCATGCCATTTAGAACTGAGATGAGGAGAAATTTCTTCACTCAGAGGGTGGTGAACCTGTGGAATTCTCTACCACAGAAGGCAGTGAAGGCCAAGTCATTAGATGTATTCAAGAAGGAGATAGATATATTTCTTAATGCTAAAGGGATCAAGGGAGATGGGGAAAAAGCGGGAACAGGGTACTGAGTTAGACGATCAGCCATGATCATTTTGAATGGCGGAGCAGGCCCGAAGGGCCGAATGGCCTACTCTTGCTCCTATTTTCTATGTTTCAATGTTTACCCTTTGCTTCCTGCCACTGAGCCAATTTTGGATCCAATTTGCCACATTCCCTTGGACCCCATGGGCCTTTACTTTTTAGACCAATCTGCCATGTGGGACCTTGTCAAAAGCCTTGCTAAAATCCATGTAGACTACATCAATGGCACTACCCTCATCGACCCTCCTTGTCACCTCCTGGAAAAATTTAATCAAGTTAGTCACTCACGACCTCCCCTTAATAAATCCGTGCTGACTGTCCTTGATTAACCCGTGCCTTTCTAAATGACAGTTTATCCTGTCCCTCAGAATTGATTCCAATAATTTGCCCACCACCGAGGTTGGACTGACTGGCCTGTAATTACTCGGTCAATTCTTCGCTCCCTTTTTAAACAATGGTACAACGTTAGCAGTCCTCCAATCCTCCAGCACTGCGCCTGTATCCAGTGAAGTTTGGAAAATGATTATTATAAATGCGATTTCATCTCGAGGATTTCATTTTCACATCGTTCACCTGATGAAGGAGGTAGCCTCCGAAAGCTTGTGAATTTAAAATAAAATTGCTGGACTATAACTTGGTGTTGTAAAATTGTTTACAATTGTCAACCCCAGTCCATCACCGGCATCTCCACATCGTCAAAAAGAATGTAATACTTTGCCAGTGCAATAAATCTTTCTGACTTGTGAAATGCTGTTTCTAAACCTGTAAAGGAATATGGGTATTTATATCTGCAAGTGTTGAAATATCTTTGCATATTGTGTCTTAATGACACAATGAAGACAGACTGTGGGAAATGATAGAAATCACAGAAAGGTTACAGCACGGAAGGAGGCCATTCGGCCCATCGAGTCCGCGCTGGCTCTTCGCAAGTGCAATCCAGCCAATCCCACTCCCCTGCCCTTTCCCCGAAGCCCTGCAAATTTTTTCCTTTCAAGTAGTTATCCAGTTCCCTTTTGAAAGCCATGATTGAATCTGCCTCCACCACCCCCTCGGGCAGTGCATTCCAGATCATAACCACTGGCTGTGTAAAAAAGTTTTTCCTCATGTCACCTTTGGTTCTTCTGCCAATCACCTTTAATCGATGTCCTCCGATTCTTGACTCTTCCGCCAATGGGAACAGTTTCTCTCTATCTACTCTGTCTAGACCCTTCATGATTTTGAATACCTCTATCAAATCTCCTCGCAGCCGTCTCTGTTCCAAGGAGAACAACCCCAGCTTCTCCCGTCTATCCACGTAACTGAAGTCTCACATCCTTGGAATCATTCTAGTAAATCTCTTCTGCACCCTCTCCAAGGCCTTCACATCTTTCCTAAAGTGAGGTGCCCAGAACTGGACACAATACTCCAGTTGTGGCCAAACTGGTGTTTCACAAAGGTTTATCATAACCTCCCGACTCTATGCAAAGCCCAGAATCCCAGCTGCTTCTTAAACCACTTTCTCAACCTGCCCTGCCACCTTCAATGATTTGTGCACATATCTCTCTTCCTGTTCCCCTTTTAGAGTTGTACCCTTTAGTTTATACATTGTACTTTTTAATTTACGACAGATGGTAGAAAAACAAAGACAAACTGACGCTTTATTCAGAGAAATACATCAAAGCAACAGCACGGAAAAAGGCCGTGGTACCCTCCTCATTATATCAAGGGCCCTCACACTGGAAGGGGGTTGTTTCTTTTTATTCGTTCATGGGATGTGGGCGTCGCTGGCGAGGCCGGCATTTATTGCCCATCCCTAATTGCCCTCGAGAAGGTGGTGGTGAGCCGCCTTCTTGAACCGCTGCAGTCCGTGTGGTGAAGGTTCTCCCACAGTGCTGTTAGGGAGTTCCAGGATTTTGACCCAGCGACGATGAAGGAACGGCGATATATTTCCAAGTCGGGATGGTGTGTGACTTCGAGGGGAACGTGCAGGTGGTGTTGTTCCCATGTGCCTGCTGCTCTTGTCCTTCCAGGTGGTAGAGATCGCGCGCTTGGGAGGTGATGTCGAAGAAGCCTTGGCGAGTTGCTGCAGTGCATCCTGTGGATGGTGCACACTGCAGCCACAGTGCGCCGGTGGTGAAGGGAGTGAATGTTTAGTGTGGTGGATGGGGTGCCAATCAAGGGGGCTGCTTTGTCCTGGATGGTTTCGAGCTTCTTGAGTGTTGTTGGAGCTGCACTCATCCAGGCAAGTGGAGAGTATTCCATCACACTCCCGACTTGTGCCTTGCAGATCGAAAGGCTATGGGGAGTCAGGAGGTGAGTCACTCGCCGGAGAATACCCAGCCTCTGACCTGCTCTCGTAGCCACAGTATTTATATGGCTGGTCCAGTTAAGTTTCTGGTCAATGGTGACCCCCAGGATGTTGATGGTGGGGGATTCGGCGATGGTAATGTCGTTGAATGTCAAGGGGAGGTGGTTAGACTCTCTCTTGTTGGAGATAGACATTGCCTGGCACTTATCTGGCACGAATGTTACTTGCCACTTATGAGCCCAAGCCTGGATGTTGTCCAGGTCTTGCTGCATGCGGGCTCGGACTGCTTCATTGTTTGAGGGGTTGCGAATGGAACTGAACACTGTGCAATCATCAGCGAACATCCCCATTTCTGACGTGATGATGGGGCTGAAACTTCTCGGGAAAACAGTAGAGGGAGCTTTACTCTGTATCTAACCCGTGCTGGACCTGCCCTGGGAGTGTTTGATGGGACAGTGCAGAGGGAGCTTTACTCTCTATCTAACCCGTACTGTACCTGCCCTGGGAGTGTTTGATGGGACAGTGTAGAGGGAGCTTTACTCTGTATCTAACCCGTGCTGCACCTACCCTGGGAGTGTTTGATGGGACAGTGTAGAGGGAGCTTTACTTTGTATCCAACCCGTGCTGTACCTGCTCTGGGAGTGTTTGATGGGACAGTGTAGAGGGAGCTTTACTCTGTACCTAACCCGTGCTGTACCTGCCCTGGGAGTGTTTGATGGGACAGTGTAGAGGGAGCTTTACTCTGTATCCAACCCGTGCTGTACCTGCTCTGGGAGTGTTTGATGGGACAGTGTAGAGGGAGCTTTACTCTGTATCTAACCCGTGCTATGCCTGCCCAGGGAGTGTTTGATGGGACAGTGTAGAGGGAGCTTTACTCTGTATCGAACCCGTGCTGTGCCTGCCCTGGGAGTGTTTGATGGGACAGTGTAGAGGGAGCATTACTCTGTATCTAACCCGTGCTATACCTGCACTGGGAGTGTTTGATGGGACAGTGTCGAGGGAGCTTTACTCTGTATCTAACCCGTGCTGCACCTGCCCTGGGAGTGTTTGATGGGACAGTGTAGAGGGAGCTTTACTCTGTATCTAACCCGTGCTGTGCCTGCCCAGGGAGTGTTTGATGGGCCAGTGTAGAGGGAGCTTTACTCTGTATCTAACCCGTGCTGGACCTGCCCTGGGAGTGTTTGATGGGACAGTGTAGAGGGAGCTTTACTCTGTATCTAACCCTGTACCTGCCCTGGGAGTGTTTGATGGGACAGTGTAGAGGGAGCTTTACTCTCTATCTAACCCGTACTGTACCTGCCCTGGGAGTGTTTGATGGGACAGTGTAGAGGGAGCTTTACTCTGTATCCAACCCGTGCTGTACCTGCCCTGGGAGTGTTTGATGGGACAGTGTAGAGGGAGCTTAACTCTGTATCTAACCCGTGCTGTGCCTGCCCAGGGAGTCTTTGATGGGACAGTGTCGAGGGAGCTTTACTCTGTATCCAACCCGTGCTGTACCTGCTCTGGGAGTGTTTGATGGGACAGTGTAGAGGGAGCTTTACTCTGTATCCAACCCGTGCTGTACCTGCCCTGGGAGTGTTTGATGGGACAGTGTAGAGGGAGCTTTACTCTGTATCTAACCCGTGCTGTACCTGCTCTGGGAGTGTTTGATGGGACAGTGTAGAGGGAGCTTTACTCTGTATCCAACCCGTGCTGTACCTGCTCTGGGAGTGTTTGATGGGACAGTGTAGAGGGAGCTTTACTCTGTATCCAACCCGTGCTGTACCTGCTCTGGGAGTGTTTGATGGGACAGTGTAGAGGGAGCTTTACTCTGTATCCAACCCGTGCTGTACCTGCTCTGGGAGTGTTTGATGGGACAGTGCAGAGGGAGCTTTACTCTGTATCCAACCCGTGCTGTACCTGCTCTGGGAGTGTTTGATGGGACAGTGTAGAGGGAGCTTTACTCTGTATCCAACCCGTGCTGTACCTGCTCTGGGAGTGTTTGATGGGACAGTGTAGAGGGAGCTTTACTCTGTATCCAACCCGTGCTGTACCTGCTCTGGGAGTGTTTGATGGGACAGTGTAGAGGGAGCTTTACTCTGTATCTAACCCGTGCTGTGCCTGCCCAGGGAGTGTTTGATGGGACAGTGTAGAGGGAGCTTTACTCTGTATCTAACCCGTGCTGTACCTGGGCTGTGAGTGTTTGATGGGACAGTGCAGAGGGAGCTTTACTCTGTATCTAACCCGTGCTGTACCTGCCCTGGGAGTGTTTGATGGGACAGTGTAGAGGGAGCTTTACTCTGTATCTAACCCGTGTTGTACCTGCCCTGGGAGTGTTTGATGTGACAGTGCAGAGGGAGCTTTACTCTGTATCTAACCCATGCTGTACCTGCCCTGGGAGTGTTTGATGGGCCAGTGTAGAGGGAGATTTACTCTGTATCTAACCCGTGCTGGACCTGCCCTGGGAGTGTTTGATGGGCCAGTGCAGAGGGAGCTTTACTCTGTATCTAACCCGTGCTGGACCTGCCCTGGGAGTGTTTGATGGGACTGTGTAGAGGGAGCTTTACTCTGTATCTAACCCGTGTTGTACCTGCCCTGGGAGTGTTTGATGGGCCAGTGTAGAGGGAGCTTTACTCTGTATCGAACCCGTGCTGTACCTGCCCTGGGAGTGTTTGATGGGACTGTGAAGAGGGAGCTTTACTCTGTATCTAACCTGTGTTGTACCTGCCCTGCGAGTATTTGATGGGACAGTGTAGAGGGAGCTTTACTCTGTATCTAACCCGTGCTGTACCTGCCCTGTGAGTGTTTGATGGGACAGTGTAGAGGGAGCTTTACTCTGTATCTAACCTGTGTTGTACCTGCCCTGCGAGTGATTGATGGGACAGTGTAGAGGGAGCTTTACTCTGTGTCGAACCCATGCTGTAACTGCCCTGGGAGTGTTTGATGGGACAGTGTTTCGGTAGCTTTACTCTGTATCTAATCCGTGTTGTACCTGCCCTGCGAGTGTTTGATGGGACAGTGTAGAGGGAGCTTTACTCTGTATCTAACCCCTGCTGTACCTGCCCTGGGAGTGTTTGATGGGACAGTGTAGAGGGAGCTTTACTCTGTATCTAACCCGTGCTGTATCTGTCCTGGGAGTGATTGATCGGACAGCGGAGAGGAAGCTTTAATCTTTATCTAACCCATACTGTAACTGCCCTTGGAGTGTTTGATGGGTCACTGTAGAGGGAGCTTTACTCTGTATGTAACCCGTGTTGTTTGTGCCCTGGGAGTGTTTGATGGGACAGTGTAGAGGGAGCTTTACTCTGTATCTAACCCGTGCTGTACCTGTCCTGGGAGTGTTTGATTGGACAGTGTAGAGGGAGCTTTACTCTGTATCTAACCCGTGCTGTGCCTGCCCAGGGAGTGTTTGATGGGACACTGTAGAGGGAGCTTTACTCTGTATCTAACCCGTGTTCTACCTGCCCTGGGAGTGTTTGATGTGACAGTGCAGAGGGAGCTTTACTCTGTATCTAACCCGTGCTGTACCTGCCCTGGGAGTGTTTGATTGGACAGTGTAGAGGGAGCTTTACTCTCTATCTAACCCGTGCTGTGCCTGCCCAGGGAGTGTTTGATGGGACACTGTAGAGGGAGCTTTACTCTGTATCTAACCCGTGTTGTACCTGCCCTGGGAGTGTTTGATGGGACAGTGTAGAAGGAGCTTTACTCTGTATCTAACCCGTGCTGTACCTGCCCTAGGAGTGTTTGATGGGACAGTGTAGAGGGAGCTTTACTCTGTATCCAAACCGTGCTGTACCTGGTCTGGGAGTGTTTGATGGGACAGTGTAGAGGGAGCTTAACTCTGTATCTAACCCGTGCTGTACCTGCCCAGGGAGTGTTTGATGGGACCATGTAGAGGGAGCTTTACTCTGTATCCAACCCGTGCTGTACCTGCTCTGGGAGTGTTTGATGGGACAGTGTAGAGGGAGCTTTACTCTGTATCTAACCCATGCTGTACCTGCCCTGGGAGTGTTTGATGGGCCAGTGTAGAGGGAGCTTTACTCTGTATCTAACCCGTGCTGTACCTGCTCTGGGAGTGTTTGATGGGTCAGTGTAGAGGGAGCTTTACTCTGTATCTAACCCGTGCTGTGCCTGCCCAGGGAGTGTTTGATGGGACAGTGCAGAGGGAGCTTTACTCTGTATCTAACCCGTGCTGTGCCTGCCCTGGGAGTGTTTGATGGGACAGTGTAGAGGGAGCATTACTCTGTATCTAACCCGTGCTGTACCTGCCCTGGGAGTGTTTGATGGGACAGTGTAGAGGGGGCTTTACTCTGTATCTAACCCGTGCTGTACCTGGGCTGTGAGTGTTTGATGGGACAGTGTAGAGGGAGCTTTACTCTGTATCTAACCCGTGCTGTACCTGCCCTGGGAGTGTTTGATGGGACAGTGTAGACGGAGCTTTACTCTGTATCTAACCCGTGTTGTACCTGCCCTGGGAGTGTTTGATGTGACAGTGCAGAGGGAGCTTTACTCTGTATCTAACCCATGCTGTACCTGCCCTGGGAGTGTTTGATGGGCCAGTGTAGAGGGAGATTTACTCTGTATCTAACCCGTGCTGGACCTGCCCTGGGAGTGTTTGATGGGCCAGTGTAGAGGGAACTTTACTCTGTATCTAACCCGTGCTGTACCTGCCCTGGGAGTGTTTGATGGGACTGTGTAGAGGGAGCTTTACTCTGTATCTAACCCGTGTTGTACCTGCCCTGCGAGTGTTTGATGGGACAGTGTAGAGGGAGCTTTACTCTGTATCCAACCCGTGCTGTATCTGTCCTGGGAGTGATTGATCGGACAGCGGAGAGGAAGCTTTAATCTTTATCTAACCCCGACTGTAACTGCCCTGCGAGTGTTTGATGGGTCACTGTAGAGGGAGCTTTACTCTGTATCCAACCCGTGTTGTACCTGCCCTCGGAGTGCTTGATGGGACAGTGTAGAGGGAGCTTTACTCTGTATCTAACCCGTGCTGTACCTGCCCTGGGAGTGTTTGATTGGACAGTGTAGAGGGAGCTTTACTCTGTATCTTCCCCGTGCTGTACCTGCCCTGGGAGTGTTTGATGGGACAGTGTAGAGGGAGCTTTACTTTGTATCCAACCCGTGCTGTACCTGCTCTGGGAGTGTTTGATGGGACAGTGTAGAGGGAGCTTTACTCTGTACCTAACCCGTGCTGTACCTGCCCTGGGAGTGTTTGATGGGACAGTGTAGAGGGAGCTTTACTCTGTATCCAACCCGTGCTGTACCTGCTCTGGGAGTGTTTGATGGGACAGTGTAGAGGGAGCTTTACTCTGTATCTAACCCGTGCTATGCCTGCCCAGGGAGTGTTTGATGGGACAGTGTAGAGGGAGCTTTACTCTGTATCGAACCCGTGCTGTGCCTGCCCTGGGAGTGTTTGATGGGACAGTGTAGAGGGAGCATTACTCTGTATCTAACCCGTGCTATACCTGCACTGGGAGTGTTTGATGGGACAGTGTCGAGGGAGCTTTACTCTGTATCTAACCCGTGCTGCACCTGCCCTGGGAGTGTTTTATGGGACAGTGTAGAGGGAGATTTACTCTGTATCTAACCCGTGCTGTGCCTGCCCAGGGACTGTTTGATGGGCCAGTGTAGAGGGAGCTTTACTCTGTATCTAACCCGTGCTGGACCTGCCCTGGGAGTGTTTGATGGGACAGTGTAGAGGGAGCTTTACTCTGTATCTAACCCTGTACCTGCCCTGGGAGTGTTTGATGGGACAGTGTAGAGGGAGCTTTACTCTCTATCTAACCCGTACTGTACCTGCCCTGGGAGTGTTTGATTGGACAGTGTAGAGGGAGCTTTACTCTGTATCCAACCCGTGCTGTACCTGCCCTGGGAGTGTTTGATGGGACAGTGTAGAGGGAGCTTAACTCTGTATCTAACCCGTGCTGTGCCTGCCCAGGGAGTGTTTGATGGGACAGTGTAGAGGGAGCTTTACTCTATATCCAACCCGTGCTGTACCTGCTCTGGGAGTGTTTGATGGGACAGTGTAGAGGGAGCTTTACTCTGTATCCAACCCGTGCTGTACCTGCCCTGGGAGTGTTTGATGGGACAGTGTAGAGGGAGCTTTACTCTGTATCTAACCCGTGCTGTACCTGCTCTGGGAGTGTTTGATGGGACAGTGTAGAGGGAGCTTTACTCTGTATCCAACCCGTGCTGTACCTGCTCTGGGAGTGTTTGATGGGACAGTGTAGAGGGAGCTTTACTCTGTATCCAACCCGTGCTGTACCTGCTCTGGGAGTGTTTGATGGGACAGTGTAGAGGGAGCTTTACTCTGTATCCAACCCGTGCTGTACCTGCTCTGGGAGTGTTTGATGGGACAGTGCAGAGGGAGCTTTACTCTGTATCCAACCCGTGCTGTACCTGCTCTGGGAGTGTTTGATGGGACAGTGTAGAGGGAGCTTTACTCTGTATCCAACCCGTGCTGTACCTGCTCTGGGAGTGTTTGATGGGACAGTGTAGAGGGAGCTTTACTCTGTATCCAACCCGTGCTGTACCTGCTCTGGGAGTGTTTGATGGGACAGTGTAGAGGGAGCTTTACTCTGTATCTAACCCGTGCTGTGCCTGCCCAGGGAGTGTTTGATGGGACAGTGTAGAGGGAGCTTTACTCTGTATCTAACCCGTGCTGTACCTGGGCTGTGAGTGTTTGATGGGACAGTGCAGAGGGAGCTTTACTCTGTATCTAACCCGTGCTGTACCTGCCCTGGGAGTGTTTGATGGGACAGTGTAGAGGGAGCTTTACTCTGTATCTAACCCGTGTTGTACCTGCCCTGGGAGTGTTTGATGTGACAGTGCAGAGGGAGCTTTACTCTGTATCTAACCCATGCTGTACCTGCCCTGGGAGTGTTTGATGGGCCAGTGTAGAGGGAGATTTACTCTGTATCTAACCCGTGCTGGACCTGCCCTGGGAGTGTTTGATGGGCCAGTGCAGAGGGAGCTTTACTCTGTATCTAACCCGTGCTGGACCTGCCCTGGGAGTGTTTGATGGGACTGTGTAGAGGGAGCTTTACTCTGTATCGAACCCGTGTTGTACCTGCCCTGGGAGTGTTTGATGGGCCAGTGTAGAGGGAGCTTTACTCTGTATCGAACCCGTGCTGTACCTGCCCTGGGAGTGTTTGATGGGACTGTGAAGAGGGAGCTTTACTCTGTATCTAACCTGTGTTGTACCTGCCCTGCGAGTATTTGATGGGACAGTGTAGAGGGAGCTTTACTCTGTATCTAACCCGTGCTGTACCTGCCCTGTGAGTGTTTGATGGGACAGTGTAGAGGGAGCTTTACTCTGTATCTAACCTGTGTTGTACCTGCCCTGCGAGTGATTGATGGGACAGTGTAGAGGGAGCTTTACTCTGTGTCGAACCCATGCTGTAACTGCCCTGGGAGTGTTTGATGGGACAGTGTTTCGGTAGCTTTACTCTGTATCTAATCCGTGTTGTACCTGCCCTGCGAGTGTTTGATGGGACAGTGTAGAGGGAGCTTTACTCTGTATCTAACCCGTGCTGTACCTGCCCTGGGAGTGTTTGATGGGACAGTGTAGAGGGAGCTTTACTCTGTATCTAACCCGTGCTGTATCTGTCCTGGGAGTGATTGATCGGACAGCGGAGAGGAAGCTTTAATCTTTATCTAACCCATACTGTAACTGCCCTTGGAGTGTTTGATGGGTCACTGCAGAGGGAGCTTTACTCTGTATGTAACCCGTGTTGTTTGTGCCCTGGGAGTGTTTGATGGGACAGTGTAGAGGGAGCTTTACTCTGTATCTAACCCGTGCTGTACCTGTCCTGGGAGTGTTTGATTGGACAGTGTAGAGGGAGCTTTACTCTGTATCTAACCCGTGCTGTATCTGTCCTGGGAGTGATTGATCGGACAGCGGAGAGGAAGCTTTAATCTTTATCTAACCCCTACTGTAACTGCCCTTGGAGTGTTTGATGGGTCACTGTAGAGGGAGCTTTACTCTGTATGTAACCCGTGTTGTTTGTGCCCTGGGAGTGTTTGATGGGACAGTGTAGAGGGAGCTTTACTCTGTATCTAACCCGTGCTGGACCTGTCCTGGGAGTGTTTGATGGGACACTGTAGAGGGAGCTTTACTCTGTATCTAACCCGTGTTGTACCTGCCCTGGGAGTGTTTGATGGGACAGTGTAGAAGGAGCTTTACTCTGTATCTAACCCGTGCTGTACCTGCCCTAGGAGTGTTTGATGGGACAGTGTAGAGGGAGCTTTACTCTCTATCTAACCCGTACTGTACCTGCCCTGGGAGTGTTTGATGGGACAGTGTAGAGGGAGCTTTACTCTGTATCCAAACCGTGCTGTACCTGGTCTGGGAGTGTTTGATGGGACAGTGTAGAGGGAGCTTAACTCTGTATCTAACCCGTGCTGTACCTGCCCAGGGAGTGTTTGATGGGACCATGTAGAGGGAGCTTTACTCTGTATCCAACCCGTGCTGTACCTGCTCTGGGAGTGTTTGATGGGACAGTGTAGAGGGAGCTTTACTCTGTATCTAACCCATGCTGTACCTGCCCTGGGAGTGTTTGATGGGCCAGTGTAGAGGGAGCTTTACTCTGTATCTAACCCGTGCTGTACCTGCTCTGGGAGTGTTTGATGGGTCAGTGCAGAGGGAGCTTTACTCTGTATCTAACCCGTGCTGTGCCTGCCCAGGGAGTGTTTGATGGGACAGTGCAGAGGGAGCTTTACTCTGTATCTAACCCGTGCTGTGCCTGCCCTGGGAGTGTTTGATGGGACAGTGTAGAGGGAGCATTACTCTGTATCTAACCCGTGCTGTACCTGCCCTGGGAGTGTTTGATGGGACAGTGTAGAGGGGGCTTTACTCTGTATCTAACCCGTGCTGTACCTGGGCTGTGAGTGTTTGATGGGACAGTGTGGAGGGAGCTTTACTCTGTATCTAACCCGTGCTGTACCTGCCCTGGGAGTGTTTGATGTGACAGTGCAGAGGGAGCTTTACTCTGTATCTAACCCATGCTGTACCTGCCCTGGGAGTGTTTGATGGGCCAGTGTAGAGGGAGATTTACTCTGTATCTAACCCGTGCTGGACCTGCCCTGGGAGTGTTTGATGGGCCAGTGTAGAGGGAACTTTACTCTGTATCTAACCCGTGCTGTACCTGCCCTGGGAGTGTTTGATGGGACTGTGTAGAGGGAGCTTTACTCTGTATCTAACCCGTGTTGTACCTGCCCTGCGAGTGTTTGATGGGACAGTGTAGAGGGAGCTTTACTCTGTATCCAACCCGTGCTGTATCTGTCCTGGGAGTGATTGATCGGACAGCGGAGAGGAAGCTTTAATCTTTATCTAACCCCGACTGTAACTGCCCTGCGAGTGTTTGATGGGTCACTGTAGAGGGAGCTTTACTCTGTATCCAACCCGTGTTGTACCTGCCCTCGGAGTATTTGATGGGACAGTGTAGAGGGAGCTTTACTCTGTATCTAACCCGTGCTGTACCTGCCCTGGGAGTGTTTGATTGGACAGTGTAGAGGGAGCTTTACTCTGTATCTTCCCCGTGCTGTACCTGCCCTGGGAGTGTTTGATGGGACAGTGTAGAGGGAGCTTTACTTTGTATCCAACCCGTGCTGTACCTGCTCTGGGAGTGTTTGATGGGACAGTGTAGAGGGAGCTTTACTCTGTACCTAACCCGTGCTGTACCTGCCCTGGGAGTGTTTGATGGGACAGTGTAGAGGGAGCTTTACTCTGTATCCAACCCGTGCTGTACCTGCTCTGGGAGTGTTTGATGGGACAGTGTAGAGGGAGCTTTACTCTGTATCTAACCCGTGCTATGCCTGCCCAGGGAGTGTTTGATGGGACAGTGTAGAGGGAGCTTTACTCTGTATCGAACCCGTGCTGTACCTGCCCTGGGAGTGTTTGATGGGACAGTGTAGAGGGAGCATTACTCTGTATCTAACCCGTGCTATACCTGCACTGGGAGTGTTTGATGGGACAGTGTCGAGGGAGCTTTACTCTGTATCTAACCCGTGCTGCACCTGCCCTGGGAGTGTTTTATGGGACAGTGTTGAGGGAGATTTACTCTGTATCTAACCCGTGCTGTGCCTGCCCAGGGACTGTTTGATGGGCCAGTGTAGAGGGAGCTTTACTCTGTATCTAACCCGTGCTGGACCTGCCCTGGGAGTGTTTGATGGGACAGTGTAGAGGGAGCTTTACTCTGTATCTAACCCTGTACCTGCCCTGGGAGTGTTTGATGGGACAGTGTAGAGGGAGCTTTACTCTCTATCTAACCCGTACTGTACCTGCCCTGGGAGTGTTTGATTGGACAGTGTAGAGGGAGCTTTACTCTGTATCCAACCCGTGCTGTACCTGCCCTGGGAGTGTTTGATGGGACAGTGTAGAGGGAGCTTAACTCTGTATCTAACCCGTGCTGTGCCTGCCCAGGGAGTGTTTGATGGGACAGTGTAGAGGGAGCTTTACTCTATATCCAACCCGTGCTGTACCTGCTCTGGGAGTGTTTGATGGGACAGTGTAGAGGGAGCTTTACTCTGTATCCAACCCGTGCTGTACCTGCCCTGGGAGTGTTTGATGGGACAGTGTAGAGGGAGCTTTACTCTGTATCTAACCCGTGCTGTACCTGCTCTGGGAGTGTTTGATGGGACAGTGTAGAGGGAGCTTTACTCTGTATCCAACCCGTGCTGTACCTGCTCTGGGAGTGTTTGATGGGACAGTGTAGAGGGAGCTTTACTCTGTATCCAACCCGTGCTGTACCTGCTCTGGGAGTGTTTGATGGGACAGTGTAGAGGGAGCTTTACTCTGTATCCAACCCGTGCTGTACCTGCTCTGGGAGTGTTTGATGGGACAGTGCAGAGGGAGCTTTACTCTGTATCCAACCCGTGCTGTACCTGCTCTGGGAGTGTTTGATGGGACAGTGTAGAGGGAGCTTTACTCTGTATCCAACCCGTGCTGTACCTGCTCTGGGAGTGTTTGATGGGACAGTGTAGAGGGAGCTTTACTCTGTATCCAACCCGTGCTGTACCTGCTCTGGGAGTGTTTGATGGGACAGTGTAGAGGGAGCTTTACTCTGTATCTAACCCGTGCTGTGCCTGCCCAGGGAGTGTTTGATGGGACAGTGTAGAGGGAGCTTTACTCTGTATCTAACCCGTGCTGTACCTGGGCTGTGAGTGTTTGATGGGACAGTGCAGAGGGAGCTTTACTCTGTATCTAACCCGTGCTGTACCTGCCCTGGGAGTGTTTGATGGGACAGTGTAGAGGGAGCTTTACTCTGTATCTAACCCGTGTTGTACCTGCCCTGGGAGTGTTTGATGTGACAGTGCAGAGGGAGCTTTACTCTGTATCTAACCCATGCTGTACCTGCCCTGGGAGTGTTTGATGGGCCAGTGTAGAGGGAGATTTACTCTGTATCTCACCCGTGCTGGACCTGCCCTGGGAGTGTTTGATGGGCCAGTGCAGAGGGAGCTTTACTCTGTATCTAACCCGTGCTGGACCTGCCCTGGGAGTGTTTGATGGGACTGTGTAGAGGGAGCTTTACTCTGTATCGAACCCGTGTTGTACCTGCCCTGGGAGTGTTTGATGGGCCAGTGTAGAGGGAGCTTTACTCTGTATCGAACCCGTGCTGTACCTGCCCTGGGAGTGTTTGATGGGACTGTGAAGAGGGAGCTTTACTCTGTATCTAACCTGTGTTGTACCTGCCCTGCGAGTATTTGATGGGACAGTGTAGAGGGAGCTTTACTCTGTATCTAACCCGTGCTGTACCTGCCCTGTGAGTGTTTGATGGGACAGTGTAGAGGGAGCTTTACTCTGTATCTAACCTGTGTTGTACCTGCCCTGCGAGTGATTGATGGGACAGTGTCGAGGGAGCTTTACTCTGTGTCGAACCCATGCTGTAACTGCCCTGGGAGTGTTTGATGGGACAGTGTTTCGGTAGCTTTACTCTGTATCTAATCCGTGTTGTACCTGCCCTGCGAGTGTTTGATGGGACAGTGTAGAGGGAGCTTTACTCTGTATCTAACCCGTGCTGCACCTGCCCTGGGAGTGTTTGATGGGACAGTGTAGAGGGAGCTTTACTCTGTATCTAACCCGTGCTGTATCTGTCCTGGGAGTGATTGATCGGACAGCGGAGAGGAAGCTTTAATCTTTATCTAACCCATACTGTAACTGCCCTTGGAGTGTTTGATGGGTCACTGTAGAGGGAGCTTTACTCTGTATGTAACCCGTGTTGTTTGTGCCCTGGGAGTGTTTGATGGGACAGTGTAGAGGGAGCTTTACTCTGTATCTAACCCGTGCTGTACCTGTCCTGGGAGTGTTTGATTGGACAGTGTAGAGGGAGCTTTACTCTGTATCTAACCCGTGCTGTATCTGTCCTGGGAGTGATTGATCGGACAGCGGAGAGGAAGCTTTAATCTTTATCTAACCCATACTGTAACTGCCCTTGGAGTGTTTGATGGGTCACTGTAGAGGGAGCTTTACTCTGTATGTAACCCGTGTTGTTTGTGCCCTGGGAGTGTTTGATGGGACAGTGTAGAGGGAGCTTTACTCTGTATCTAACCCGTGCTGTACCTGTCCTGGGAGTGTTTGATGGGACACTGTAGAGGGAGCTTTACTCTGTATCTAACCCGTGTTGTACCTGCCCTGGGAGTGTTTGATGGGACAGTGTAGAAGGAGCTTTACTCTGTATCTAACCCGTGCTGTACCTGCCCTAGGAGTGTTTGATGGGACAGTGTAGAGGGAGCTTTACTCTCTATCTAACCCGTACTGTACCTGCCCTGGGAGTGTTTGATGGGACAGTGTAGAGGGAGCTTTACTCTGTATCCAAACCGTGCTGTACCTGGTCTGGGAGTGTTTGATGGGACAGTGTAGAGGGAGCTTAACTCTGTATCTAACCCGTGCTGTACCTGCCCAGGGAGTGTTTGATGGGACCATGTAGAGGGAGCTTTACTCTGTATCCAACCCGTGCTGTACCTGCTCTGGGAGTGTTTGATGGGACAGTGTAGAGGGAGCTTTACTCTGTATCTAACCCATGCTGTACCTGCCCTGGGAGTGTTTGATGGGCCAGTGTAGAGGGAGCTTTACTCTGTATCTAACCCGTGCTGTACCTGCTCTGGGAGTGTTTGATGGGTCAGTGTAGAGGGAGCTTTACTCTGTATCTAACCCGTGCTGTGCCTGCCCAGGGAGTGTTTGATGGGACAGTGCAGAGGGAGCTTTACTCTGTATCTAACCCGTGCTGTGCCTGCCCTGGGAGTGTTTGATGGGACAGTGTAGAGGGAGCATTACTCTGTATCTAACCCGTGCTGTACCTGCCCTGGGAGTGTTTGATGGGACAGTGTAGAGGGGGCTTTACTCTGTATCTAACCCGTGCTGTACCTGGGCTGTGAGTGTTTGATGGGACAGTGTGGAGGGAGCTTTACTCTGTATCTAACCCGTGCTGTACCTGCCCTGGGAGTGTTTGATGGGACAGTGTAGACGGAGCTTTACTCTGTATCTAACCCGTGTTGTACCTGCCCTGGGAGTGTTTGATGTGACAGTGTAGAGGGAGATTTACTCTGTATCTAACCCGTGCTGGACCTGCCCTGGGAGTGTTTGATGGGCCAGTGTAGAGGGAACTTTACTCTGTATCTAACCCGTGCTGTACCTGCCCTGGGAGTGTTTGATGGGACTGTGTAGAGGGAGCTTTACTCTGTATCTAACCCGTGTTGTACCTGCCCTGCGAGTGTTTGATGGGACAGTGTAGAGGGAGCTTTACTCTGTATCCAACCCGTGCTGTATCTGTCCTGGGAGTGATTGATCGGACAGCGGAGAGGAAGCTTTAATCTTTATCTAACCCCGACTGTAACTGCCCTGCGAGTGTTTGATGGGTCACTGTAGAGGGAGCTTTACTCTGTATCCAACCCGTGTTGTACCTGCCCTCGGAGTGCTTGATGGGACAGTGTAGAGGGAGCTTTACTCTGTATCTAACCCGTGCTGTACCTGCCCTGGGAGTGTTTGATTGGACAGTGTAGAGGGAGCTTTACTCTGTATCTTCCCCGTGCTGTACCTGCCCTGGGAGTGTTTGATGGGACACTGTAGAGGGAGCTTTACTCTGTATCTAACCCGTGTTGTAACTGCCCTGGGAGTGTTTGATGGGACAGTGTGGAGGGAGCTTTACTCTCTATCTAACCCGTGCTGTGCCTGCCCAGGGAGTGTTTGATGGGACACTGTCGAGGGAGCTTTACTCTGTATCTAACCCGTGTTCTACCTGCCCTGGGAGTGTTTGATGTGACAGTGCAGAGGGAGCTTTACTCTGTATCTAACCCGTGCTGTACCTGCCCTGGGAGTGTTTGATTGGATAGTGTAGAGGGAGCTTTACTCTCTATCTAACCCGTGCTGTGCCTGCCCAGGGAGTGTTTGATGGGACACTGTAGAGGGAGCTTTACTCTGTATCTAACCCGTGTTGTACCTGCCCTGGGAGTGTTTGATGTGACAGTGCAGAGGGAGCTTTACTGTGTATCTAACCCGTGCTGTACCTGCCCTGGGAGTGTTTGATGGGACAGTGTAGAGGGAGCTTTACTCTGCATCTAACCCGTGCTGTACCTGCCCTGGGAGTGTTTGATGGGACAGTGTAGAGGGAGCTTTACTCTGTATCTAACCCGTGCTGGACCTGCCCTGGGAGTGTTTGATGGGACAGTGTAGAGGGAGCTTTACTCTGTATCTAACCCGTGCTGTACCTGCCCTGGGAGTGTTTGATGGGACTGTGTAGAGGGAGCTTTCCTCTGTATCTAACCCGTGTTGTACCTGCCCTGCGAGTATTTGATGGGACAGTGTGGAGGGAGCTTTACTCTGTATCTAACCCGTGCTGTACCTGCCCTGGGAGTGTTTGATGGGACTGTGCAGAGGGAGCTTTACTCTGTATCTAACCCGTGTTGTACCTGCCCTGCGAGTGTTTGATGGGACAGTGTAGAGGGAGCTTTACTCTGTATCTAACCCGTGCTGTATCTGTCCTGGGAGTGATTGATCGGACAGCGGAGAGGAAGCTTTAATCTTTATCTAACCCCTACTGTAACTGCCCTGGGAGTGTTTGATGTGACAGTGCAGAGGGAGCTTTACTCTGTATCTAACCCGTGCTGTACCTGCCATGGGAGTGTTTAATGGGACAGTGTGGAGGGAGCTTTACTCTGCATCTAACCCGTGCTGTACCTGTCCTGGGAGTGTTTGATGGGACAGTGCAGAGGGAGCTTTACTCTGTATTTCACCCGTGTGATATGTGCCTTGGGAGTGTTTGATGGGACAGTGTAGAGGGAGCTTTACTCTGCATCTAACCAGTGCTATACGTGCCCTGGGAGTGTTTGATGGGACAGTGTAGAAGGAGCTTTACTCTGTATCTAACACGTACTGTACCTGCCCAGTTGTTTTTTGATGGGACAGTGCAGAGGGAGCTTTCCTCTGTACCTAACCCGTGCTGTACATGCCCTGGGAGTGTTTGATGGGACAGTGTAGTGGGAGCTTTACTCTGTATCTAACCCGTGCTGTACCTGGGCTGGGAGTGTTTGATGGGACAGTGTCGAGGGAGCTTTACTTTGTATCTCATCCGTGCTGTACCTGCCCTTGGAGTGTTTGATGGGACAGTGTAGAGGGAGCTTTACTCTGTATCTAACCCGTGCTGTGCCTGCCCTGGGAGTGTTTGATGGGACAGTGCAGAGGGAGCTTTACTCTGTATCTAACCCGTGCTGTGCCTGCCCTGGGAGTGTTTGATGGGACAGTGCAGAGGGAGCTTTACTCTGTCTCTAACCCGTGCTGTACCTGCCCTGGGAGTGTTTGATGGGACACTGCAGAGGGAGCTTTCCTCTGTACCTAACCCGTGCTGTACATGCCCTGGGAGTGTTTGATGGGACAGTGTAGTGGGAGCTTTACTCTGTATCTAACCCGTGCTGTACCTGGGCTGGGAGTGTTTGATGGGACAGTGTCGAGGGAGCTTTACTCTGTATCTAACCCGTGTTGTACCTGTCCTGGGAGTGTTTGATGGGACAGTGTAGAGGGAGCTTTACTCTGTATCTAACCCATGCTATACGTGCCCTGGGAGTGTTTGATGGGACAGTATAGAGGGAGCTTTACTCTGTATCTAACCCGTGCTGTACCTGCCCTGGGAGTGTTTGATGGGACAGTGTAGAGGGGGCTTTACTCTGTATCTAACCCGTGCTGTACCTGGGCTGTGAGTGTTTGATGGGACAGTGCAGAGGGAGCTTTACTCTGTATCTAACCCGTGCTGTACCTGCCCTGGGAGTGTTTGATGGGACAGTGTAGAGGGAGCTTTACTCTGTATCTAACCCGTGTTGTACCTGCCCTGGGAGTGTTTGATGTGACAGTGCAGAGGGAGCTTTACTCTGTATCTCACCCATGCTGTACCTGCCCTGGGAGTGTTTGATGGGCCAGTGAAGAGGGAGCTTTACTCTGTATCTAACCCGTGCTGTACCTGCCCTGGGAGTGTTTGATGGGACTGTGTAGAGGGAGCTTTACTCTGTATGTAACCCGTGTTGTACCTGCCCTGCGAGTGTTTGATGGGACAGTGTAGAGGGAGCTTTACTCTGTATCTAACCCGTGCTGTAACTGCCCTGGGAGTGTTTGATGGGACAGTGCAGAGGGAGCTTTACTCTGTATCTAACCCGTGCTGTGCCTGCCCTGGGAGTGTTTGATGGGAAAGTGTAGAGGGAGCTTTACTCTGTATCTAACCCATGCTGTACCTGCCCTGGGAGTGTTTGATGGGACAGTGTAGAGGGAGCTTTACTCTGTATCTAACCCGTGTTGTACCTGTCCTGGGAGTGTTTGATGGGACAGTGGAGAGGGAGCTTTCCTCTGTATCGAACCCGTGTTGTACATGCCCTGGGAGTGTTTGATGTGACAGTGCAGAGGGAGCTTTACTCTGTATCTAACCCGTGCTGTACCTGCCCTGGGAGTGTTTGATTGGACAGTGTGGAGGCAGCTTTACTCTGTATCTAACCCGTGCTGTACCTGCCCTGGGAGTGTTTGATGGGACACTGCAGAGGGAGCTTTCCTCTGTACCTAACCCGTGCTGTACATGCCCTGGGAGTGTTTGATGGGACAGTGTAGTGGGAGCTTTACTCTGTATCTAACCCGTGCTGTACCTGGGCTGGGAGTGTTTGATGGGACAGTGTCGAGGGAGCTTTACTCTGTATCTAACCCGTGTTGTACCTGTCCTGGGAGTGTTTGATGGGACAGTGTAGAGGGAGCTTTGCTCTGTATCTAACCCATGCTATACGTGCCCTGGGAGTGTTTGATGGGACAGTATGGAGGGAGCTTTACTCTGTATCTAACCCGTGCTGTACCTGCCCTGGGAGTGTTTGATGGGACAGTGTAGAGGGGGCTTTACTCTGTATCTAACCCGTGCTGTACCTGGGCTGTGAGTGTTTGATGGGACAGTGTAGAGGGAGCTTTACTCTGTATCCAACCCGTGCTGTACCTGCCCTGGGAGTGTTTGATGGGACAGTGCAGAGGGAGCTTTACTCTGTATCTAACCCGTGTTGTACCTGCCCTGGGAGTGTTTGATGTGACAGTGCAGAGGGAGCTTTACTCTGTATCTAACCCGTGTTGTACCTGTCCTGGGAGTGTTTGATGGGACAGTGTAGAGGGAGCTTTCCTCTGTATCGAACCCGTGTTGTACATGCCCTGGGAGTGTTTGATGGGACACTGCAGAGGGAGCTTTCCTCTGTACCTAACCCGTGCTGTACATGCCCTGGGAGTGTTTGATGGGACAGTGTAGTGGGACCTTTACTCTGTATCTAACCCGTGCTGTACCTGGGCTGGGAGTGTTTGATGGGACAGTGTCGAGGGAGCTTTACTCTGTATCTAACCCGTGTTGTACCTGTCCTGGGAGTGTTTGATGGGACAGTGTAGAGGGAGCTTTGCTCTGTATCTAACCCATGCTATACGTGCCCTGGGAGTGTTTGATGGGACAGTATAGAGGGAGCTTTACTCTGTATCCAACCCGTGCTGTACCTGCCCTGGGAGTGTTTGATGGGACAGTGTAGAGGGGGCTTTACTCTGTATCTAACCCGTGCTGTACCTGGGCTGTGAGTGTTTGATGGGACAGTGTAGAGGGAGCTTTACTCTGTATCTAACCCGTGCTGTACCTGCCCTGGGAGTGTTTGATGGGACAGTGTAGAGGGAGCTTTACTCTGTATCTAACTCGTGTTGTACCTGCCCTGGGAGTGTTTGATGGGCCAGTGTAGAGGGAGCTTTACTCTGTATCTAACCCGTGCTGTACCTGCCCTGGGAGTGTTTGATGGGACTGTGTAGAGGGAGCTTTACTCTGTATGTAACCCGTGTTCTACCTGCCCTGCGAGTGTTTGATGGGACAGTGTAGAGGGAGCTTTACTCTGTATCTAACCCGTGCTGTAACTGCCCTGGGAGTGTTTGATGGGACAGTGCAGAGGGAGCTTTACTCTGTATCTAACCCGTGCTGTGCCTGCCCTGGGAGTGTTTGATGGGAAAGTGTAGAGGGAGCTTTACTCTGTATCTAACCCATGCTGTACCTGCCCTGGGAGTGTTTGATGGGACAGTGTAGAGGGAGCTTTACTCTGTATCTAACCCGTGTTGTACCTGTCCTGGGAGTGTTTGATGGGACAGTGGAGAGGGAGCTTTCCTCTGTATCGAACCCGTGTTGTACATGCCCTGGGAGTGTTTGATGTGACAGTGCAGAGGGAGCTTTACTCTGTATCTAACCCGTGCTGTACCTGCCCTGGGAGTGTTTGATTGGACAGTGTGGAGGCAGCTTTACTCTGTATCTAACCCGTGCTGTACCTGCCCTGGGAGTGTTTGATGGGACACTGCAGAGGGAGCTTTCCTCTGTACCTAACCCGTGCTGTACATGCCCTGGGAGTGTTTGATGGGACAGTGTAGTGGGAGCTTTACTCTGTATCTAACCCGTGCTGTACCTGGGCTGGGAGTGTTTGATGGGACAGTGTCGAGGGAGCTTTACTCTGTATCTAACCCGTGTTGTACCTGTCCTGGGAGTGTTTGATGGGACAGTGTAGAGGGAGCTTTGCTCTGTATCTAACCCATGCTATACGTGCCCTGGGAGTGTTTGATGGGACAGTATGGAGGGAGCTTTACTCTGTATCTAACCCGTGCTGTACCTGCCCTGGGAGTGTTTGATGGGACAGTGTAGAGGGGGCTTTACTCTGTATCTAACCCGTGCTGTACCTGGGCTGTGAGTGTTTGATGGGACAGTGTAGAGGGAGCTTTACTCTGTATCTAACCCGTGCTGTACCTGCCCTGGGAGTGTTTGATGGGACAGTGTAGAGGGAGCTTTACTCTGTATCTAACCCGTGTTGTACCTGCCCTGGGAGTGTTTGATGTGACAGTGCAGAGGGAGCTTTACTCTGTATCTAACCCGTGTTGCACCTGTCCTGGGAGTGTTTGATGGGACAGTGTAGAGGGAGCTTTCCTCTGTCTCGAACCCGTGTTGTACATGCCCTGGGAGTGTTTGATGGGACACTGCAGAGGGAGCTTTCCTCTGTACCTAACCCGTGCTGTACATGCCCTGGGAGTGTTTGATGGGACAGTGTAGTGGGACCTTTACTCTGTATCTAACCCGTGCTGTACCTGGGCTGGGAGTGTTTGATGGGACAGTGTAGAGGGAGCTTTACTCTGTATCTAACCCGTGTTGTACCTGTGCTGGGAGTGTTTGATGGGACAGTGCAGAGGGAGCTTTGCTCTGTATCTAACCCATGCTATACGTGCCCTGGGAGTGTTTGATGGGACAGTATAGAGGGAGCTTTACTCTGTATCCAACCCGTGCTGTACCTGCCCTGGGAGTGTTTGATGGGACAGTGTAGAGGGGGCTTTACTCTGTATCTAACCCGTGCTGTACCTGGGCTGTGAGTGTTTGATGGGACAGTGTAGAGGGAGCTTTACTCTGTATCTAACCCGTGTTGTACCTGTCCTGGGAGTGTTTGATGGGACAGTGTAGAGGGAGCTTTACTCTGTATCTAACCCATGCTATACGTGCCCTGGGAGTGTTTGATGGGACAGTGTAGAGGGAGCTTTACTCTGTATCTAACCCATGCTATACGTGCCCTGGGAGTGTTTGATGGGACAGTATAGAGAGAGCTTTACTCTATATCTAACCCGTGCTGTACCTGCCCTGGGAGTGTTTGATGGGACAGTGTAGAGGGGGCTTTACTCTGTATCTAACCCGTGCTGTACCTGGGCTGTGAGTGTTTGATGGGACAGTGCAGAGGGAGCTTTACTCTGTATCTAACCCGTGCTGTACCTGCCCTGGGAGTGTTTGATGGGACAGTGTAGAGGGAGCTTTACTCTGTATCTAACCCGTGTTGTACCTGCCCTGGGAGTGTTTGATGTGACAGTGCAGAGGGAGCTTTACTCTGTATCTCACCCATGCTGTACCTGCCCTGGGAGTGTTTGATGGGCCAGTGTAGAGGGAGCTTTACTCTGTATCTAACCCGTGCTGTACCTGCCCTGGGAGTGTTTGATGGGACTGTGTAGAGGGAGCTTTACTCTGTATGTAACCCGTGTTGTACCTGCCCTGCGAGTGTTTGATGGGACAGTGTAGAGGGAGCTTTACTCTGTATCTAACCCGTGCTGTAACTGCCCTGGGAGTGTTTGATGGGACAGTGGAGAGGGAGCTTTCCTCTGTATCGAACCCGTGTTGTACATGCCCTGGGAGTGTTTGATGTGACAGTGCAGAGGGAGCTTTACTCTGTATCTAACCCGTGCTGTACCTGCCCTGGGAGTGTTTGATTGGACAGTGTGGAGGCAGCTTTACTCTGTATCTAACCCGTGCTGTACCTGCCCTGGGAGTGTTTGATGGGACACTGCAGAGGGAGCTTTCCTCTGTACCTAACCCGTGCTGTACATGCCCTGGGAGTGTTTGATGGGACAGTGTAGTGGGAGCTTTACTCTGTATCTAACCCGTGCTGTACCTGGGCTGGGAGTGTTTGATGGGACAGTGTCGAGGGAGCTTTACTCTGTATCTAACCCGTGTTGTACCTGTCCTGGGAGTGTTTGATGGGACAGTGTAGAGGGAGCTTTGCTCTGTATCTAACCCATGCTATACGTGCCCTGGGAGTGTTTGATGGGACAGTATGGAGGGAGCTTTACTCTGTATCTAACCCGTGCTGTACCTGCCCTGGGAGTGTTTGATGGGACAGTGTAGAGGGGGCTTTACTCTGTATCTAACCCGTGCTGTACCTGGGCTGTGAGTGTTTGATGGGACAGTGTAGAGGGAGCTTTACTCTGTATCTAACCCGTGCTGTACCTGCCCTGGGAGTGTTTGATGGGACAGTGTAGAGGGAGATTTACTCTGTATCTAACCCGTGTTGTACCTGCCCTGGGAGTGTTTGATGTGACAGTGCAGAGGGAGCTTTACTCTGTATCTAACCCGTGTTGTACCTGTCCTGGGAGTGTTTGATGGGACAGTGTAGAGGGAGCTTTCCTCTGTATCGAACCCGTGTTGTACATGCCCTGGGAGTGTTTGATGGGACACTGCAGAGGGAGCTTTCCTCTGTACCTAACCCGTGCTGTACATGCCCTGGGAGTGTTTGATGGGACAGTGTAGTGGGACCTTTACTCTGTATCTAACCCGTGCTGTACCTGGGCTGGGAGTGTTTGATGGGACAGTGTCGAGGGAGCTTTACTCTGTATCTAACCCGTGTTGTACCTGTCCTGGGAGTGTTTGATGGGACAGTGTAGAGGGAGCTTTGCTCTGTATCTAACCCATGCTTTCCGTGCCCTGGGAGTGTTTGATGGGACAGTATAGAGGGAGCTTTACTCTGTATCCAACCCGTGCTGTACCTGCCCTGGGAGTGTTTGATGGGACAGTGTAGAGGGGGCTTTACTCTGTATCTAACCCGTGCTGTACCTGGGCTGTGAGTGTTTGATGGGACAGTGTAGAGGGAGCTTTACTCTGTATCTAACCCGTGCTGTACCTGCCCTGGGAGTGTTTGATGGGACAGTGTAGAGGGAGCTTTACTCTGTATCGAACCCGTGTTGTACCTGCCCTGGGTGTGTTTGATGTGACAGTGCAGAGGGAGCTTTACTCTGTATCTCACCCATGCTGTACCTGCCCTGGGAGTGTTTGATGGGCCAGTGTAGAGGGAGCTTTACTCTGTATCTAACCCGTGCTGTACCTGCCCTGGGAGTGTTTGATGGGACTGTGTAGAGGGAGCTTTACTCTGTATGTAACCCGTGTTGTACCTGCCCTGCGAGTGTTTGATGGGACAGTGTAGAGGGAGCTTTACTCTGGATCTAACCCGTGCTGTAACTGCCCTGGGAGTGTTTGATGGGACAGTGCAGAGGGAGCTTTACTCTGTATCTAACCCGTGCTGTGCCTGCCCTGGGAGTGTTTGATGGGAAAGTGTAGAGGGAGCTTTACTCTGTATCTAACCCATGCTGTACCTGCCCTGGGAGTGTTTGATGGGACAGTGTAGAGGGAGCTTTACTCTGTATCTCACCCGTGTTGTACCTGTCCTGGGAGTGTTTGATGGGACAGTGGAGAGGGAGCTTTCCTCTGTATCGAACCCGTGTTGTACATGCCCTGGGAGTGTTTGATGTGACAGTGCAGAGGGAGCTTTACTCTGTATCTAACCCGTGCTGTACCTGCCCTGGGAGTGTTTGATTGGACAGTGTGGAGGCAGCTTTACTCTGTATCTAACCCGTGCTGTACCTGCCCTGGGAGTGTTTGATGGGACACTGCAGAGGGAGCTTTCCTCTGTACCTAACCCGTGCTGTACATGCCCTGGGAGTGTTTGATGGGACAGTGTAGTGGGAGCTTTACTCTGTATCTAACCCGTGCTGTACCTGGGCTGGGAGTGTTTGATGGGACAGTGTCGAGGGAGCTTTACTCTGTATCTAACCCGTGTTGTACCTGTCCTGGGAGTGTTTGATGGGACAGTGTAGAGGGAGCTTTGCTCTGTATCTAACCCATGCTATACGTGCCCTGGGAGTGTTTGATGGGACAGTATGGAGGGAGCTTTACTCTGTATCTAACCCGTGCTGTACCTGCCCTGGGAGTGTTTGATGGGACAGTGTAGAGGGGGCTTTACTCTGTATCTAACCCGTGCTGTACCTGGGCTGTGAGTGTTTGATGGGACAGTGTAGAGGGAGCTTTACTCTGTATCTAACCCGTGCTGTACCTGCCCTGGGAGTGTTTGATGGGACAGTGTAGAGGGAGCTTTACTCTGTATCTAACCCGTGTTGTACCTGCCCTGGGAGTGTTTGATGTGACAGTGCAGAGGGAGCTTTACTCTGTATCTAACCCGTGTTGTACCTGTCCTGGGAGTGTTTGATGGGACAGTGTAGAGGGAGCTTTCCTCTGTATCGAACCCGTGTTGTACATGCCCTGGGAGTGTTTGATGGGACACTGCAGAGGGAGCTTTCCTCTGTACCTAACCCGTGCTGTACATGCCCTGGGAGTGTTTGATGGGACAGTGTAGTGGGACCTTTACTCTGTATCTAACCCGTGCTGTACCTGGGCTGGGAGTGTTTGATGGGACAGTGTCGAGGGAGCTTTACTCTGTATCTAACCCGTGTTGTACCTGTGCTGGGAGTGTTTGATGGGACAGTGTAGAGGGAGCTTTGCTCTGTATCTAACCCATGCTATACGTGCCCTGGGAGTGTTTGATGGGACAGTATAGAGGGAGCTTTACTCTGTATCCAACCCGTGCTGTACCTGCCCTGGGAGTGTTTGATGGGACAGTGTAGAGGGGGCTTTACTCTGTATCTAACCCGTGCTGTACCTGGGCTGTGAGTGTTTGATGGGACAGTGTAGAGGGAGCTTTACTCTGTATCTAACCCGTGCTGTACCTGCCCTGGGAGTGTTTGATGGGACAGTGTAGAGGGAGCTTTACTCTGTATCTAACCCGTGTTGTACCTGCCCTGGGAGTGTTTGATGTGACAGTGCAGAGGGAGCAGTACTCTGTATCTAACCCATGCTGTACCTGCCCTGGGAGTGTTTGATGGGCCAGTGTAGAGGGAGATTTACTCTGTATCTAACCCGTGCTGGACCTGGCCTGGGAGTGTTTGATGGGCCAGTGTTGAGGGAGCTTTACTCTGTATCTAACCCGTGCTGTACCTGCCCTGGGAGTGTTTGATGGGACTGTGTAGAGGGAGCTTTACTCTGTATCTCACCCGTGTTGTACCTGCCCTGCGAGTGTTTGATGGGACAGTGTAGAGGGAGCTTTACTCTGTATCTAACCCGTGTTGTACCTGCCCTGGGAGTGTTTGATGGGACAGTGTGGAGGGAGCTTTACTCTCTATCGAACCCGTGCTGTGCCTGCCCAGGGAGTGTTTGATGGGACACTGTAGAGGGAGCTTTACTCTGTATCTAACCCGTGTTCTACCTGCCCTGCGAGTGTTTGATGTGACAGTGCAGAGGGAGCTTTACTGTGTATCTAACCCGTGCTGTACCTGCCATGGGAGTGTTTGATGGGACAGTGTAGAGGGAGCTTTACTCTGTATCTAACCCGTGTTGTACCTGCCCTTGGAGTGTTTGATGTGACAGTGCAGAGGGAGCTTTACTCTGTATCTAACCCGTGCTGTACCTGCCATGGGAGTGTTTGATGGGACAGTGTGGAGGGAGCTTTACTCTGCATCTAACCCGTGCTGTACCTGCCCTGGGAGTGTTTGATGGGACAGTGTAGAGGGAGCTTTACTCTGTATCTAACCCGTGCTGGACCTGCCCTGGGAGTGTTTGATGGGACAGTGTAGAGGGAGCTTTACTCTGTATCTAACCCGTGCTGTGCCTGCCCTGGGAGTGTTTGATGGGACAGTGCAGAGGGAGATTTACTCTGTATCTAACCCGTGCTGTGCCTGCCCTGGGAGTGTTTGATGGGACAGTGCAGAGGGAGCTTTACTCTGTATCTAACCCGTGCTGTGCCTGCCCTGGGAGTGTTTGATGGGACAGTGCAGAGGGAGCTTTCTTCTGTATCTAACCCATGCTGTACCTGCCCTGGGAGTATTTGATGGGACAGTGTAGAGGGAGCTTTACTCTGTATCTAGCCCGTGTTGTACCTGTCCTGGGAGTGTTTGATGGGACAGTGTAGAGGGAGCTTTACTCTGTATCTAACCCATGCTATACGTGCCCTGGGAGTGTTTGATGGGACAGTATAGAGGGAGCTTTACTCCGTATCTAACCCGTGCTGTACCTGCCCAGTTGTTTTTTGATGGGACAGTGTAGAGTGAGCTTTCCTCTGTATCGAACCCGTGTTGTACCTGCCCTGGGAGTGTTTGATGGGACACTGCAGAGGGAGCTTTACTCTGTATCCAACCCGTGTTGTACCTGCCCTCGGAGTGCTTGATGGGACAGTGTAGTGGGAGCTTTACTCTGTATCTAACCCGTGCTGTACCTGCCCTGGGAGTGTTTGATGGGACAGTGTCGAGGGAGCTTTACTCTGTATCTCATCCGTGCTGTACCTGCCCTTGGAGTGTTTGATGGGACAGTGTGGAGGGAGCTTTACTCTGTATCTAACCCGTGCTGTACCTGCCCCGGGAGTGTTTGATGGGACAGTGCAGAGGGAGCTTTACTCTGTATCTAACCCGTGCTGTGCCTGCCCTGGGAGTGTTTGATAGGACAGTGTAGAGGGAGCTTTACTCTGTATCTAACCCATGCTGTACCTGCCCTGGGAGTGTTTGATGGGACAGTGTAGAGGGAGCTTTACTCTGTCTCTAACCCGTGTTGTACCTGTCCTGGGAGTGTTTGATGGGACAGTGTAGAGGGAGCTTTACTCTGTATCTAACCCATGCTATACGTGCCCTGGGAGTGTTTGATGGGACAGTATAGAGGGAGCTTTACTCTGCATCTAACACGTACTGTACCTGCCCAGTTGTTTTTTGATGGGACAGTGTAGAGGGAGCTTTCCTCTGTATCTAACCCGTGTTGTACCTGCCCTCGGAGTGTTTGATGTGACAGTGCAGAGGGAGCTTTACTCTGTATCTAACCCGTGCTGTACCTGCCCTGGGAGTGTTTGATTGGACAGTGCAGAGGGAGCTTTACTCTGTATCTAACCCGTGTTGTACCTGCCCTGGGAGTGTTTGATGTGATAGTGCAGAGGGAGCTTTACTCTGTATCTAACCCGTGATGTACCTGCCATGGGAGTGTTTGATGGGACAGTGTAGAAGGAGCTTTACTCTGCATCTAACCCGTGCTGTACCTGCCCTGGGAGTGTTTGATGGGACAGTGTAGAGGGAGCTTTACTCTGTAACTAACCCGTGTTGTACCTGCCCTTGGAGTGTTTGATGTGACAGTGCAGAGGGAGCTTTACTCTGTATCTAACCCGTGCTGGACCTGCCCTGGGAGTGTTTGATGGGACAGTGTAGAGGGAGCTTTACTCTGTATCTAACCCATGCTGTACCAGCCCTGGGAGTTTTTGATGGGACAGTGTAGAGGGTGCTTTACTCTGTATCTAACCCGTGCTGTACCTGCCCTGGGAGTGTTTGATGGGCCAGTGTAGAGGGAGCTTTACTCTGTATCTAACCCGTGCTGTACCTGCCCTGGGAGTGTTTGATGGGACTGTGTAGAGGGAGCTTTCCTCTGTATCTAACCCGTGTTGTACCTGCCCTGCGAGTATTTGATGGGACAGTGTAGATGGAGCTTTACTCTGTATCTAACCCGTGCTGTACCAGCCCTGGGAGTTTTTGATGGGACAGTGTAGATGGAGCTATACTCTGTATCTAACCCGTACTGTTCCTGCCCTGGGAGTGTTTGATGGGCCAGTGTAGAGGGAGCTTTACTCTGTTTCTAACCCGTGCTGTACCTGCGCTGGGAGTGTTTGATGGGACTGTGTGGAGGGAGCTTTACTCTGTATCTAACCCGTGTTGTACCTGCCCTGCGAGTATTTGATGGGACAGTGTAGAGGGAGCTTTACTCTATATAAAGTGAAGGGCAAGGCTGGTAGAAGTAGGGAACCTTGGATGACTCGGGAGATTGAGGCACTAGTCAAAAATAAGAAGGAGGCATATGACATGCATCGGCAGCTGGGATCAAGTGGATCCCTTGAAGAGTATAGAGATTGCCGGAGTAGAGTTAAGAGAGAAATCAGGAGGGCAAAAAGGGGATATGAGATTGCTTTGGCAGATCAGGCAAAGGTGAATCCAAAGAGCTTCTACAAATACATAAAGGGCAAAAGGGTAACTAGGGAGAGAGTCGGGCCTCTTAAGGATCAACAAGGTCATCTATGTGCGGAACCACAAGAGATGGGTGAGATCCTGAATGAATATTTCACATCGGTATTTACGGTTGAGAAAGGCATGGATGTTAGGGAACTTGGGGAAATAAATAGTGATGTCTTGAGGAGTGTACATATTACAGAGAGGGAGGTGCTGGAAGTCTTAACGTGCATCAAGGTAGATAAATCTCCGGGACCTGATGAAATGTATCCCAGGACGTTATGGGAGGTTAGGGAGGAAATTGCGGGTCCCCTAGCAGAGATATTTGAATCATCCCTCGCTACAGGTGAGGTGCCTGAAGATTGGAGGGTAGCAAATGTTGTGCCTTTGTTTAAGAAGGGCGGCAGGGAAAAGCCTGGGAACTACAGACCAGTGAGCCTGACATCTGTAGTGGGTAAGTTGTTAGAGGGTATTCTGAGGGACAGAATCTACAGGCATTTGGAGAGGCAGGGACTAATTAGGAACAGTCAGCATGGTTTTGTGAGAGGAAAATCATGTCTCACGAATTTGATTGAGTTTTTTGAAGGGGTAACCAAGAAGATAGATGAGGGCTGTGCAGTAGACGTGGTCTACATGGACTTCAGCAAAGCATTTGACAAGGTACCGCATGGTAGGTTGTTACATAAGGTTAAATCTCATGGGATCCAAGGTGAGGTAGCCAATTGGATACAAAATTGGCTTGACGACAGAAGACAGAGGGTGGTTGTCGAGGGTTGTTTTTCAAACTGGATGCCTGTGTCCAGCGGTGTGCCTCAGGGATCGGTGCTGGGTCCGCTGTTATTTGTTATTTATATTAATGATTTGGATGAGAATTTAGGAGGCATGGTTAGTAAGTTTGCAGATGACACCAAGATTGGTGGCATTGTGGACAGTGAAGAAGGTTATCTAGGATTGCAACGGGATCTTGATAAATTGGGCCAGTGGGCCGATGAATGGCAGATGGAGTTTAATTTAGATAAATGTGAGGTGATGCATTTTGGTAGATCGAATCGGGCCAGGACCTACTCCGTTAATGGTAGGGCGTTGGGGAGAGTTATAGAACAAAGAGATCTAGGAGTACAGATTCATAGCTCCTTGAAAGTGGAGTCACAGGTGGATAGGGTGGTGAAGAAGGCATTCAGCATGCTTGGTTTCATTGGTCAGAACATTGAATGCAGGAGTTGGGATGTCTTGTTGAAGTTGTACAGGGCATTGGTGAGGCCACACTTGGAGTACTGTGTACAGTTCTGGTCACCCTATTATAGAAAGGATATTATTAAACTAGAAAGAGTGCAGAAAAGATTTACTAGGATGCTACCGGGACTTGATGGTTTGACTTACAGGGAGAGGTTAGACAGACTGGGACTTTATTCCCTGGAGAGTAGGAGGTTAAGGGGTGATCTTATAGAAGTCTATAAAATAATGAGGGGCATAGATAAGGTAGATAGTCAAAATCTTTTCCCAAAGGTAGGGGAGTCTATAACGAGGGGGCACAGATTTAAGGTGAGAGGGGAGAGATACAAAAGGATCCAGAGGGGCAATTTTTTCACTCAAAGGGTGGTGAGTGTCTGGAACGAGCTGCCAGAGGCAGTAGTAGAGGCGGGTACAATTTTGTCTTTTAAAAAGCATTTGGACAGTTACATGGGGAAGATGGGTATCGAGGGATATGGGCCAAGTGCAGGCAATTGGGACTAGCTTAGTGGTATAAACTGGGCGACATGGACATGTTGGGCCGAAGGGCCTGTTTCCATGTTGTAACTTCTATGATTCTATGATTCTATGTATCTAAACCGTGCTGTACCTGCCCTGGGAGTGTTTGATGGGACTGTGTAGAGGGGGCTTTACTCTGTATCTAACCCGTGTTGTACCTGCCCTGCGAGTGTTTGATGGGACAGTGTAGAGGGAGCTTTACTCTGTATCTAACCCGTGCTGTATCTGTCCTGGGAGTGATTGATCGGACAGCGGTGAGGAAGCTTTAATCTTTATCTAACCCCTACTGTAACTGCCCTGGGAGTGTTTGATGGGACAGTGTAGAGGGAGCTTTATGCTGTATCTAACCCGTGTTGTACCTGCCCTGGGAGTGTTTGATGTGACAGTGCAGAGGGAGCTTTACTCTGTATCTAACCCGTGCTGTACCTGCCATGGGAGTGTTTGATGGGACAGTGTGGAGGGAGCTTTATCTGCATCTAACCCGTGCTGTACCTGTCCTGGGAGTGTTTGATGGGACAGTGTAGAGGGACCTTTACTCTGTATTTCACCCGTGTTATATGTGCCTTGGGAGTGTTTGATGGGACAGTGTAGAGGGAGCTTTACTCTGCATCTCACCCGTGCTATACGTGCCCTGGGAGTGTTTGATGGGACAGTGCAGAGGGAGCTTTACTCTGTATCTAACCCGTGCTGTACCTGCCCAGTTGTTTTTTGATGGGACAGTGTAGAGGGAGCTTTCCTCTGTACCTAACCCGTGCTGTACATGCCCTGGGAGTGTTTGATGGGACAGTGTAGTGGGAGCTTTACTCTGTATCTAACCCGTGCTGTACCTGGGCTGGGAGTGTTTGATGGGACAGTGTCGAGGGAGCTTTACTCTGTATCTCATCCGTGCTGTACCTGCCCTTGGAGTGTTTGATGGGACAATGTAGAGGGAGCTTTACTCTGTATCTAACCCGTGCTGTACCTGCCCTGGAAGTGTTTGATGGGACTGTGTAGAGGGAGCTTTACTCTGTATCTAACCCGTGCTGTGCCTGCCCTGGAATGTTTGATTGGACAGTGTAGAGGGGGCTTTACTCTGTATCTAACCCGTGCTGTACCTGGGCTGTGAGTGTTTGATGGGACAGTGTAGAGGGGGCTTTACTCTGTATCTAACCCGTGCTGTACCTGCCCTGGGAGTGTTTGATGGGACAGTGTCGAGGGAGCTTTACTCTGTATCTAACCCGTGTTGTACCTGCCCTGGGAGTGTTTGATGTGACAGTGCAGAGGGACCTTTACTCTGTATCTAACCCATGCTGTACTTGCCCTGGGAGTGTTTGATGGGACTGTGTAGAGGGAGCTTTACTCTCTATCTCACCCATGTTGTACCTGCCCTGGGAGTGTTTGATGGCCCAGTGTAGAGGGAGCTTTACTCTGTATCTAACCCGTGCTGTACCTGCCCTGGGAGTGTTTGATGGGACTGTGTAGAGGGAGCTTTACTCTGTATCTAACCCGTGTTGTACCTGCCCTGCGAGTGTTTGATAGGACAGTGTTGAGGGAGCTTTACTCTGTATCTAACCCGTGCTGTATCTGTCCTGGGAGTGATTGATCGGACAGCGGAGAGGAAGCTTTAATCTTTATCTAACCCCTACTGTAACTGCCCTGGGAGTGTTTGATGGGACAGTGTAGAGGGAGCTTTACGCTCTATCTAACCCGTGTTGTACCTGCCCTGGGAGTGTTTGATGGGACAGTGTAGAGGGAGCTTTACTCTGTCTCTAACCCGTGTTGTACCTGTCCTGGGAGTGTTTGATGGGACAGTGTAGAGGGAGCTTTACTCTGTATCTAACCCATGCTATACGTGCCCTGGGAGTGTTTGATGGGACAGTATAGAGGGAGCTTTACTCTGTATCTAACACGTACTGTACCTGCCCAGTTGTTTTTTGATGGGACAGTGTAGAGGGAGCTTTCCTCTGTATCTAACCCGTGTTGTACCTGCCCTCGGAGTGTTTGATGTGACAGTGCAGAGGGAGCTTTACTCTGTATCTAACCCGTGCTGTACCTGCCCTGGGAGTGTTTGATTGGACAGTGTAGAGGGAGCTTTACTCTGCATCTAACCCGTGTTGTACCTGCCCTGGGAGTGTTTGATGTGATAGTGCAGAGGGAGCTTTACTCTGTATCTAACCCGTGATGTACCTGCCATGGGAGTGTTTGATGGGACAGTGTAGAAGGAGCTTTACTCTGCATCTAACCCGTGCTGTACCTGCCCTCGGAGTGTTTGATGGGACAGTGTAGAGGGAGCTTTACTCTGTAACTAACCCGTGTTGTACCTGCCCTTGGAGTGTTTGATGTGACAGTGCAGAGGGAGCTTTACTCTGTATCTAACCCGTGCTGTACCTGCCCTGAGAGTGTTTGATGGGACAGTGTAGAGGGAGCTTTCCTCTGTATCGAACCCGTGTTGTACATGCCCTGGGAGTGTTTGATGGGACACTGCAGAGGGAGCTTTCCTCTGTACCTAACCCGTGCTGTACATGCCCTGGGAGTGTTTGATGGGACAGTGTAGTGGGACCTTTACTCTGTATCTAACCCGTGCTGTACCTGGGCTGGGAGTGTTTGATGGGACAGTGTCGAGGGAGCTTTACTCTGTATCTAACCCGTGTTGTACCTGTCCTGGGAGTGTTTGATGGGACAGTGTAGAGCGAGCTTTGCTCTGTATCTAACCCATGCTATACGTGCCCTGGGAGTGTTTGATGGGACAGTATAGAGGGAGCTTTACTCTGTATCCAACCCGTGCTGTACCTGCCCTGGGAGTGTTTGATGGGACAGTGTAGAGGGGGCTTTACTCTGTATCTAACCCGTGCTGTACCTGGGCTGTGAGTGTTTGATGGGACAGTGTAGAGGGAGCTTTACTCTGTATCTAACCCGTGCTGTACCTGCCCTGGGAGTGTTTGATGGGACAGTGTAGAGGGAGCTTTACTCTGTATCTAACCCGTGTTGTACCTGCCCTGGGAGTGTTTGATGTGACAGTGCAGAGGGAGCTTTACTCTGTATCTAACCCATGCTGTACCTGCCCTGGGAGTGTTTGATGGGCCAGTGTAGAGGGAGATTTACTCTGTATCTAACCCGTGCTGGACCTGGCCTGGGAGTGTTTGATGGGCCAGTGTTGAGGGAGCTTTACTCTGTATCTAACCCGTGCTGTACCTGCCCTGGGAGTGTTTGATGGGACTGTGTAGAGGGAGCTTTACTCTGTATCTCACCCGTGTTGTACCTGCCCTGCGAGTGTTTGATGGGACAGTGTAGAGGGAGCTTTACTCTGTATCTAACCCGTGTTGTACCTGCCCTGGGAGTGTTTGATGGGACAGTGTGGAGGGAGCTTTACTCTCTATCGAACCCGTGCTGTGCCTGCCCAGGGAGTGTTTGATGGGACACTGTAGAGGGAGCTTTACTCTGTATCTAACCCGTGTTCTACCTGCCCTGGGAGTGTTTGATGTGACAGTGCAGAGGGAGCTTTACTGTGTATCTAACCCGTGCTGTACCTGCCATGGGAGTGTTTGATGGGACAGTGTGGAGGGAGCTTTACTCTGCATCTAACCCGTGCTGTACCTGCCCTGGGAGTGTTTGATGGGACAGTGTAGAGGGAGCTTTACTCTGTATCTAACCCGTGCTGGACCTGCCCTGGGAGTGTTTGATGGGACAGTGTAGAGGGAGCTTTACTCTGTATCTAACCCGTGCTGTGCCTGCCCTGGGAGTGTTTGATGGGACAGTGCAGAGGGAGATTTACTCTGTATCTAACCCGTGCTGTGCCTGCCCTGGGAGTGTTTGATGGGACAGTGCAGAGGGAGCTTTACTCTGTATCTAACCCGTGTTGTACCTGTCCTGGGAGTGTTTGATGGGACAGTGTAGAGGGAGCTTTACTCTGTATCTCGCCCGTGTTGTACCTGTCCTGGGAGTGTTTGATGGGACAGTGTAGAGGGAGCTTTACTCTGTATCTAACCCATGCTATACGTGCCCTGGGAGTGTTTGATGGGACAGTATAGAGGGAGCTTTACTCCGTATCTAACCCGTGCTGTACCTGCCCAGTTGTTTTTTGATGGGACAGTGTAGAGTGAGCTTTCCTCTGTATCGAACCCGTGTTGTACCTGCCCTGGGAGTGTTTGATGGGACACTGCAGAGGGAGCTTTACTCTGTATCCAACCCGTGTTGTACCTGCCCTCGGAGTGCTTGATGGGACAGTGTAGTGGGAGCTTTACTCTGTATCTAACCCGTGCTGTACCTGCCCTGGGAGTGTTTGATGGGACAGTGTCGAGGGAGCTTTACTCTGTATCTCATCCGTGCTGTACCTGCCCTTGGAGTGTTTGATGGGACAGTGTGGAGGGAGCTTTACTCTGTATCTAACCCGTGCTGTACCTGCCCCGGGAGTGTTTGATGGGACAGTGCAGAGGGAGCTTTACTCTGTATCTAACCCGTGCTGTGCCTGCCCTGGGAGTGTTTGATAGGACAGTGTAGAGGGAGCTTTACTCTGTATCTAACCCATGCTGTACCTGCCCTGGGAGTGTTTGATGGGACAGTGTAGAGGGAGCTTTACTCTGTCTCTAACCCGTGTTGTACCTGTCCTGGGAGTGTTTGATGGGACAGTGTAGAGGGAGCTTTACTCTGTATCTAACCCATGCTATACGTGCCCTGGGAGTGTTTGATGGGACAGTATAGAGGGAGCTTTACTCTGCATCTAACACGTACTGTACCTGCCCAGTTGTTTTTTGATGGGACAGTGTAGAGGGAGCTTTCCTCTGTATCTAACCCGTGTTGTACCTGCCCTCGGAGTGTTTGATGTGACAGTGCAGAGGGAGCTTTACTCTGTATCTAACCCGTGCTGTACCTGCCCTGGGAGTGTTTGATTGGACAGTGCAGAGGGAGCTTTACTCTGTATCTAACCCGTGTTGTACTTGCCCTGGGAGTGTTTGATGTGATAGTGCAGAGGGAGCTTTACTCTGTATCTAACCCGTGATGTACCTGCCATGGGAGTGTTTGATGGGACAGTGTAGAAGGAGCTTTACTCTGCATCTAACCCGTGCTGTACCTGCCCTGGGAGTGTTTGATGGGACAGTGTAGAGGGAGCTTTACTCTGTAACTAACCCGTGTTGTACCTGCCCTTGGAGTGTTTGAT
Organism: Heptranchias perlo; assembly: GCF_035084215.1. Taxonomy (NCBI): domain Eukaryota; kingdom Metazoa; phylum Chordata; class Chondrichthyes; order Hexanchiformes; family Hexanchidae; genus Heptranchias; species Heptranchias perlo. Next base: position 137,651,303 of record NC_090329.1, read on the forward strand.
GTGACAGTGCAGAGGGAGCTTTACTCTGTATCTAACCCGTGCTGGACCTGCCCTGGGAGTGTTTGATGGGACAGTGTAGAGGGAGCTTTACTCTGTATCTAACCCATGCTGTACCAGCCCTGGGAGTTTTTGATGGGACAGTGTAGAGGGAGCTTTACTCTGTATCTAACCCGTGCTGTACCTGCCCTGGGAGTGTTTGATGGGCCAGTGTAGAGGGAGCTTTACTCTGTATCTAACCCGTGCTGTACCTGCCCTGGGAGTGTTTGATGGGACTGTGTAGAGGGAGCTTTCCTCTGTATCTAACCCGTGTTGTACCTGCCCTGCGAGTATTTGATGGGACAGTGTAGATGGAGCTTTACTCTGTATCTAACCCGTGCTGTACCAGCCCTGGGAGTTTTTGATGGGACAGTGTAGATGGAGCTATACTCTGTATCTAACCCGTACTGTTCCTGCCCTGGGAGTGTTTGATGGGCCAGTGTAGAGGGAGCTTTACTCTGTATCTAACCCGTGCTGTACCTGCGCTGGGAGTGTTTGATGGGACTGTGTGGAGGGAGCTTTACTCTGTATCTAACCCGTGTTGTACCTGCCCTGCGAGTATTTGATGGGACAGTGTAGAGGGAGCTTTACTCTATATAAAGTGAAGGGCAAGGCTGGTAGAAGTAGGGAACCTTGGATGACTCGGGAGATTGAGGCACTAGTCAAAAATAAGAAGGAGGCATATGACATGCATCGGCAGCTGGGATCAAGTGGATCCCTTGAAGAGTATAGAGATTGCCGGAGTAGAGTTAAGAGAGAAATCAGGAGGGCAAAAAGGGGATATGAGATTGCTTTGGCAGATCAGGCAAAGGTGAATCCAAAGAGCTTCTACAAATACATAAAGGGCAAAAGGGTAACTAGGGAGAGAGTAGGGCCTCTTAAGGATCAACAAGGTCATCTATGTGCGGAACCACAAGAGATGGGTGAGATCCTGAATGAATATTTCACATCGGTATTTACGGTTGAGAAAGGCATGGATGTTAGGGAACTTGGGGAAATAAATAGTGATGTCTTGAGGAGTGTACATATTACAGAGAGGGAGGTGCTGGAAGTCTTAACGCGCATCAAGGTAGATAAATCTCCGGGACCTGATGAAATGTATCCCAGGACGTTATGGGAGGTTAGGGAGGAAATTGCGGGTCCCCTAGCAGAGATATTTGAATCATCCCTCGCAACAGGTGAGGTGCCTGAAGATTGGAGGGTAGCAAATGTTGTGCCTTTGTTTAAGAAGGGCGGCAGGGAAAAGCCTGGGAACTACAGACCAGTGAGCCTGACATCTGTAGTGGGTAAGTTGTTAGAGGGTATTCTGAGGGACAGAATCTACAGGCATTTGGAGAGGCAGGGACTAATTAGGAACAGTCAGCATGGTTTTGTGAGAGGAAAATCATGTCTCACGAATTTGATTGAGTTTTTTGAAGGGGTAACCAAGAAGATAGATGAGGGCTGTGCAGTAGACGTGGTCTACATGGACTTCAGCAAAGCATTTGACAAGGTACCGCATGGTAGGTTGTTACATAAGGTTAAATCTCATGGGATCCAAGGTGAGGTAGCCAATTGGATACAAAATTGGCTTGACGACAGAAGACAGAGGGTGGTTGTCGAGGGTTGTTTTTCAAACTGGATGCCTGTGTCCAGCGGTGTGCCTCAGGGATCGGTGCTGGGTCCGCTGTTATTTGTTATTTATATTAATGATTTGGATGAGAATTTAGGAGGCATGGTTAGTAAGTTTGCAGATGACACCAAGATTGGTGGCATTGTGGACAGTGAAGAAGGTTATCTAGGATTGCAACGGGATCTTGATAAATTGGGCCAGTGGGCCGATGAATGGCAGATGGAGTTTAATTTAGATAAATGTGAGGTGATGCATTTTGGTAGATCGAATCGGGCCAGGACCTACTCCGTTAATGGTAGGGCGTTGGGGAGAGTTATAGAACAAAGAGATCTAGGAGTACAGATTCATAGCTCCTTGAAAGTGGAGTCACAGGTGGATAGGGTGGTGAAGAAGGCATTCAGCATGCTTGGTTTCATTGGTCAGAACATTGAATGCAGGAGTTGGGATGTCTTGTTGAAGTTGTACAGGGCATTGGTGAGGCCACACTTGGAGTACTGTGTACAGTTCTGGTCACCCTATTATAGAAAGGATATTATTAAACTAGAAAGAGTGCAGAAAAGATTTACTAGGATGCTACCGGGACTTGATGGTTTGACTTACAGGGAGAGGTTAGACAGACTGGGACTTTATTCCCTGGAGAGTAGGAGGTTAAGGGGTGATCTTATAGAAGTCTATAAAATAATGAGGGGCATAGATAAGGTAGATCGTCAAAATCTTTTCCCAAAGGTAGGGGAGTCTATAACGAGGGGGCACAGATTTAAGGTGAGAGGGGAGAGATACAAAAGGATCCAGAGGGGCAATTTTTTCACTCAAAGGGTGGTGAGTGTCTGGAACGAGCTGCCAGAGGCAGTAGTAGAGGCGGGTACAATTTTGTCTTTTAAAAAGCATTTGGACAGTTACATGGGGAAGATGGGTATCGAGGGATATGGGCCAAGTGCAGGCAATTGGGACTAGCTTAGTGGTATAAACTGGGCGACATGGACATGTTGGGCCGAAGGGCCTGTTTCCATGTTGTAACTTCTATGATTCTATGATTCTATGTATCTAAACCGTGCTGTACCTGCCCTGGGAGTGTTTGATGGGACTGTGTAGAGGGGGCTTTACTCTGTATCTAACCCGTGTTGTACCTGCCCTGCGAGTGTTTGATGGGACAGTGTAGAGGGAGCTTTACTCTGTATCTAACCCGTGCTGTATCTGTCCTGGGAGTGATTGATCGGACAGCGGTGAGGAAGCTTTAATCTTTATCTAACCCCTACTGTAACTGCCCTGGGAGTGTTTGATGGGACAGTGTAGAGGGAGCTTTATGCTGTATCTAACCCGTGTTGTACCTGCCCTGGGAGTGTTTGATGTGACAGTGCAGAGGGAGCTTTACTCTGTATCTAACCCGTGCTGTACCTGCCATGGGAGTGTTTGATGGGACAGTGTGGAGGGAGCTTTATCTGCATCTAACCCGTGCTGTACCTGTCCTGGGAGTGTTTGATGGGACAGTGTAGAGGGACCTTTACTCTGTATTTCACCCGTGTTATATGTGCCTTGGGAGTGTTTGATGGGACAGTGTAGAGGGAGCTTTACTCTGCATCTCACCCGTGCTATACGTGCCCTGGGAGTGTTTGATGGGACAGTGCAGAGGGAGCTTTACTCTGTATCTAACCCGTGCTGTACCTGCCCAGTTGTTTTTTGATGGGACAGTGTAGAGGGAGCTTTCCTCTGTACCTAACCCGTGCTGTACATGCCCTGGGAGTGTTTGATGGGACAGTGTAGTGGGAGCTTTACTCTGTATCTAACCCGTGCTGTACCTGGGCTGGGAGTGTTTGATGGGACAGTGTCGAGGGAGCTTTACTCTGTATCTCATCCGTGCTGTACCTGCCCTTGGAGTGTTTGATGGGACAATGTAGAGGGAGCTTTACTCTGTATCTAACCCGTGCTGTACCTGCCCTGGAAGTGTTTGATGGGACTGTGTAGAGGGAGCTTTACTCTGTATCTAACCCGTGCTGTGCCTGCCCTGGAATGTTTGATTGGACAGTGTAGAGGGGGCTTTACTCTGTATCTAACCCGTGCTGTACCTGGGCTGTGAGTGTTTGATGGGACAGTGTAGAGGGGGCTTTACTCTGTATCTAACCCGTGCTGTACCTGCCCTGGGAGTGTTTGATGGGACAGTGTCGAGGGAGCTTTACTCTGTATCTAACCCGTGTTGTACCTGCCCTGGGAGTGTTTGATGTGACAGTGCAGAGGGACCTTTACTCTGTATCTAACCCATGCTGTACTTGCCCTGGGAGTGTTTGATGGGACTGTGTAGAGGGAGCTTTACTCTCTATCTCACCCATGTTGTACCTGCCCTGGGAGTGTTTGATGGCCCAGTGTAGAGGGAGCTTTACTCTGTATCTAACCCGTGCTGTACCTGCCCTGGGAGTGTTTGATGGGACTGTGTAGAGGGAGCTTTACTCTGTATCTAACCCGTGTTGTACCTGCCCTGCGAGTGTTTGATAGGACAGTGTTGAGGGAGCTTTACTCTGTATCTAACCCGTGCTGTATCTGTCCTGGGAGTGATTGATCGGACAGCGGAGAGGAAGCTTTAATCTTTATCTAACCCCTACTGTAACTGCCCTGGGAGTGTTTGATGGGACAGTGTAGAGGGAGCTTTACGCTCTATCTAACCCGTGTTGTACCTGCCCTGGGAGTGTTTGATGGGACAGTGTAGAGGGAGCTTTACTCTGTCTCTAACCCGTGTTGTACCTGTCCTGGGAGTGTTTGATGGGACAGTGTAGAGGGAGCTTTACTCTGTATCTAACCCATGCTATACGTGCCCTGGGAGTGTTTGATGGGACAGTATAGAGGGAGCTTTACTCTGTATCTAACACGTACTGTACCTGCCCAGTTGTTTTTTGATGGGACAGTGTAGAGGGAGCTTTCCTCTGTATCTAACCCGTGTTGTACCTGCCCTCGGAGTGTTTGATGTGACAGTGCAGAGGGAGCTTTACTCTGTATCTAACCCGTGCTGTACCTGCCCTGAGAGTGTTTGATGGGACAGTGTAGAGGGAGCTTTCCTCTGTATCGAACCCGTGTTGTACATGCCCTGGGAGTGTTTGATGGGACACTGCAGAGGGAGCTTTCCTCTGTACCTAACCCGTGCTGTACATGCCCTGGGAGTGTTTGATGGGACAGTGTAGTGGGACCTTTACTCTGTATCTAACCCGTGCTGTACCTGGGCTGGGAGTGTTTGATGGGACAGTGTCGAGGGAGCTTTACTCTGTATCTAACCCGTGTTGTACCTGTCCTGGGAGTGTTTGATGGGACAGTGTAGAGGGAGCTTTGCTCTGTATCTAACCCATGCTATACGTGCCCTGGGAGTGTTTGATGGGACAGTATAGAGGGAGCTTTACTCTGTATCCAACCCGTGCTGTACCTGCCCTGGGAGTGTTTGATGGGACAGTGTAGAGGGGGCTTTACTCTGTATCTAACCCGTGCTGTACCTGGGCTGTGAGTGTTTGATGGGACAGTGTAGAGGGAGCTTTACTCTGTATCTAACCCGTGCTGTACCTGCCCTGGGAGTGTTTGATGGGACAGTGTAGAGGGAGCTTTACTCTGTATCTAACCCGTGTTGTACCTGCCCTGGGAGTGTTTGATGTGACAGTGCAGAGGGAGCTTTACTCTGTATCTAACCCATGCTGTACCTGCCCTGGGAGTGTTTGATGGGCCAGTGTAGAGGGAGATTTACTCTGTATCTAACCCGTGCTGGACCTGGCCTGGGAGTGTTTGATGGGCCAGTGTTGAGGGAGCTTTACTCTGTATCTAACCCATGCTGTACCTGCCCTGGGAGTGTTTGATGGGACTGTGTAGAGGGAGCTTTACTCTGTATCTCACCCGTGTTGTACCTGCCCTGCGAGTGTTTGATGGGACAGTGTAGAGGGAGCTTTACTCTGTATCTAACCCGTGCTGTACCTGCCATGGGAGTGTTTGATGGGACAGTGTGGAGGGAGCTTTACTCTGCATCTAACCCGTGCTGTACCTGCCCTGGGAGTGTTTGATGGGACAGTGTAGAGGGAGCTTTACTCTGTATCTAACCCGTGCTGGACCTGCCCTGGGAGTGTTTGATGGGACAGTGTAGAGGGAGCTTTACTCTGTATCTAACCCGTGCTGTGCCTGCCCTGGGAGTGTTTGATGGGACAGTGCAGAGGGAGATTTACTCTGTATCTAACCCGTGCTGTGCCTGCCCTGGGAGTGTTTGATGGGACAGTGCAGAGGGAGCTTTACTCTGTATCTAACCCGTGTTGTACCTGTCCTGGGAGTGTTTGATGGGACAGTGTAGAGGGAGCTTTACTCTGTATCTAGCCCGTGTTGTACCTGTCCTGGGAGTGTTTGATGGGACAGTGTAGAGGGAGCTTTACTCTGTATCTAACCCATGCTATACGTGCCCTGGGAGTGTTTGATGGGACAGTATAGAGGGAGCTTTACTCCGTATCTAACCCGTGCTGTACCTGCCCAGTTGTTTTTTGATGGGACAGTGTAGAGTGAGCTTTCCTCTGTATCGAACCCGTGTTGTACCTGCCCTGGGAGTGTTTGATGGGACACTGCAGAGGGAGCTTTACTCTGTATCCAACCCGTGTTGTACCTGCCCTCGGAGTGCTTGATGGGACAGTGTAGTGGGAGCTTTACTCTGTATCTAACCCGTGCTGTACCTGCCCTGGGAGTGTTTGATGGGACAGTGTCGAGGGAGCTTTACTCTGTATCTCATCCGTGCTGTACCTGCCCTTGGAGTGTTTGATGGGACAGTGTGGAGGGAGCTTTACTCTGTTTCTAACCCGTGCTGTACCTGCCCCGGGAGTGTTTGATGGGACAGTGCAGAGGGAGCTTTACTCTGTATCTAACCCGTGCTGTGCCTGCCCTGGGAGTGTTTGATAGGACAGTGTAGAGGGAGCTTTACTCTGTATCTAACCCATGCTGTACCTGCCCTGGGAGTGTTTGATGGGACAGTGTAGAGGGAGCTTTACTCTGTCTCTAACCCGTGTTGTACCTGTCCTGGGAGTGTTTGATGGGACAGTGTAGAGGGAGCTTTACTCTGTATCTAACCCATGCTATACGTGCCCTGGGAGTGTTTGATGGGACAGTATAGAGGGAGCTTTACTCTGCATCTAACACGTACTGTACCTGCCCAGTTGTTTTTTGATGGGACAGTGTAGAGGGAGCTTTCCTCTGTATCTAACCCGTGTTGTACCTGCCCTCGGAGTGTTTGATGTGACAGTGCAGAGGGAGCTTTACTCTGTATCTAACCCGTGCTGTACCTGCCCTGGGAGTGTTTGATTGGACAGTGCAGAGGGAGCTTTACTCTGTATCTAACCCGTGTTGTACTTGCCCTGGGAGTGTTTGATGTGATAGTGCAGAGGGAGCTTTACTCTGTATCTAACCCGTGATGTACCTGCCATGGGAGTGTTTGATGGGACAGTGTAGAAGGAGCTTTACTCTGCATCTAACCCGTGCTGTACCTGCCCTGGGAGTGTTTGATGGGACAGTGTAGAGGGAGCTTTACTCTGTAACTAACCCGTGTTGTACCTGCCCTTGGAGTGTTTGATGTGACAGTGCAGAGGGAGCTTTACTCTGTATCTAACCCGTGCTGGACCTGCCCTGGGAGTGTTTGATGGGACAGTGTAGAGGGAGCTTTACTCTGTATCTAACCCATGCTGTACCAGCCCTGGGAGTTTTTGATGGGACAGTGTAGAGGGAGCTTTACTCTGTATCTAACCCGTGCTGTACCTGCCCTGGGAGTGTTTGATGGGCCAGTGTAGAGGGAGCTTTACTCTGTATCTAACCCGTGCTGTACCTGCCCTGGGAGTGTTTGATGGGACTGTGTAGAGGGAGCTTTCCTCTGTATCTAACCCGTGTTGTACCTGCCCTGCGAGTATTTGATGGGACAGTGTAGATGGAGCTTTACTCTGTATCTAACCCGTGCTGTACCAGCCCTGGGAGTTTTTGATGGGACAGTGTAGATGGAGCTATACTCTGTATCTAACCCGTACTGTTCCTGCCCTGGGAGTGTTTGATGGGCCAGTGTAGAGGGAGCTTTACTCTGTATCTAACCCGTGCTGTACCTGCGCTGGGAGTGTTTGATGGGACTGTGTGGAGGGAGCTTTACTCTGTATCTAACCCGTGTTGTACCTGCCCTGCGAGTATTTGATGGGACAGTGTAGAGGGAGCTTTACTCTATATAAAGTGAAGGGCAAGGCTGGTAGAAGTAGGGAACCTTGGATGACTCGGGAGATTGAGGCACTAGTCAAAAATAAGAAGGAGGCATATGACATGCATCGGCAGCTGGGATCAAGTGGATCCCTTGAAGAGTATAGAGATTGCCGGAGTAGAGTTAAGAGAGAAATCAGGAGGGCAAAAAGGGGATATGAGATTGCTTTGGCAGATCAGGCAAAGGTGAATCCAAAGAGCTTCTACAAATACATAAAGGGCAAAAGGGTAACTAGGGAGAGAGTAGGGCCTCTTAAGGATCAACAAGGTCATCTATGTGCGGAACCACAAGAGATGGGTGAGATCCTGAATGAATATTTCACATCGGTATTTACGGTTGAGAAAGGCATGGATGTTAGGGAACTTGGGGAAATAAATAGTGATGTCTTGAGGAGTGTACATATTACAGAGAGGGAGGTGCTGGAAGTCTTAACGCGCATCAAGGTAGATAAATCTCCGGGACCTGATGAAATGTATCCCAGGACGTTATGGGAGGTTAGGGAGGAAATTGCGGGTCCCCTAGCAGAGATATTTGAATCATCCCTCGCAACAGGTGAGGTGCCTGAAGATTGGAGGGTAGCAAATGTTGTGCCTTTGTTTAAGAAGGGCGGCAGGGAAAAGCCTGGGAACTACAGACCAGTGAGCCTGACATCTGTAGTGGGTAAGTTGTTAGAGGGTATTCTGAGGGACAGAATCTACAGGCATTTGGAGAGGCAGGGACTAATTAGGAACAGTCAGCATGGTTTTGTGAGAGGAAAATCATGTCTCACGAATTTGATTGAGTTTTTTGAAGGGGTAACCAAGAAGATAGATGAGGGCTGTGCAGTAGACGTGGTCTACATGGACTTCAGCAAAGCATTTGACAAGGTACCGCATGGTAGGTTGTTACATAAGGTTAAATCTCATGGGATCCAAGGTGAGGTAGCCAATTGGATACAAAATTGGCTTGACGACAGAAGACAGAGGGTGGTTGTCGAGGGTTGTTTTTCAAACTGGATGCCTGTGTCCAGCGGTGTGCCTCAGGGATCGGTGCTGGGTCCGCTGTTATTTGTTATTTATATTAATGATTTGGATGAGAATTTAGGAGGCATGGTTAGTAAGTTTGCAGATGACACCAAGATTGGTGGCATTGTGGACAGTGAAGAAGGTTATCTAGGATTGCAACGGGATCTTGATAAATTGGGCCAGTGGGCCGATGAATGGCAGATGGAGTTTAATTTAGATAAATGTGAGGTGATGCATTTTGGTAGATCGAATCGGGCCAGGACCTACTCCGTTAATGGTAGGGCGTTGGGGAGAGTTATAGAACAAAGAGATCTAGGAGTACAGATTCATAGCTCCTTGAAAGTGGAGTCACAGGTGGATAGGGTGGTGAAGAAGGCATTCAGCATGCTTGGTTTCATTGGTCAGAACATTGAATGCAGGAGTTGGGATGTCTTGTTGAAGTTGTACAGGGCATTGGTGAGGCCACACTTGGAGTACTGTGTACAGTTCTGGTCACCCTATTATAGAAAGGATATTATTAAACTAGAAAGAGTGCAGAAAAGATTTACTAGGATGCTACCGGGACTTGATGGTTTGACTTACAGGGAGAGGTTAGACAGACTGGGACTTTATTCCCTGGAGAGTAGGAGGTTAAGGGGTGATCTTATAGAAGTCTATAAAATAATGAGGGGCATAGATAAGGTAGATAGTCAAAATCTTTTCCCAAAGGTAGGGGAGTCTATAACGAGGGGGCACAGATTTAAGGTGAGAGGGGAGAGATACAAAAGGATCCAGAGGGGCAATTTTTTCACTCAAAGGGTGGTGAGTGTCTGGAACGAGCTGCCAGAGGCAGTAGTAGAGGCGGGTACAATTTTGTCTTTTAAAAAGCATTTGGACAGTTACATGGGGAAGATGGGTATCGAGGGATATGGGCCAAGTGCAGGCAATTGGGACTAGCTTAGTGGTATAAACTGGGCGACATGGACATGTTGGGCCGAAGGGCCTGTTTCCATGTTGTAACTTCTATGATTCTATGATTCTATGTATCTAAACCGTGCTGTACCTGCCCTGGGAGTGTTTGATGGGACTGTGTAGAGGGGGCTTTACTCTGTATCTAACCCGTGTTGTACCTGCCCTGCGAGTGTTTGATGGGACAGTGTAGAGGGAGCTTTACTCTGTATCTAACCCGTGCTGTATCTGTCCTGGGAGTGATTGATCGGACAGCGGTGAGGAAGCTTTAATCTTTATCTAACCCCTACTGTAACTGCCCTGGGAGTGTTTGATGGGACAGTGTAGAGGGAGCTTTATGCTGTATCTAACCCGTGTTGTACCTGCCCTGGGAGTGTTTGATGTGACAGTGCAGAGGGAGCTTTACTCTGTATCTAACCCGTGCTGTACCTGCCATGGGAGTGTTTGATGGGACAGTGTGGAGGGAGCTTTATCTGCATCTAACCCGTGCTGTACCTGTCCTGGGAGTGTTTGATGGGACAGTGTAGAGGGACCTTTACTCTGTATTTCACCCGTGTTATATGTGCCTTGGGAGTGTTTGATGGGACAGTGTAGAGGGAGCTTTACTCTGCATCTCACCCGTGCTATACGTGCCCTGGGAGTGTTTGATGGGACAGTGCAGAGGGAGCTTTACTCTGTATCTAACCCGTGCTGTACCTGCCCAGTTGTTTTTTGATGGGACAGTGTAGAGGGAGCTTTCCTCTGTACCTAACCCGTGCTGTACATGCCCTGGGAGTGTTTGATGGGACAGTGTAGTGGGAGCTTTACTCTGTATCTAACCCGTGCTGTACCTGGGCTGGGAGTGTTTGATGGGACAGTGTCGAGGGAGCTTTACTCTGTATCTCATCCGTGCTGTACCTGCCCTTGGAGTGTTTGATGGGACAATGTAGAGGGAGCTTTACTCTGTATCTAACCCGTGCTGTACCTGCCCTGGAAGTGTTTGATGGGACTGTGTAGAGGGAGCTTTACTCTGTATCTAACCCGTGCTGTGCCTGCCCTGGAATGTTTGATTGGACAGTGTAGAGGGGGCTTTACTCTGTATCTAACCCGTGCTGTACCTGGGCTGTGAGTGTTTGATGGGACAGTGTAGAGGGGGCTTTACTCTGTATCTAACCCGTGCTGTACCTGCCCTGGGAGTGTTTGATGGGACAGTGTCGAGGGAGCTTTACTCTGTATCTAACCCGTGTTGTACCTGCCCTGGGAGTGTTTGATGTGACAGTGCAGAGGGACCTTTACTCTGTATCTAACCCATGCTGTACTTGCCCTGGGAGTGTTTGATGGGACTGTGTAGAGGGAGCTTTACTCTCTATCTCACCCATGTTGTACCTGCCCTGGGAGTGTTTGATGGCCCAGTGTAGAGGGAGCTTTACTCTGTATCTAACCCGTGCTGTACCTGCCCTGGGAGTGTTTGATGGGACTGTGTAGAGGGAGCTTTACTCTGTATCTAACCCGTGTTGTACCTGCCCTGCGAGTGTTTGATAGGACAGTGTTGAGGGAGCTTTACTCTGTATCTAACCCGTGCTGTATCTGTCCTGGGAGTGATTGATCGGACAGCGGAGAGGAAGCTTTAATCTTTATCTAACCCCTACTGTAACTGCCCTGGGAGTGTTTGATGGGACAGTGTAGAGGGAGCTTTACGCTCTATCTAACCCGTGTTGTACCTGCCCTGGGAGTGTTTGATGGGACAGTGTAGAGGGAGCTTTACTCTGTCTCTAACCCGTGTTGTACCTGTCCTGGGAGTGTTTGATGGGACAGTGTAGAGGGAGCTTTACTCTGTATCTAACCCATGCTATACGTGCCCTGGGAGTGTTTGATGGGACAGTATAGAGGGAGCTTTACTCTGTATCTAACACGTACTGTACCTGCCCAGTTGTTTTTTGATGGGACAGTGTAGAGGGAGCTTTCCTCTGTATCTAACCCGTGTTGTACCTGCCCTCGGAGTGTTTGATGTGACAGTGCAGAGGGAGCTTTACTCTGTATCTAACCCGTGCTGTACCTGCCCTGGGAGTGTTTGATTGGACAGTGTAGAGGGAGCTTTACTCTGCATCTAACCCGTGTTGTACCTGCCCTGGGAGTGTTTGATGTGATAGTGCAGAGGGAGCTTTACTCTGTATCTAACCCGTGATGTACCTGCCATGGGAGTGTTTGATGGGACAGTGTAGAAGGAGCTTTACTCTGCATCTAACCCGTGCTGTACCTGCCCTCGGAGTGTTTGATGGGACAGTGTAGAGGGAGCTTTACTCTGTAACTAACCCGTGTTGTACCTGCCCTTGGAGTGTTTGATGTGACAGTGCAGAGGGAGCTTTACTCTGTATCTAACCCGTGCTGTACCTGCCCTGAGAGTGTTTGATGGGACAGTGTAGAGGGAGCTTTCCTCTGTATCGAACCCGTGTTGTACATGCCCTGGGAGTGTTTGATGGGACACTGCAGAGGGAGCTTTCCTCTGTACCTAACCCGTGCTGTACATGCCCTGGGAGTGTTTGATGGGACAGTGTAGTGGGACCTTTACTCTGTATCTAACCCGTGCTGTACCTGGGCTGGGAGTGTTTGATGGGACAGTGTCGAGGGAGCTTTACTCTGTATCTAACCCATGTTGTACCTGTCCTGGGAGTGTTTGATGGGACAGTGTAGAGGGAGCTTTGCTCTGTATCTAACCCATGCTATACGTGCCCTGGGAGTGTTTGATGGGACAGTATAGAGGGAGCTTTACTCTGTATCCAACCCGTGCTGTACCTGCCCTGGGAGTGTTTGATGGGACAGTGTAGAGGGGGCTTTACTCTGTATCTAACCCGTGCTGTACCTGCCCTGGGAGTGTTTGATGGGCCAGTGTAGAGGGAGCTTTCCTCTGTATCTAACCCGTGTTGTACCTGCCCTGCGAGTATTTGATGGGACAGTGCAGATGGAGCTTTACTCTGTATCTAACCCGTGCTGTACCAGCCCTGGGAGTTTTTGATGGGACAGTGTAGATGGAGCTATACTCTGTATCTAACCCGTACTGTTCCTGCCCTGGGAGTGTTTGATGGGCCAGTGTAGAGGGAGCTTTACTCTGTATCTAACCCGTGCTGTACCTGCGCTGGGAGTGTTTGATGGGACTGTGTGGAGGGAGCTTTACTCTGTATCTAACCCGTGTTGTACCTGCCCTGCGAGTATTTGATGGGACAGTGTAGAGGGAGCTTTACTCTATATAAAGTGAAGGGCAAGGCTGGTAGAAGTAGGGAACCTTGGATGACTCGGGAGATTGAGGCACTAGTCAAAAATAAGAAGGAGGCAAATGACATGCATCGGCAGCTGGGATCAAGTGGATCCCTTGAAGAGTATAGAGATTGCCGGAGTAGAGTTAAGAGAGAAATCAGGAGGGCAAAAAGGGGATATGAGATTGCTTTGGCAGATCAGGCAAAGGTGAATCCAAAGAGCTTCTACAAATACATAAAGGGCAAAAGGGTAACTAGGGAGAGAGTAGGGCCTCTTAAGGATCAACAAGGTCATCTATGTGCGGAACCACAAGAGATGGGTGAGATCCTGAATGAATATTTCACATCGGTATTTACGGTTGAGAAAGGCATGGATGTTAGGGAACTTGGGGAAATAAATAGTGATGTCTTGAGGAGTGTACATATTACAGAGAGGGAGGTGCTGGAAGTCTTAACGCGCATCAAGGTAGATAAATCTCCGGGACCTGATGAAATGTATCCCAGGACGTTATGGGAGGTTAGGGAGGAAATTGCGGGTCCCCTAGCAGAGATATTTGAATCATCCCTCGCTACAGGTGAGGTGCCTGAAGATTGGAGGGTAGCAAATGTTGTGCCTTTGTTTAAGAAGGGCGGCAGGGAAAAGCCTGGGAACTACAGACCAGTGAGCCTGACATCTGTAGTGGGTAAGTTGTTAGAGGGTATTCTGAGGGACAGAATCTACAGGCATTTGGAGAGGCAGGGACTAATTAGGAACAGTCAGCATGGTTTTGTGAGAGGAAAATCATGTCTCACGAATTTGATTGAGTTTTTTGAAGGGGTAACCAAGAAGATAGATGAGGGCTGTGCAGTAGACGTGGTCTACATGGACTTCAGCAAAGCATTTGACAAGGTACCGCATGGTAGGTTGTTACATAAGGTTAAATCTCATGGGATCCAAGGTGAGGTAGCCAATTGGATACAAAATTGGCTTGACGACAGAAGACAGAGGGTGGTTGTCGAGGGTTGTTTTTCAAACTGGATGCCTGTGTCCAGCGGTGTGCCTCAGGGATCGGTGCTGGGTCCGCTGTTATTTGTTATTTATATTAATGATTTGGATGAGAATTTAGGAGGCATGGTTAGTAAGTTTGCAGATGACACCAAGATTGGTGGCATTGTGGACAGTGAAGAAGGTTATCTAGGATTGCAACGGGATCTTGATAAATTGGGCCAGTGGGCCGATGAATGGCAGATGGAGTTTAATTTAGATAAATGTGAGGTGATGCATTTTGGTAGATCGAATCGGGCCAGGACCTACTCCGTTAATGGTAGGGCGTTGGGGAGAGTTATAGAACAAAGAGATCTAGGAGTACAGATTCATAGCTCCTTGAAAGTGGAGTCACAGGTGGATAGGGTGGTGAAGAAGGCATTCAGCATGCTTGGTTTCATTGGTCAGAACATTGAATGCAGGAGTTGGGATGTCTTGTTGAAGTTGTACAGGGCATTGGTGAGGCCACACTTGGAGTACTGTGTACAGTTCTGGTCACCCTATTATAGAAAGGATATTATTAAACTAGAAAGAGTGCAGAAAAGATTTACTAGGATGCTACCGGGACTTGATGGTTTGACTTACAGGGAGAGGTTAGACAGACTGGGACTTTATTCCCTGGAGAGTAGGAGGTTAAGGGGTGATCTTATAGAAGTCTATAAAATAATGAGGGGCATAGATAAGGTAGATAGTCAAAATCTTTTCCCAAAGGTAGGGGAGTCTATAACGAGGGGGCACAGATTTAAGGTGAGAGGGGAGAGATACAAAAGGATCCAGAGGGGCAATTTTTTCACTCAAAGGGTGGTGAGTGTCTGGAACGAGCTGCCAGAGGCAGTAGTAGAGGCGGGTACAATTTTGTCTTTTAAAAAGCATTTGGACAGTTACATGGGGAAGATGGGTATCGAGGGATATGGGCCAAGTGCAGGCAATTGGGACTAGCTTAGTGGTATAAACTGGGCGACATGGACATGTTGGGCCGAAGGGCCTGTTTCCATGTTGTAACTTCTATGATTCTATGATTCTATGTATCTAAACCGTGCTGTACCTGCCCTGGGAGTGTTTGATGGGACTGTGTAGAGGGGGCTTTACTCTGTATCTAACCCGTGTTGTACCTGCCCTGCGAGTGTTTGATGGGACAGTGTAGAGGGAGCTTTACTCTGTATCTAACCCGTGCTGTATCTGTCCTGGGAGTGATTGATCGGACAGCGGTGAGGAAGCTTTAATCTTTATCTAACCCCTACTGTAACTGCCCTGGGAGTGTTTGATGGGACAGTGTAGAGGGAGCTTTATGCTGTATCTAACCCGTGTTGTACCTGCCCTGGGAGTGTTTGATGTGACAGTGCAGAGGGAGCTTTACTCTGTATCTAACCCGTGCTGTACCTGCCATGGGAGTGTTTGATGGGACAGTGTGGAGGGAGCTTTATCTGCATCTAACCCGTGCTGTACCTGTCCTGGGAGTGTTTGATGGGACAGTGTAGAGGGACCTTTACTCTGTATTTCACCCGTGTTATATGTGCCTTGGGAGTGTTTGATGGGACAGTGTAGAGGGAGCTTTACTCTGCATCTCACCCGTGCTATACGTGCCCTGGGAGTGTTTGATGGGACAGTGCAGAGGGAGCTTTACTCTGTATCTAACCCGTGCTGTACCTGCCCAGTTGTTTTTTGATGGGACAGTGTAGAGGGAGCTTTCCTCTGTACCTAACCCGTGCTGTACATGCCCTGGGAGTGTTTGATGGGACAGTGTAGTGGGAGCTTTACTCTGTATCTAACCCGTGCTGTACCTGGGCTGGGAGTGTTTGATGGGACAGTGTCGAGGGAGCTTTACTCTGTATCTCATCCGTGCTGTACCTGCCCTTGGAGTGTTTGATGGGACAATGTAGAGGGAGCTTTACTCTGTATCTAACCCGTGCTGTACCTGCCCTGGAAGTGTTTGATGGGACTGTGTAGAGGGAGCTTTACTCTGTATCTAACCCGTGCTGTGCCTGCCCTGGAATGTTTGATTGGACAGTGTAGAGGGGGCTTTACTCTGTATCTAACCCGTGCTGTACCTGGGCTGTGAGTGTTTGATGGGACAGTGTAGAGGGGGCTTTACTCTGTATCTAACCCGTGCTGTACCTGCCCTGGGAGTGTTTGATGGGACAGTGTCGAGGGAGCTTTACTCTGTATCTAACCCGTGTTGTACCTGCCCTGGGAGTGTTTGATGTGACAGTGCAGAGGGACCTTTACTCTGTATCTAACCCATGCTGTACTTGCCCTGGGAGTGTTTGATGGGACTGTGTAGAGGGAGCTTTACTCTCTATCTCACCCATGTTGTACCTGCCCTGGGAGTGTTTGATGGCCCAGTGTAGAGGGAGCTTTACTCTGTATCTAACCCGTGCTGTACCTGCCCTGGGAGTGTTTGATGGGACTGTGTAGAGGGAGCTTTACTCTGTATCTAACCCGTGTTGTACCTGCCCTGCGAGTGTTTGATAGGACAGTGTTGAGGGAGCTTTACTCTGTATCTAACCCGTGCTGTATCTGTCCTGGGAGTGATTGATCGGACAGCGGAGAGGAAGCTTTAATCTTTATCGAACCCCTACTGTAACTGCCCTGGGAGTGTTTGATGGGACAGTGTAGAGGGAGCTTTACGCTCTATCTAACCCGTGTTGTACCTGCCCTGGGAGTGTTTGATGGGACAGTGTAGAGGGAGCTTTACTCTGTATCTAACCCATGCTATACGTGCCCTGGGAGTGTTTGATGGGACAGTATAGAGGGAGCTTTACTCTGTATCTAACACGTACTGTACCTGCCCAGTTGTTTTTTGATGGGACTGTGTAGAGGGAGCTTTCCTCTGTATCTAACCCGTGTTGTACCTGCCCTCGGAGTGTTTGATGTGACAGTGCAGAGGGAGCTTTACTCTGTATCTAACCCGTGCTGTACCTGCCCTGGGAGTGTTTGATTGGACAGTGTAGAGGGAGCTTTACTCTGCATCTAACCCGTGTTGTACCTGCCCTGGGAGTGTTTGATGTGATAGTGCAGAGGGAGCTTTACTCTGTATCTAACCCGTGATGTACCTGCCCTGAGAGTGTTTGATGGGACAGTGTAGAAGGAGCTTTACTCTGTATCTAACCCGTGCTGGACCTGCCCTGGGAGTGTTTGATGGGACAGTGTAGATGGAGCTTTACTCTGTATCGAACCCATGCTGTACCAGCCCTGGGAGTTTTTGATGGGACAGTGTAGAGGGAGCTTTACTCTGTATCTAACCCGTGCTGTACCTGCCCTGGGAGTGTTTGATGGGCCAGTGTAGAGGGAGCTTTACTCTGTATCTAACCCGTGCTGTACCTGTCCAGGGAGTGTTTGATGGGACAGTGTAGAGGGAGCTTTACTCTGTATCTAACCCATGCTATACGTGCCCTGGGAGTGTTTGATGGGACAGTATAGAGGGAGCTTTACTCCGTATCTAACCCGTGCTGTACCTGCCCAGTTGTTTTTTGATGGGACAGTGTAGAGTGAGCTTTCCTCTGTATCGAACCCGTGTTGTACCTGCCCTGGGAGTGTTTGATGGGACACTGCAGAGGGAGCTTTACTCTGTATCCAACCCGTGTTGTACCTGCCCTCGGAGTGCTTGATGGGACAGTGTAGTGGGAGCTTTACTCTGTATCTAACCCGTGCTGTACCTGCCCTGGGAGTGTTTGATGGGACAGTGTCGAGGGAGCTTTACTCTGTATCTCATCCGTGCTGTACCTGCCCTTGGAGTGTTTGATGGGACAGTGTGGAGGGAGCTTTACTCTGTATCTAACCCGTGCTGTACCTGCCCCGGGAGTGTTTGATGGGACAGTGCAGAGGGAGCTTTACTCTGTATCTAACCCGTGCTGTGCCTGCCCTGGGAGTGTTTGATAGGACAGTGTAGAGGGAGCTTTACTCTGTATCTAACCCATGCTGTACCTGCCCTGGGAGTGTTTGATGGGACAGTGTAGAGGGAGCTTTACTCTGTCTCTAACCCGTGTTGTACCTGTCCTGGGAGTGTTTGATGGGACAGTGTAGAGGGAGCTTTACTCTGTATCTAACCCATGCTATACGTGCCCTGGGAGTGTTTGATGGGACAGTATAGAGGGAGCTTTACTCTGCATCTAACACGTACTGTACCTGCCCAGTTGTTTTTTGATGGGACAGTGTAGAGGGAGCTTTCCTCTGTATCTAACCCGTGTTGTACCTGCCCTCGGAGTGTTTGATGTGACAGTGCAGAGGGAGCTTTACTCTGTATCTAACCCGTGCTGTACCTGCCCTGGCAGTGTTTGATTGGACAGTGCAGAGGGAGCTTTACTCTGTATCTAACCCGTGTTGTACCTGCCCTGGGAGTGTTTGATGTGATAGTGCAGAGGGAGCTTTACTCTGTATCTAACCCGTGATGTACCTGCCATGGGAGTGTTTGATGGGACAGTGTAGAAGGAGCTTTACTCTGCATCTAACCCGTGCTGTACCTGCCCTGGGAGTGTTTGATGGGACAGTGTAGAGGGAGCTTTACTCTGTAACTAACCCGTGTTGTACCTGCCCTTGGAGTGTTTGATGTGACAGTGCAGAGGGAGCTTTACTCTGTATCTAACCCGTGCTGGACCTGCCCTGGGAGTGTTTGATGGGACAGTGTAGAGGGAGCTTTACTCTGTATCTAACCCATGCTGTACCAGCCCTGGGAGTTTTTGATGGGACAGTGTAGAGGGAGCTTTACTCTGTATCTAACCCGTGCTGTACCTGCCCTGGGAGTGTTTGATGGGCCAGTGTAGAGGGAGCTTTCCTCTGTATCTAACCCGTGTTGTACCTGCCCTGCGAGTATTTGATGGGACAGTGTAGATGGAGCTTTACTCTGTATCTAACCCGTGCTGTACCAGCCCTGGGAGTTTTTGATGGGACAGTGTAGATGGAGCTATACTCTGTATCTAACCCGTACTGTTCCTGCCCTGGGAGTGTTTGATGGGCCAGTGTAGAGGGAGCTTTACTCTGTATCTAACCCGTGCTGTACCTGCGCTGGGAGTGTTTGATGGGACTGTGTGGAGGGAGCTTTACTCTGTATCTAACCCGTGTTGTACCTGCCCTGCGAGTATTTGATGGGACAGTGTAGAGGGAGCTTTACTCTATATAAAGTGAAGGGCAAGGCTGGTAGAAGTAGGGAACCTTGGATGACTCGGGAGATTGAGGCACTAGTCAAAAATAAGAAGGAGGCAAATGACATGCATCGGCAGCTGGGATCAAGTGGATCCCTTGAAGAGTATAGAGATTGCCGGAGTAGAGTTAAGAGAGAAATCAGGAGGGCAAAAAGGGGATATGAGATTGCTTTGGCAGATCAGGCAAAGGTGAATCCAAAGAGCTTCTACAAATACATAAAGGGCAAAAGGGTAACTAGGGAGAGAGTAGGGCCTCTTAAGGATCAACAAGGTCATCTATGTGCGGAACCACAAGAGATGGGTGAGATCCTGAATGAATATTTCACATCGGTATTTACGGTTGAGAAAGGCATGGATGTTAGGGAACTTGGGGAAATAAATAGTGATGTCTTGAGGAGTGTACATATTACAGAGAGGGAGGTGCTGGAAGTCTTAACGCGCATCAAGGTAGATAAATCTCCGGGACCTGATGAAATGTATCCCAGGACGTTATGGGAGGTTAGGGAGGAAATTGCGGGTCCCCTAGCAGAGATATTTGAATCATCCCTCGCTACAGGTGAGGTGCCTGAAGATTGGAGGGTAGCAAATGTTGTGCCTTTGTTTAAGAAGGGCGGCAGGGAAAAGCCTGGGAACTACAGACCAGTGAGCCTGACATCTGTAGTGGGTAAGTTGTTAGAGGGTATTCTGAGGGACAGAATCTACAGGCATTTGGAGAGGCAGGGACTAATTAGGAACAGTCAGCATGGTTTTGTGAGAGGAAAATCATGTCTCACGAATTTGATTGAGTTTTTTGAAGGGGTAACCAAGAAGATAGATGAGGGCTGTGCAGTAGACGTGGTCTACATGGACTTCAGCAAAGCATTTGACAAGGTACCGCATGGTAGGTTGTTACATAAGGTTAAATCTCATGGGATCCAAGGTGAGGTAGCCAATTGGATACAAAATTGGCTTGACGACAGAAGACAGAGGGTGGTTGTCGAGGGTTGTTTTTCAAACTGGATGCCTGTGTCCAGCGGTGTGCCTCAGGGATCGGTGCTGGGTCCGCTGTTATTTGTTATTTATATTAATGATTTGGATGAGAATTTAGGAGGCATGGTTAGTAAGTTTGCAGATGACACCAAGATTGGTGGCATTGTGGACAGTGAAGAAGGTTATCTAGGATTGCAACGGGATCTTGATAAATTGGGCCAGTGGGCCGATGAATGGCAGATGGAGTTTAATTTAGATAAATGTGAGGTGATGCATTTTGGTAGATCGAATCGGGCCAGGACCTACTCCGTTAATGGTAGGGCGTTGGGGAGAGTTATAGAACAAAGAGATCTAGGAGTACAGATTCATAGCTCCTTGAAAGTGGAGTCACAGGTGGATAGGGTGGTGAAGAAGGCATTCAGCATGCTTGGTTTCATTGGTCAGAACATTGAATGCAGGAGTTGGGATGTCTTGTTGAAGTTGTACAGGGCATTGGTGAGGCCACACTTGGAGTACTGTGTACAGTTCTGGTCACCCTATTATAGAAAGGATATTATTAAACTAGAAAGAGTGCAGAAAAGATTTACTAGGATGCTACCGGGACTTGATGGTTTGACTTACAGGGAGAGGTTAGACAGACTGGGACTTTATTCCCTGGAGAGTAGGAGGTTAAGGGGTGATCTTATAGAAGTCTATAAAATAATGAGGGGCATAGATAAGGTAGATAGTCAAAATCTTTTCCCAAAGGTAGGGGAGTCTATAACGAGGGGGCACAGATTTAAGGTGAGAGGGGAGAGATACAAAAGGATCCAGAGGGGCAATTTTTTCACTCAAAGGGTGGTGAGTGTCTGGAACGAGCTGCCAGAGGCAGTAGTAGAGGCGGGTACAATTTTGTCTTTTAAAAAGCATTTGGACAGTTACATGGGGAAGATGGGTATCGAGGGATATGGGCCAAGTGCAGGCAATTGGGACTAGCTTAGTGGTATAAACTGGGCGACATGGACATGTTGGGCCGAAGGGCCTGTTTCCATGTTGTAACTTCTATGATTCTATGATTCTATGTATCTAAACCGTGCTGTACCTGCCCTGGGAGTGTTTGATGGGACTGTGTAGAGGGGGCTTTACTCTGTATCTAACCCGTGTTGTACCTGCCCTGCGAGTGTTTGATGGGACAGTGTAGAGGGAGCTTTACTCTGTATCTAACCCGTGCTGTATCTGTCCTGGGAGTGATTGATCGGACAGCGGTGAGGAAGCTTTAATCTTTATCTAACCCCTACTGTAACTGCCCTGGGAGTGTTTGATGGGACAGTGTAGAGGGAGCTTTATGCTGTATCTAACCCGTGTTGTACCTGCCCTGGGAGTGTTTGATGTGACAGTGCAGAGGGAGCTTTACTCTGTATCTAACCCGTGCTGTACCTGCCATGGGAGTGTTTGATGGGACAGTGTGGAGGGAGCTTTATCTGCATCTAACCCGTGCTGTACCTGTCCTGGGAGTGTTTGATGGGACAGTGTAGAGGGACCTTTACTCTGTATTTCACCCGTGTTATATGTGCCTTGGGAGTGTTTGATGGGACAGTGTAGAGGGAGCTTTACTCTGCATCTCACCCGTGCTATACGTGCCCTGGGAGTGTTTGATGGGACAGTGCAGAGGGAGCTTTACTCTGTATCTAACCCGTGCTGTACCTGCCCAGTTGTTTTTTGATGGGACAGTGTAGAGGGAGCTTTCCTCTGTACCTAACCCGTGCTGTACATGCCCTGGGAGTGTTTGATGGGACAGTGTAGTGGGAGCTTTACTCTGTATCTAACCCGTGCTGTACCTGGGCTGGGAGTGTTTGATGGGACAGTGTCGAGGGAGCTTTACTCTGTATCTCATCCGTGCTGTACCTGCCCTTGGAGTGTTTGATGGGACAATGTAGAGGGAGCTTTACTCTGTATCTAACCCGTGCTGTACCTGCCCTGGAAGTGTTTGATGGGACTGTGTAGAGGGAGCTTTACTCTGTATCTAACCCGTGCTGTGCCTGCCCTGGAATGTTTGATTGGACAGTGTAGAGGGGGCTTTACTCTGTATCTAACCCGTGCTGTACCTGGGCTGTGAGTGTTTGATGGGACAGTGTAGAGGGGGCTTTACTCTGTATCTAACCCGTGCTGTACCTGCCCTGGGAGTGTTTGATGGGACAGTGTCGAGGGAGCTTTACTCTGTATCTAACCCGTGTTGTACCTGCCCTGGGAGTGTTTGATGTGACAGTGCAGAGGGACCTTTACTCTGTATCTAACCCATGCTGTACTTGCCCTGGGAGTGTTTGATGGGACTGTGTAGAGGGAGCTTTACTCTCTATCTCACCCATGTTGTACCTGCCCTGGGAGTGTTTGATAGGACAGTGTTGAGGGAGCTTTACTCTGTATCTAATCCGTGCTGTATCTGTCCTGGGAGTGATTGATCGGACAGCGGAGAGGAAGCTTTAATCTTTATCGAACCCCTACTGTAACTGCCCTGGGAGTGTTTGATGGGACAGTGTGGAGGGAGCTTTACGCTCTATCTAACCCGTGTTGTACCTGCCCTGGGAGTGTTTGATGGGACAGTGTAGAGGGAGCTTTACTCTGTCTCTAACCCGTGTTGTACCTGTCCTGGGAGTGTTTGATGGGACAGTGTAGAGGGAGCTTTACTCTGTATCTAACCCATGCTATACGTGCCCTGGGAGTGTTTGATGGGACAGTATAGAGGGAGCTTTACTCTGTATCTAACACGTACTGTACCTGCCCAGTTGTTTTTTGATGGGACAGTGTAGAGGGAGCTTTCCTCTGTATCTAACCCGTGTTGTACCTGCCCTCGGAGTGTTTGATGTGACAGTGCAGAGGGAGCTTTACTCTGTATCTAACCCGTGCTGTACCTGCCCTGGGAGTGTTTGATTGGACAGTGTAGAGGGAGCTTTACTCTGCATCTAACCCGTGTTGTACCTGCCCTGGGAGTGTTTGATGTGATAGTGCAGAGGGAGCTTTACTCTGTATCTAACCCGTGATGTACCTGCCATGGGAGTGTTTGATGGGACAGTGTAGAAGGAGCTTTACTCTGCATCTAACCCGTGCTGTACCTGCCCTCGGAGTGTTTGATGGGACAGTGTAGAGGGAGCTTTACTCTGTAACTAACCCGTGTTGTACCTGCCCTTGGAGTGTTTGATGTGACAGTGCAGAGGGAGCTTTACTCTGTATCTAACCCGTGCTGTACCTGCCCTGAGAGTGTTTGATGGGACAGTGTAGAGGGAGCTTTACTCCACATCTGACCCGTGCTGTACCTGCCCTGAGAGTGTTTGATGGGACAGTGTAGAGGGAGCTTTACTCTGTATCTAACCCGTGCTGGACCTGCCCTGGGAGTGTTTGATGGGACAGTGTAGATGGAGCTTTACTCTGTATCTAACCCATGCTGTACCAGCCCTGGGAGTTTTTGATGGGACAGTGCAGAGGGAGCTTTACTCTGTATCTAACCCGTGCTGTACCTGCCCTGGGAGTGTTTGATGGGCCAGTGTAGAGGGAGCTTTACTCTGTATCTAACCCGTGCTGTACCTGCCCAGGGAGTGTTTGATGGGACAGTGTAGAGGGAGCTTTACTCCGTATCTAACCCGTGTTGTACCTGCCCTGCGAGTATTTGATGGGACAGTGTAGAGGGAGCTTTACTCTGTATCTAACCCGTGCTGTACCAGCCCTGGGAGTTTTTGATGGGACAGTGTAGAGGGAGCTATACTCTGTATCTAACCCGTACTGTACCTGCCCTGGGAGTGTTTGATGGGCCAGTGTAGAGGGAGCTTTACTCTGTATCTAACCCGTGCTGTACCTGCCCTGGGAGTGTTTGATGGGACTGTGTGGAGGGAGCTTTACTCTGTATCTAACCCGTGTTGTACCTGCCCTGCGAGTATTTGATGGGACAGTGTAGAGGGAGCTTTACTCTGTATCTAAACCGTGCTGTACCTGCCCTGGGAGTGTTTGATGGGACTGTGTAGAGGGAGCTTTACTCTGTATCTAACCCGTGTTGTCCCTGCCCTGCGAGTGTTTGATGGGACAGTGTAGAGGGAGCTTTACTCTGTATCTAACCCGTGCTGTATCTGTCCTGGGAGTGATTGATCGGACAGCGGTGAGGAAGCTTTAATCTTTATCTAACCCCTACTGTAACTGCCCTGGGAGTGTTTGATGGGACAGTGCAGAGGGACCTTTACTCTGTATTTCACCCGTGTTATATGTGCCTTGGGAGTGTTTGATGGGACAGTGCAGAGGGACCTTTACTCTGTATCTAACCCGTGTTGTACCTGCCCAGGGAGTGTATGATGGGACACTGTAGAGGGAGCTTTACTCTGTATCTAACCCGTGTTGTACCTGCCCTGGGAGTGTTTGATGTGACAGTGCAGAGGGAGCTTTACTCTGTATCTAACCCGTGCTGTACCGGCCATGGGAGTGTTTGATGGGACAGTGTAGAAGGAGCTTTACTCTGTATCTAACCCGTGCTGTACCTGCCCTGGGAGTGTTTGATGGGACAGTGTAGAGGGAGCTTTACTCTGTATCTAACCCGTGCTGTACCTGCCCTTGGAGTGTTTGATGTGACAGTGCAGAGGGAGCTTTACTCTGTATCTAACCCGTGCTGTACCTGCCATGGGAGTGTTTAATGGGACAGTGTGGAGGGAGCTTTACTCTGCATCTCACCCGTGCTGTACCTGCCCTGGGAGTGTTTGATGGGACAGTGTAGAGGGAGCTTTACTCTGTATCTAACCCGTGCTGGACCAGCCCTGGGAGTGTTTGATGGGACAGTGTAGAGGGAGCTTTACCATCTATCTAACCCATGCTGTACCAGCCCTGGGAGTTTTTGATGGGACAGTGTGGAGGGAGCTTTACTCTGTATCTAATCCGTGCTGTACCAGCCCTGGGAGTTTTTGATGGGACAGTGTAGAGGGAGCTTTACTCTGTATCTAACCCGTGCTGTACCTGCCCTGGGAGTGTTTGATGGGCCAGTGTAGGGGGAGCTTTACTCTGTATCTAACCCGTGCTGTACCTGCCCTGGGAGTGTTTGATGGGACTGTGCAGAGGGAGATTTACTCTGTATCTAACCCGTGTTGTACCTGCCCTGCGAGTATTTGATGGGACAGTGTAGAGGGAGCTTTACTCTGTATCTAAACCGTGCTGTACCTGCCCTGGGAGTGTTTGATGGGACTGTGTAGAGGGAGCTTTACTCTGTATCGAACCCGTGTTGTACCTGCCCTGCGAGTGTTTGATGGGACAGTGTAGCGGGAGCTTTCCTCTGTGTCTAACCCGTGCTGTATCTGTCCTGGGAGTGATTGATCGGACAGCGGAGAGGAAGCTTTAATCTTTATCTCACCCCGACTGTAACTGCCCTGGGAGTGTTTGATGGGACAGTGTAGAGGGAGCTTTACGCTGTATCTAACCCGTGTTGTACCTGCCCTGGGAGTGTTTGATGTGACAGTGCAGAGGGAGCTTTACTCTGTATCTAACCCGTGCTGTACCTGCCATGGGAGTGTTTGATGGGACAGTGTGGAGGGAGCTTTACTCTGCATCTAACCCGTGCCATACGTGCCCTGGGAGTGTTTGATGGGACAGTGTGGAGGGAGCTTTACTCTATATCTAACACGTACTGTACCTAGCCAGTTGTTTTTTGATGGGACTGTGCAGAGGGAGCTTTCCTCTGTACCTAACCCGTGCTGTACATGCCCTGGGAGTGTTTGATGGGACAGTGTTGTGGGAGCTTTACTCTGTATCTAACCCGTGCTGTACCTGGGCTGGGAGTGTTTGATGGGACAGTGTCGAGGGAGCTTTACTCTGTATCTCATCCGTGCTGTACCTGCCCTGGGAGTGTTTGATGGGACAGTGTAGAGGGAGCTTTACTCTGTATCTAACCCGTGCTGTACCTGCCCTGGGAGTGTTTGATGGGACAGTGCAGAGGGAGCTTTACTCTGTATCTAACTCGTGCTGTGCCTGCCCTGGGAGTGTTTGATTGGACAGTGTAGAGGGGGCTTTACTCTGTATCTAACCCGTGCTGTACCTGGGCTGGGAGTGTTTGATGGGACAGTGTCGAGGGAGCTTTACTCTGTATCGAACCCGTGTTGTACCTGCCCTGGGAGTGTTTGATGTGACAGTGTAGAGGGAGCTTTACTCTGTATCTAACCCGTGCTGGACCTGCCCTGGGAGTGTTTGATGGGACAGTGTAGAGGGAGCTTTACTCTGTATCTAACCCTTGCTGTACCTGCCCTGGGATTGTTTGATGGGCCAGTGTAGAGGGAGCTTTACTCTGTATCTAACCCGTGCTGTACCTGCCCTGGGAGTGTTTGATGGGACTGTGTAGAGGGAGCTTTACTCTGTATCTAACCCGTGCTGTACCTGCCCTTGGAGTGTTTGATGGGCCAGTGTGGAGGGAGCTTTACTCTGTATCTAACCCGTGCTGTACCTGCCCTGGGAGTGTTTGATGGGACAGTGTAGAGGGAGCTTTACTCTGTATCTAACCCATGCTGTACCTGCCCTGGGAGTGTTTGATGGGACAGTGTCGAGGGAGCTTTACTCTGTATCTAACCCGTGTTGTCCCTGCCCTGGGAGTGTTTGATGGGACAGTGTAGAGGGAGCTTTACTCTGTATCTATCCCATGCTATACGTGCCCTGGGAGTGTTTGATGGGACAGTATGGAGGGAGCTTTACTCTGTATCTAACACGTACTGTACCTTATCAGTTGTTTTTTGATGGGACAGTGTAGAGGGAGCTTTCCTCTGTACCTAACCCGTGCTGTACCTGCCCTTGGAGTGTTTGATGGGACAGTGCAGAGGGAGCTTTACTCTGTATCTAACCCGTGCTGTACCTGCCCTGGAGTGTTTGATGGGACAGTGTAGAGGGAGCTTTACTCTGTATCTAACCCATGCTGTACCTGCCCTGGGAGTGTTTGATGGGACACTGTAGAGGGAGCTTTACTCTGTATCTCACCCGTGTTGTACCTGCCCTGGGAGTGTTTGATGTGACAGTGTAGAGGGAGCTTTACTCTGTATCTAACTCGTGCTGTACCTGCCCTGGGAGTGTTTGATGGGACAGTGTAGAGGGAGCTTTACTCTGTATCTAACACGTACTGTACCAGCCCAGTTGTTTTTTGATGGGACAGTGTAGAGGGAGCTTTCCTCTGTACCTAACCCGTGCTGTACATGCCCTGGGAGTGTTTGATGGGACAGTGTAGTGGGAGCTTTACTCTGTATCTAACCTGTGCTGTACCTGGACTGGGAGTGTTTGATGGGACAGTGTAGAGGGAGCTTTACTCTGTACCTAATCCGTGCTGTACCTGCCCTTGGAGTGTTTGATGGGAGAGTGTAGAGGGAGCTTTACTCTGTATCTAACCCTGCTGTACCTGCCCTGGGAGTATTTGATGGGACAGTGCAGAGGGAGCTTTACTCTGTACCTAACCCGTGCTGTGCATGCCCTGGGAGTGTTTGATGGGACAGTGTAGAGGGAGCTTTACTCTGTATCTAACCCGTGTTGTACCTGGACTGGGAGTGTTTGATGGGACAGTGTAGAGGGAGCTTTACTCTGTATCTAATCCGTGCTGTACCTGCCCTTGGAGTGTTTGATGGGACAGTGTAGAGTGAGCTTTACTCTGTATCTCACCCGTGCTGTACCTGGACTGGGAGTGTTTGATGTGACAGTGCAGAGGGAGCTTTACTCTGTATCTAACCCGTGCTGTACCTGCCCAGGGAGTGTTTGATGGGACAGTGTAGAGGGAGCTTTACTCTGTATCTAACCCGTGCTGTACCTGCCCTGGGAGTGTTTGATGGGACAGTGGAGAGGGAGCTTTACTCTGTATCTAACCCGTGTTGTACCTGTCCTGGGAGTGTTTGATGGGACAGTGTAGAGGGAGCTTTACTCTGTATCTAATCCGTGCTGTACCTGCCCTTGGAGTGTTTGATGGGACAGTGTAGAGGGAGCTTTACTCTGTATCTAACCCGTGCTGTACCTGGACTGGGAGTGTTTGATGTGACAGTGCAGAGGGAGCTTTACTCTGTATCTAACCCGTGCTGTACCTGCCCAGGGAGTGTTTGATGGGACAGTGTAGAGGGAGCTTTACTCTGTATCTATCCCATGCCATACGTGCCCTGGGAGTGTTTGATGGGACAGTATGGAGGGAGCTTTACTCTGTATCTAACACGTACTGTACCTTATCAGTTGTTTTTTGATGGGACAGTGTGGAGGGAGCTTTCCTCTGTACCTAACCCGTGCTGTACCTGCCCTTGGAGTGTTTGATGGGACAGTGCAGAGGGAGCTTTACTCTGTATCTAACCCGTGCTGTACCTGCCCTGGGAGTGTTTGATGGGACAGTGTAGAGGGAGCTTTACTCTGTATCTAACCCATGCTGTACCTGCCCTGGGAGTGTTTGATGGGACACTGTAGAGGGAGCTTTACTCTGTATCTAACCCGTGTTGTACCTGCCCTGGGAGTGTTTGATGTGACAGTGTAGAGGGAGCTTTACTCTGTATCTAACTCGTGCTGTACCTGCCCTGGGAGTGTTTGATGGGACAGTTTAGAGGGAGCTTTACTCTGTATCTAACACGTACTGTACCAGCCCAGTTGTTTTTTGATGGGACAGTGTAGAGGGAGCTTTCCTCTGTACCTAACCCGTTCTGTACATGCCCTGGGAGTGTTTGATGGGACAGTGTAGTGGGAGCTTTACTCTGTATCTAACCCGTGCTGTACCTGGACTGGGAGTGTTTGATGGGACAGTGTAGAGGGAGCTTTACTCTGTACCTAATCCGTGCTGTACCTGCCCTTGGAGTGTTTGATGGGACAGTGTAGAGGGAGCTTTACTCTGTATCTAACCCTGCTGTACCTGCCCTGGGAGTATTTGATGGGACAGTGCAGAGGGAGCTTTACTCTGTACCTAACCCGTGCTGTGCATGCCCTGGGAGTGTTTGATGGGACAGTGTAGAGGGAGCTTTACTCTGTATCTAACCCGTGTTGTACCTGGACTGGGAGTGTTTGATGGGACAGTGTAGAGGGAGCTTTACTCTGTATCTAATCCGTGCTGTACCTGCCCTTGGAGTGTTTGATGGGACAGTGTAGAGTGAGCTTTACTCTGTATCTCACCCGTGCTGTACCTGGACTGGGAGTGTTTGATGTGACAGTGCAGAGGGAGCTTTACTCTGTATCTAACCCGTGCTGTACCTGCCCAGGGAGTGTTTGATGGGACAGTGTAGAGGGAGCTTTACTCTGTATCTAACCCGTGCTGTACCTGCCCTGGGAGTGTTTGATGGGACAGTGTAGAGGGAG
This sequence comes from Heptranchias perlo, assembly GCF_035084215.1. Taxonomy (NCBI): domain Eukaryota; kingdom Metazoa; phylum Chordata; class Chondrichthyes; order Hexanchiformes; family Hexanchidae; genus Heptranchias; species Heptranchias perlo. Next base: position 137,680,781 of record NC_090329.1, read on the forward strand.
CTTTACTCTGTATCTAACCCGTGTTGTACCTGTCCTGGGAGTGTTTGATGGGACAGTGTAGAGGGAGCTTTACTCTGTATCTAATCCGTGCTGTACCTGCCCTTGGAGTGTTTGATGGGACAGTGTAGAGGGAGCTTTACTCTGTATCTAACCCGTGCTGTACCTGGACTGGGAGTGTTTGATGTGACAGTGCAGAGGGAGCTTTACTCTGTATCTAACCCGTGCTGTACCTGCCCAGGGAGTGTTTGATGGGACAGTGTAGAGGGAGCTTTACTCTGTATCTAACCCGTGCTGTACCTGCCCTGGGAGTGTTTGATGGGACAGTGTAGTGGGAGCTTTACTCTGTATCTAACCCGTGCTGTACCTGGACTGGGAGTGTTTGATGGGACAGTGTAGAGGGAGCTTTACTCTGTACCTAATCCGTGCTGTACCTGCCCTTGGAGTGTTTGATGGGACAGTGTAGAGGGAGCTTTACTCTGTATCTAACCCTGCTGTACCTGCCCTGGGAGTATTTGATGGGACAGTGCAGAGGGAGCTTTACTCTGTACCTCACCCGTGCTGTGCATGCCCTGGGAGTGTTTGATGGGACAGTGTAGAGGGAGCTTTACTCTGTATCTAACCCGTGCTGTACCTGGACTGGGAGTGTTTGATGGGACAGTGTAGAGGGAGCTTTACTCTGTATCTAATCCGTGCTGTACCTGCCCTTGGAGTGTTTGATGGGACAGTGTAGAGGGAGCTTTACTCTGTATCTAACCCGTGCTGTACCTGGACTGGGAGTGTTTGATGTGACAGTGCAGAGGGAGCTTTACTCTGTATCTAACCCGTGCTGTACCTGCCCAGGGAGTGTTTGATGGGACAGTGTAGAGGGAGCTTTACTCTGTATCTAACCCGTGCTGTACCTGCCCTGGGAGTGTTTGATGGGACTGTGTAGAGGGAGCTTTACTCTGTATCTAACCCGTGTTGTACCTGTCCTGGGAGTGTTTGATGGGACAGTGTAGAGGGAGCTTTACTCTGTATCTAATCCGTGCTGTACCTGCCCTTGGAGTGTTTGATGGGACAGTGTAGAGGGAGCTTTACTCTGTATCTAACCCGTGCTGTACCTGGACTGGGAGTGTTTGATGTGACAGTGCAGAGGGAGCTTTACTCTGTATCTAACCCGTTCTGTACCTGCCCAGGGAGTGTTTGATGGGACAGTGTAGAGGGAGCTTTACTCTGTATCTAACCCGTGTTGTACCTGTCCTGGGAGTGTTTGATGGGACAGTGTAGAGGGAGCTTTACTCTGTATCTAACCCATGCACAGAGGCTGATGAATAGCTGGAGCCAACTGGTTGGAATGGTGTCTGAGGCCATGAGACTGTATGGGTGGGGGTGCCGGGGTGGATAGGAGATGGTCGGCTGAGCCTTCTGGAAATGGGAAATCGAATGGTCTTCTTCAACCCAACTCATCACTGAACTGAGGGTTCTGTTTCACGCTATTTGCTTCTTGTATGGCACTGAATGAACGTAACCTTACTGTGGTCCTGACCGTCACCTTACTGTGGTCCTGACCATGACCGTACTATGGTCCTGACCGTGACCTTACTCTGCTCCTGGCCCTGATCTTACTGTGTTCCTGACCGTGACCTTACTCTGCTCCTGACCGTGACCTTACTGTGTTCCTGACCGTGACCTTACTCTGCTCCTGACCGTGACCTTACTCTGCTCCTGACGGTGACCTTACTGTGTTCCTGACTGTGACCTTACTGTGTTCCTGACCGTGACCTTACTGTGTTCCTGACCGTGACCTTACTGTGTTCCTGACCGTGACCTTACTCTGCACCTGACCGTGACCTTACTGTGTTCCTGACCGTGACCTTACTCTGCTCCTGACCGTGACCTTACTCCGCTCCTGACCGTGACCTTACTGTGTTCCTGACAGTGACCTTACTCTGCTCCTGACCATGACCTTACTGTGCCCCAGACGGTGACCTTTCTCAGCTCCTGACTGTGACCTTACTCTGCTCCTGACCGCGACCTTACCCTGCTCCTAACCATGACCTTACTCTGCTCCTGACCATGACCTTATTCTGCGCCTGACCGTGACCTTACTCTGCTCCTGACTGTGACCTCACTGTGGACCTGACCGTGACCTTACTCTGCTCCTGACCGTGACCTTACTCTGCTCCTGACCGTGATCTTACTCTGTTCCTGACCGTGACCTTACTGTGTTCCTGACCGTGACCTTACTCTGCTCCTGACCGTGACCTTCCTCAGCTCCTGACTGTGACCTTCCTCAGCTCCTGACCGTGACCTTACTGTGTTCCTGACTGTGACCTTACTCTGTTCCTGACCGTGACCTTACTGTGTTCCTGACTGTGACCTTACTCTGCTCCTGACCGTGACCTTACTCTGCTCCTGACCGTGACCTTCCTCAGCTCCTGACTGTGACCTTACTCTGCTCCTGACCGTGACCTTCCTCAGCTCCTGACCGTGACCTTACTGTGCTCCTGACCGTGACCTTACTGTGTTCCTGACCGTGACCTTACTCTGCTCCTGACCGTGACCTTCCTCTGTTCCTGACCGTGACCTTACTCTGCTCCTGACCGTGACCTTACTCCGCTCCTGACCGTGACCTTACTGTGCTCCTGACCGTGACCTTACTGTGCTCCTGAACGTGACCTTACTGTGTTCCTGACCGTGACCTTACTCTGTTCCTGACCGTGACCTTACTCCGCTCCTGACCGTGACCTTACTCCGCTCCTGACCGTGACCTTACTGTGTTCCTGACCGTGACCTTACTGTGTTCCTGACCGTGACCTTACTCTGCTCCTGACCGTGACCTTACTCTGCTCCTGACCGTGACCTTCCTCAGCTCCTGACTGTGACCTTACTGTGTTCCTGACCATGACCTTACTGTGTTCCTTACCGTGACCTTACTCTGCTCCTGACCGTGACCTTCCTCAGCTCCTGACTGTGACCTTACTCTGCTCCTGACCGTGACCTTCCTCAGCTCCTGACCGTGAGCTTACTGTGTTCCTGACCGTGACCTTACTGTGTTCCTGACCGTGACCTTACTCTGCACCTGACCGTGACCTTACTGTGTTCCTGACCGTGACCTTACTCTGCTCCTGACCGTGACCTTACTCCGTTCCTGACCGTGACCTTACTGTGTTCCTGACCGTGACCTTACTCTGCTCCTGACCGTGACCTTACTCCGTTCCTGACCGTGACCTCACTGTGGTCCTGACCGTGACCTTACTGTGCTCCTGAACGTGACCTTACTGTGTTCCTGACCGTGACCTTACTCTGTTCCTGACCGTGACCTTACTCCGCTCCTGACCGTGACCTTACTCCGCTCCTGACCGTGACCTTACTGTGTTCCTGACCGTGACCTTACTGTGTTCCTGACCGTGACCTTACTCTGCTCCTGACCGTGACCTTACTCTGCTCCTGACCGTGACCTTACTCCGCTCCTGACTGTGACCTTACTGTGTTCCTGACCATGACCTTACTGTGTTCCTTACCGTGACCTTACTCTGCTCCTGACCGTGACCTTCCTCAGCTCCTGACTGTGACCTTACTCTGCTCCTGACCGTGACCTTCCTCAGCTCCTGACCGTGAGCTTACTGTGTTCCTGACCGTGACCTTACTGTGTTCCTGACCGTGACCTTACTCTGCACCTGACCGTGACCTTACTGTGTTCCTGACCGTGACCTTACTCTGCTCCTGACCGTGACCTTACTCCGTTCCTGACCGTGACCTTACTGTGTTCCTGACCGTGACCTTACTCTGCTCCTGACCGTGACCTTACTCCGTTCCTGACCGTGACCTCACTGTGGTCCTGACCGTGACCTTACTGTGCTCCTGACCGTGACCTTACTGTGTTCCTGACCATGACCTCACTCTGCTCCTGACCGTGACCTTACTCCGTTCCTGACCGTGACCTTACTGTGTTCTTGACCATGACCTTACTGTGTTCCTAACCATGACCTTACTCTGCTCCTGACCGTGACCTTACTCTGCTCCTGACCGTGACCTTACTGTGCTTCTGACCGTGACCTCACTGTGCTCCTGACCATGACCTTACTCTGCTCCTGACCGTGACCTTACTCTGCTCCTGACCGTGACCTTACTCTGCTCCTGATGTTGACCTTGCTTTGCTCCTGACCAGTTGTCTCCAGACCCCCAAATAGTCAACGGGAAATTGAGGAGCTAATATGTAAGGAGATTACAGACAGCTGCAAGAAAAATAGTGTGGTAATAATAGGGGACTTTAACTTTCCCAACATTGACTGGGACAGCCATAGCATTAGGGGCTGGGATGGGGAGAAATTTGTTGAGTGTATTCAGGAGGAATTTCTCATTCAGTATGTGGATGGCCCGACCAGAGAGGGGGCAAAACTTGACCTCCTCTTGGGAAATAAGGAAGGGCAGGTGACAGAAGTGTTAGTGAGGGATCACTTTGGGACCAGTGATCATAATTCCATTAGTTTTAAGATAGCTATGGAGAATGATAGGTCTGGCCCAAAAGTTAAAATTCTAAATTGGGGAAAGGCCAATTTTGATGGTATTAGACAGGAACTTTCAGAAGTTGATTGGGAGAGTCTGTTGGCAGGCAAAGGGACGTCTGGTAAGTGGGAGGCTTTCAAAAGTGTGTTAACCAGGGTTCAGGGTAAGCACATTCCTTATAAAGTGAAGGGCAAGGCTGGTAGAAGTAGGGAACCTTGGATGACTCGGGAGATTGAGGCCCTAGTCAGAAAGAAGAAGGAGGCATATGACATGCATAGACAGCTGGGATCAAGTGGATCCCTTGAAGAGTATAGAGATTGCCGGAGCAGAGTTAAGAGAGAAATCAGGAGGGCAAAAAGGGGACATGAGATTGCTTTAGCAGATAAGGCAAAGGAGAATTCAAAGAGCGGCGGCAAAGATCAAGACCAGAGCGGGGATATAAACAGCGCGGAGAGAGCGAGAGTCCAGTCGGTGAGCGGCGGCAAAGATCAAGACCAGAGCGGGGATATAAACAGCACGGAGAGAGCGAGAGTTCAGTCAGTGAGCGGCGGCAAAGATCAAGACCAGAGCGGGGATATAAACAGCGCGGAGAGAGCGAGAGTTCAGTCGGTGAGCGGCGGCAAAGATCGAGACCAGAGCGGGGATATAAACAGCGCGGAGAGAGCGAGAGTTCAGTCGGTGAGCGGCGGCAAAGATCGAGACCAGAGCGGGGATATAAACAGTGCGGAGAGAGCGAGAGTTCAGTCGGTGAGCGGCGGCAAAGATCGAGACCAGAGCGGGGATATAAACAGTGCGGAGAGAGCGAGACGAGAGCTTACTCTGAGAGCGAGACTCTGAGACCAGCGGCAGTTCGAGGTGACGTCACCAGTCAGAAAGTGACGCGGCACAGGGGAGGCAGCTGATTGGTGAGTAGGTTCAGGTGAGTATTTCTACCATTTTACTGTAAGCAAAGTAATAAGAAAGGGAAGATCTGCAGGTTTTATAGCAGATAGTGTTTTTTTTTAGTGAACCTAGGTCCCTAGTATAGTTAACATTTTCTAATTTCAACGTAATTTAAAAGGGGTAACTCAGCTGAGGCAAGTCATGGCAGCAGACCTCGCACCCGTGATATGCTCCTCCTGCAAGATGTGGGAAGTCATGGACACTACCAGTGTCCCTGCCGACCATGTGTGCGGGAAGTGTGTCCACCTGCAGCTACTGACCGATCGTATCTCGGAGCTGGAGCTGCGGGTGGACTCACTGTGGAGCATCCGCGATGCAAAGAAACTCGTGGATAGCACGTTTAGCGAGTTGGTCACACCGCAGGTAAAGGGTATACAGGCAGGAAGTGAATGGGTGACCACCAGGAAGAGTAAGAGGTGCAGGCAGGTAGTGCAGGGGTCCCCTGTGGCCATCCCCCTCTCAAACAGATATGCCACTTTGGATGCTGTTGTGGGGGATGACTTATCAGGGGAAGGCAGCAGCAGCCAACTTCCTGGCACCACGGGTAGCTCTGCTGCACAGGCTGGGAGGAAAAAGAGTGAAAGAGCTATAGTGATAGGGGACTTAATTGTAAGGGGAATAGACAGGCGTTTCTGCGGCCGCAACCGAGACTCCAGGATGGTGTGTTGCCTCCCTGATGCAAGGATCAAGGACGTCTCGGAGCGGCTACAGAACATTTTGGAGGGGGAGGGCGAACAGCCAGCTGTCGTGGTGCACATAGGCACCAACGATATAGGTAAAAAAGGGGATGAGGTCCTAAAAGCAGAATATAGGGAGTTAGGAGGTAAATTAAAAAATAGGACCTCAAAGGTAGTAATCTCAGGATTGCTGCCAGTGCCACGTGCTAGTCAGAGTAGAAATAGGAGGATATTTCAAATGAATACGTGGCTAGAGGAATGGTGCAAGGGGGAGGGATTCAAATTCCTGGGACACTGGAAACGGTTCTGGGGGAGGTGGGACCAGTAAAAACCGGACGGTCTGCACCTGGGCAGGGCCGGGACCGCTGTCCTAGGAGGAGTGTTTGCTAGTGCTGTTGGGGAGGGTTTAAACTAAAGTGGCAGGGGGTTGGGAACCTGAGCAGGGAGAGAGAGGAAAGCGTAACAGGAAGGGACAGAAGGTATGGAGTAATAGGTAAAGTGTTAAAAAAGGAAAAAGCAGGAACTAAGCGTCACAAAACAGATTTGAAAGTTCTTTATCTGAATGCACGTAGCATTCGTAACAAAATGGACGAGTTAACGGCACAAATAACTACGTATGGGTATGATCTTGTGGCCATTACAGAAACATGGCTGCAGGGTGACAACGACTGGGAATTAAATATGCCAGGGTATCTAACAATCAGGAAGGACAGGCAGGAAGGAAGGGGAGGTGGGGTGGCTATGTTAATAAAGGAAGGAATCACTGTAATACAGAGAAATGATATTGGGACAAAGGATCAGGACAATGAAACAGTTTGGGTGGAGATAAGGAATAATAAGGGGAAAAAAACATTAGTGGGCGTAGTATATAGGCCTCCTAATAGTTGCAACTCTGCTGGAAGAAGTATTAATCAGGAAATAGTCGGGGCATGTAATAAGGGAACAGCTATAATTATGGGGGATTTTAATTATCATATTAACTGGACAAATCAAATTGGGCAGAGCAGCCTTGAGGACGAGTTCATTGAGTGCATCAGGGATGGATTTCTTGAGCAGTATGTAACTGATCCTACAAGGGGGGAGGCAACCTTGGACCTGGTCCTGTGTAATGAGCCAGGATTAATTAATAATGTCCTAGTTAAGGATCCCCTTGGAACGAGCGACCACAACATGGTTGAATTCCATATCCAATTAGAGGGTGAGAAGGTTGATTCTCAAACAAGCGTACTGAGCTTGAATAAAGGAGACTATGATGGTATGAGAGCGGAATTGATTAAAGTGGACTGGGAAAATAGATTAAAGGGTAAGACGGTACATGAGCAGTGGTGTTCATTTAGGGAGTTATTTTACAACTTTCAAAATAAATATATTCCACTGAGGAAAAAAGGGTGTAAAAGAAATGACAGCCATCCGTGGCTAAGTAAAGAAATCAACGATAGTATCCGACTAAAAACAAGGACATATAAGGTAGCCAAACTTAGTGGGAGGATAGAAGATTGGGAATTCTTCAAAAGACAGCAAAAAGTAACTAAAGGATTGATTAAGAAAGGGAAGTTAGATTATGAAAAGAAATTAGCAAAAAATATAAAAACAGATAGCAAGAGTTTCTATAGTTATATAAAAAGAAAAAGGGTGGCTAAGACAAACGTAGGTCCCTTAGAGGATGAGACCGGGAAATTAATGGTGGGAAACATGGAGATGGCAAAAATGCTGAACAAATATTTTGTTTCAGTCTTTACAGTAGAGGACACTAAGAATATCCCAACACTGGACAAACAGGGGACTCTACGGGGGGAGGAGCTAAATACGATTAAAATCACTCAGGAGATGGTACTCAGTAAAATAATGGGACTCAAAGCGGATAAATCCCCTGGACCTGATGGCTTCCATCCTTGGGTCTTGAGGGAAGTGGCAGTAGAGATTGTGGATGCTTTGGTGATAGTTTTCCAAAATTCCCTGGACTCAGGAGAGGTCCCGGCAGATTGGAAAACTGCTAATGTAACACCGTTATTTAAAAAGGGTAGTAGGCAGAAGGCTGGAAATTATAGGCCAGTTCGCTTAACATCTGTGGTGGGTAAAATTTTGGAGTCTATTATTAAGGAGACAGTAACGGAACATTTAAATAAGCATAATTTAATAGGACAAAGTCAGCATGGCTTTATGAAGGGGAAGTCATGTCTGACAAATTTGCTTGAGTTCTTTGAGGATATAACGTACAGGGTGGATAAAGGGGAACCAGTGGACATAGTGTATTTGGACTTCCAGAAGGCATTCGACAAGGTGCCACATAAAAGATTATTACTTAAGATAAAAAATCACGGGATTGGAGGTAATATTCTGGCATGGGTGGAGGATTGGTTATCGAACAGGAAGCAGAGAGTTGGGATAAATGGTTCATTTTCGGACTGGCAACCAGTAACCAGTGGTGTTCCACAGGGGTCGGTGCTGGGTCCCCAACTCTTTACAATCTATATTAACGATTTGGAGGAGGGGACCGAGTGCAACATATCAAAATTTGCAGATGATACAAAGATGGGAGGGAAAGTAGAGAGTGAGGAGGACATAAAAAACCTGCAGGGGGATATAGACAAGCTGGGTGAGTGGGCGGAGATTTGGCAGATGCAATATAATATTGGAAAATGTGAGGTTATGCACTTTGGCAGGAAAAATCAGAGAGCAAGTTATTTTCTTAATGGCGAGAGACTGGAAAGTACTGCAGTACAAAGGGATCTGGGGGTTCTCGTGCAAGAAAATCAAAAAGTTGGTATGCAGGTGCAGCAGGTGATCAAGAAAGCCAACGGAATGTTGGCTTTTATTGCTAGGGGGATAGAATATAAAAACAGGGAGGTATTGCTGCAGTTATATAAGGTATTGGTGAGACCGCACCTGGAATACTGCATACAGTTTTGGTGTCCATACTTAAGAAAAGACATACTTGCTCTCGAGGCAGTACAAAGAAGGTTCACTCGGTTAATCCCGGGGATGAGGGGGCGGACATATGAGGAGAGGTTGAGTAGATTGGGACTCTACTCATTGGAGTTCAGAAGAATGAGAGGCGATCTTATTGAAACATATAAGATTGTGAAGGGGCTTGATCGGGTGGATGCGGTAAGGATGTTCCCAAAGATGGGTGAAACTAGAACTAGGGGGCAAAATCTTAGAATAAGGGGCTGCTCTTTCAAAACTGAGATGAGGAGAAACTTCTTCACTCAGAGGGTGGTAGGTCTGTGGAATTTGCTGCCCCAGGAAGCTGTGGAAGCTACATCATTAGATAAATTTAAAACAGAAATAGACAGTTTTCTAGAAGTAAAGGGAATTAGGGGTTATGGGGAGTGGGCAGGAAATTGGACATGAAGCTGAGTTCGGATCGGTCAATGCCCTGTGGGTGGCGGAGAGGGCCCAGGGGCTGTGTGGCCGGGTCCTGCTCCAACTTCTTGTGTTCTTTAGATTTGTGGTTGGGATCAGATCAGCCATGATCTTATTGAATGGCGGAGCAGGCTCGAGGGGCCGATTGGCCTACTCCTGCTCCAATTTCTTATGTTCTTATGTTCTTAAATACATAAAGGGCAAAAGAGTAACTAGGGAGAGAGTAGGGCCTCTTAAGGATCAACAAGGTCATCTATGTGCGGAACCACAAGAGATGGGTGAGATCCTAAATGAATATTTCACATCGGTATTTACGGTTGAGAAAGGCATGGATGTTAGGGAACTTGGGGAAATAAATAGTGATGTCTTGAGGAGTGTACATATTACAAGGAGGGAGGTGCTGGAAGTCTTAACGCGCATCAAGGTAGATAAATCTCCAGGACCTGATGAAATGTATCCCAGGACGTTATGGGAGGTTAGGGAGAAAATTGCGGGTCCCCTTGCAGAGATATTTGAATCATCGACAGCTGCAGGTGAGGTGCCTGAAGATTGGAGGGTAGCAAATGTTGTGCCTTTGTTTAAGAAGGGCGGCAGGGAAAAGCCTGGGAACTACAGACCGGTGAGCCTGACATCTGCAGTGGGTAAGTTGTTAGAGGGTATTCTGAGAGACAGGATCTACAGGCATTTGGAGAGGCAGGGACTGATTAGGAACAGTCAGCATGGTTTTGTGAGAGGAAAATCATGTCTCACGAATTTGATTGAGTTTTTTGAAGGGGTAACCAAGAAGATAGATGAGGGCTGTGCAGTAGACGTGGTCTACATGGACTTTAGCAAAGCCTTTGACAAGGTACCGCATGGTAGGTTGTTACATAAGGTTAAATCTCACAGGATCCAAGGTGAGGTAGCCAATTGGATTGACGACAGAAGACAGAGGGTGGTTGTAGAGGGTTGTTTTTCAAACTGGAGGCCTGTGACCAGCGGTGTGCCTCAGGGATCGGTGCTGGGTCCGCTGTTATTTGTTATTTATATTAATGATTTGGATGAGAATTTAGGAGGCATGGTTAGTAAGTTTGCAGATGACACCAAGATTGGTGGCATTGTGGACAGTGAAGAAGGTTATCTAGGATTGCAACGGGATCTTGATAAATTGGGCCAGTGGGCCGATGAATGGCAGAAGGAGTTTAATTTAGATGAATGTGAGGTGATGCATTTTGGTAGATCGAATCGGGCCAGGACCTACTCCGTTAATGGTAGGGCGTTGGGGAGAGTTACAGAACAAAGAGATCTAGGAGTACAGGTTCATAGCTCCTTGAAAGTGGAGTCACAGGTGGATAGGGTGGTGAAGAAGGCATTCGGCATGCTTGTTTTCATTGGTCAGAACATTGAATACAGGAGTTGGGATGTCTTGTTGAAGTTGTACAAGACATTAGTAAGGCCACACTTGGAATACTGTGTACAGTTCTGGTCACCCTATTATAGAAAGGATATTATTAAACTAGAAAGAGTGCAGAAAAGATTTACTAGGATGCTACCGGGACTTGATGGTTTGACTTATAGGGAGAGGTTGGATAGACTGAGACTTTTTTCCCAGAAGAGTGGGAGGTTTTGGGGTGATCTTATAGAAGTCTATAAAATAATGAGGGGCATAGATAAGGTAGATAGTCAAAATCTTTTCCCAAAGGTACGGGAGTCTTTAACGAGGGGGCATAGATTTAAGGTGAGAGGGGAGAGATACAAAAGGGTCCAGAGGGGCAATTTTTTCACTCAAAGGGTGGTGAGTGTCTGGAACGAGCTGCCAGAGGCAGTAGTAGAGGCGGGTACAATTTTGTCTTTTAAAAAGCATTTGGACAGTTACATGGGTAAGATGGGAAAAGAGGGATATGGGCCAAGTGCAGGCAATTGGGACTAGCTTAGTGGTATAAACTGGGCGACATGGACATGTTGGGCCGAAGGGCCTGTTTCCATGTTGTAAACTTGTGTGATTCTATGATTCTATGATTCTATTCCTTCTTGTGATCCGAGGTGGCCATTCTGAATCTGGAGCTGCTCCTTCAGCCTGAGATGGAGATCCCATGGACGGCCCTCCGCTACTTGACAGGGGAGGTGGTTTACGGCGGCCGGGTCACCGACAGCTGGGACCGGCGCTGTCTCAACAGCATCCTCAGCAGGTTCTACAGCCCAGACATCCTACAGGACAGTTACAGCTTCTCCGCTGATGGGGTGAGATCACAGCTCCGACAAACCCCTCCATCAACCTCGCAGTCAAACCCGTTCACCAGCATCTCCGTCCCTCAGCACTGGTGGACAATGCTGTCAGTGACTGACCTCTCATCCTCTGGGACCTGGGGTCTGATCCAGCCCCAGACAGAGGGGATGAAGGTCTCCTCTCTCTGATGACCGTCAGGGTCTCATGAAATAAGTCTTACATCACATCATCATAGACCCAAGTCCACAGCAGAAAATGATCCATTGTTTCGAATGAATTCGCAAGCTTGCAACTGAAAGTCCTCAGCCCCTGCTGAGAAGATGAGAGTCTCTTCTGGAAGAATGAGTGAACCAAGTTCCCCGTGGGCCTGTACCAGCAACACAAGCCAGGCCCAATTCAGCACTCAACAGCCAGTCTCGCTCCGAGAGACCAGAGGATGGCTGGTGTGTGTGGGAAACAGATCACCTCCCAGGTCCTTCTCGTGATTGAGACCGAGGTACATTATTGGTGGCAGAGTTGACTGGGGAGTTTAAACTCTGTCTCTCAGCCGTGCTCAAGCTGTCCACCCAGGAGTGTGGACACTGCGGACACTGGAGACCTTTTATTTTTATTCGTTCATGGGATGTGGGCATCGCTGGCGAGGCCGGCATTTATTGCCCATCCCTAATTGCCCTTGAGAAGGTGGTGGTGAGCCGCCTTCTTGAACCGCTGCAGTCCGTGTGGTGAAGGTTCTCCCACAGTGCTGTTCGGAAGGGAGTTCCAGGATTTTGACCCAGCGACAATGAAGGAACGGCGATATATTTCCAAGTCGGGATGGTGTATGATTTGGAGGAGAACGTGCAGGTGGTGTTGTTCCCATGTGCCTGCTGCTCTTGTCCTTCTAGGTGGTAGAGGTCGCGGGTTTGGGAGGTGCTGTCGAAGAAGCCTTGGCGAGTTGCTGCAGTGCATCCTGTGGAGGGTACGCACTGCAGCCACTGTGCGCCGGTGGTGAAGGGAGTGAATTGTTAGGGTGGTGGATGGGGTGCCAATCAAGCGGGCTGCTTTATCTTGGATGGTGTCGAGCTTCTTGAGTGTTGTTGGAGCTGCACTCATCCAGGCAAGTGGAGAGTATTCCATCACACTCCTGACTTGTACCTTGTAGATGGTGGAAAGGCTTTGGTGAGTCAGGAGGTGAGTCACTCGCCACAGAATACCCTGCCTCTGACCTGCTCTTGTAGCCACAGTATTTATATGGCTGGTCCAGTTAAGTTTCTGGTCAATGGTGACCCCCAGGATGTTGATGGTGGGGGATTCGGCGATGGTAATGCCGTTGAATGTCAAGGGGAGGTGGTTAGACTCTCTCTTGTTGGAGATGGTCATTGCCTGGCATTTGTCTGGCATGAATGCTGCTTGCCACTTATCGGCCCAAGCCTGGATGTTAGGAACATAGGAATATAGGAACAGGAGTAGGCCATTCAGCCCCTCGTGCCTGCTCCGCCATTTGATAAGATCATGGCTGATCTGTGATCTAACTCCAGATACCCACCTTTAGCCCATATCCCTTAATAACTTTGGTTGCCAAAAAGCTATCTATCTCAGATTTAAATTTAGCAATTGAGCTGGTGTCAATTGCCGTTTGCGGAAGAGAGTTCCAAACTTCTACCACCCTTTGTGTGTAGAAATGTTTTCTAATCTCGCTCCTGAAAGGTCTGGCTCTAATTTTTAGACTGCGCCCCCTACTCCTAGAATTCCTAACCAGCGGAAATAGTTTCTCTCTATCCACCCTATCCGTTCCCCTTAATATCTGATAAACTTCGATCAGATCACCCCTTAACCTTCTAAACTCTAGAGAATACAACCCCAATTTGTGTAATCTCTCCTCGTAACTTAACCCTTGAAGTCTGGGTATCATTCTCGTAAACCTACGCTGCACTCCCTCCAAGGCCAATATGTCCTTCCGAAGGTGCGGTGCCCAGAACTGCTCACAGTACTCCAGGTGTGGTCTAACCAGGGTTTTGTATAGCTGCAGCATAACTTCTGCCCCCTTGTACTCTAGTCCTCTCGATATAAAGGCCAGCATTCCATTGGCCTTCTTGATTATTTTCTGCACCTGTTCATGACACTTCAATGATCTATGTACCTGAACCCCAAAGTCCCTTTGGACATCCACTCTTTTTAACTTTTTACATTTAGAAAGTACCCTATTCTATCCTTTTTTGATCCAAAGTGGATGACCTCACATTTGTCGTCATTGAATTCCATTTGCCACAGTTTTGCCCATTCACCTAATCTATCAATATCGCTTTGTAATTTTATGTTTTCATCTACACTGCTTACAATGCCACCAATCTTTGTGTCATCAGCAAACTTAGATATGAGACTTTCTATGCCTTCATCTAAGTCGTTAATAAATATTGTGAATAATTGAGGCCCCAAGACAGATCCCTGCGGGACTCCACTAGTCACATCCTGCCAATATGAATACTTACCCATTATCCCTACTCTCTGTCGCCTTTCGCTCAGCCAATTTCCTAACCAAGTCTGTGCTTTTCCCTCGATTCCATGGGCTTCTATCTTAGCTAACAGTCTCTTTTGTGGGACCTTATCAAATGCCTTCTGAAAGTCCATATAAATAACATCCATTGACATTCCCCTGTCCACTACTTCAGTCATCTCTTCAAAAAATTCAATCAGGTTTGTCAGGCACGACCTCCCTTTCACAAATCCATGCTGGCTCCCTATGATTAACTGAAAATTCTCGAGGTGTTCAGTCACTCTACCTTAATTATAGACTCCAGCATTTTCCCCACCACAGATGTTAGGCTAACTGGTCTATAATTCCCCGGTTTCCCTCTCTCTCCTTTCTTAAAAAGCAGAGTGACATGTGCAATTTTCCAATCTGGAGGGACAGTTCCTGAATCTAGAGAACTTTGAAAGATTATAATTAGGGCATCTGCAATCTGCTCACCTACTTTCTTTGAAACCCTGGGATGGAAACCATCTGGTCCTGGGGATTTGTCACTCTTTAGTGCTATTATTTTCTTCATTACTGTTGCTTTACTTATGTTAATTTTATCGAGTCCCTGTCCCCGATTCAATATAAGCTTTCTTGGGATTTCCGGCATGCTATCCTCTTTTTCGACTGTCAATACTGACGCAAAGTAATCGTTCAACATGTCCGCCATTTCCCCATTGTCAATGACAATATCCCCACTTTCAGTTTTTAAGGGGCCAACACTGCTCCTGACCACCCTCTTTTTCCCAATATAACGATAAAAGTTCTTTGTGTTGCTTTTGATATCCCTTGCAAGTTTCTTTTCATACTCTCTTTTTGTAGCTCTTACTATCTGTTTTGTGACCCTTTGTTGATCTTTGTATCTTTCCCATTTGCCAGGATCTGTGCTATTTTTTGCCTTTTTGTATGCCCTTTCCTTATGTCTTATACTGTCCCTCACCTCTTTAGTTGTCCATGGCTGTTTTTTTGGCAAGTAGAGTTCTTGCCCCTCAGGGGTATAAACCAGTTCTGTATCTCGTTAAATGTTTCTTTAAACATTTCCCACCAATCATCAGCCGTTTTACCCATTAACAGATTTGCCCAGTTTACTGTGGACAGTCTGTCTCATCCCATTGAAGTCGGCCTTGCCCAAGTCTGGAATCTTAGCAGCTGACTCACTTTTTTCCCTTTCAAACACTACATTTAACTCGATCATGTTATGATCGCTATTGGATAGATGTTCACGCACAGTTAAGCTGTTAACTAAATCTGGTTCATTACTCATTACTAAATCTAGTATGGCTTACCCCCTTGTTGCCTCTAGGACATACTGCTGTAGAAAACTGTCCCGGGCACACTCAAGAAATTCACTACCTTTCTCACAGTTGCTAGTCTGCTTTTCCCAATCTGTGAGAAGGTTAAAGTCCCCCATTAAGACCACTATGCCTTTCTTACACGCTTGTCTAATCTCTGCATTTATACAATCTAGCACTTCAGAGCTGCTGCCAGGGCTCCTATATACAACTCCCACTATAGTCTTGGATCCTTTCCTATTTCTCAATTCAACCCATAAGGTCTCTGTTGGCTGCTTACCTCTCGTTATATCCTTCTTTATCATTGAATTGATTTCATCTCTAATCATTAAGGCTACTCCTCCCCCTCTTCCATCTTCCCTATCTCTCCTGTAGACCTTATAACCCGGTATAATTAGTTCCCAATCCTGACCATCCCGCAGCCATGTCTCAGTAATAGCTATCATGTCATACCCTCCAATTTGAATTTGAACCTGTAGTTCATTTAATTTATTCCTTATACTCCGTGCATTTGTGTATAGAACTCTCAGTTGGGCCACACACCCTAGCCTGACCTTCAGCTTTGATGCTGGGTTAATCGCCTTACGCCGTCTAGTTTTCACTTTATCTGTAGTGTCTAAAGTGCACTTTCTTTCCGCTGCTCTCCGCTTTTCCCTTTCACTTGTTCTTGAACAACTGTTTGTACTATTTGTATTGTAGATTTCCCTTGGGTCTTCCCCTCCCTTGCTGCTCTCAACTTTACTCCCTTCTGACTCCCCGCTAAGGTTCCCATCCCCCTGCCACTCTCGTTTAAACCTTCCCCAACAGCACCAGCAAACACCCCCGCGAGGACATTGGTCCCGGTCCTGCTCGGGTGTAACCCGTCCCGCTTGTACAGGTCCCATCTTCCCAAAAACCGGTCCCAATGTCCCAGGAATCTAAATCCCTCCCTCCTACACCATCCCTGCAGCCACGCATTCATCCTGCCTATTCTCCTGTTGCTATACTCACTAGCACGTGGCACTGGTGGTAATCCTGAGATCACTACCTTTGGTCTTGCTGCATGCGGGCTCGGACTGCTTCATTATTTGAGGGGTTGCGAATGGAACTGAACACTGTGCGAACATCCCCATTTCTGACCTTATGATGGAGGGAAGGTCATTGATGAAGCAGCTGAAGATGGTTGGGCCTCGGACACTGCCCTGAGGAACTCCTGCAGCAATGTCCTGGGGCTGAGATGATTGGCCTCCAACAACCACGACCATCTTCCTTTGTGCTGGGTATGACTCCAGCCACTGGAGAGTTTTCCCCCTGATTCCCATTGACTTCAATTTTACTCGGGCTCCTTGGTGCCACACTTTGTCAAATGCTGCCTTGATGTCAAGGGCAGTCACTCTCACCTCACCTCCGGAATTCAGCTCTTTTGTCCATGTTTGGACCAAGGCTGTAATGAGGTCTGGAGCCGAGTGGTCCTGGCGGAACCCAAACTGAGCATCGGTGAGCAGGTTATTTGTGAGTAAGTGCCGCTTGAGAGCACTATCGACGACACCTTCCATCACTTTGCTGATGATTGAGAGTAGACCGATGGGGCGGTAATTGTCCAGATTGGATTTGTCCTGCTTTTTGTGGACAGTCCATACCTGAGCAATTTTCCACATTGTCGGGTCGATGCCAGTGTTGTAGCTGTACTGGAACAGCTTGGCTGGAGGCGCAGCTAGTTCTGGAGCACAAGTCTTCAGCACTACAGCCGGGATGTTGTCGGGGCCCATCGCCTTTGCTGAATCCAGTGCACTCAGCCATTTCTTGATATCACGTGGAGTGAATCGAATTGGCTGAAGACTGTCTTCTGTAACGGTGGGGATATCGGGAGGAGGCCGAGATGGATCATCTGCTCGGCACTTCTGGCTGAAGATGGTTGCAAACGCTTCGGCCTTGTCTTTTGCACTCACGTGCTTGATTCCGCAATCATTGAGGATGGGGATGTTTGCAGAGCCTCCTCCACCCGTTAGTTGTTTAATTGTCCACCAACATTCACGACTGGATGCGGCAGAACTGCAGAGCTTTGATCTGATCCGTTGGTTGTGGAATCGCTTAGCTCTGTCTGTAGCATGTTGCTTCCGCTGTTTAGCAAGCATGTGGTCCTGAGTTGCAGCTTCACCAGGTTGGCACCTCATTTTTCGGTACGCCTGGTGCTGCTCCTGGCATGCTCTTCTGCACTCCTCATTGAACCAGGGTTAATCCCCTGGCTTGTTGGCAATGGTAGAGTGAGGAATATCCCGGGCCATGAGGTTACAGATTGTGCTGGAATACAATTCTGCTTCTGCTGATGGCCCACAATGCCTCATGGATGCCCAGTTTTGAGCTGCCAGATCTGTTCTGAATCTATCCCATTGAGCACAGTGGTAGTGCCACACAACACGTTGGATGGTATCCTCAGTGTGAAGACGGGACTTCATCTCCACGAGGACTGTGCGGTGGTCGCTCCTACCAATACTGTCATGGACAGATGCATCTGCGACAGGTAGATAGTGAGGACGAGGTCAAGTGAGTTTTTCCCCTCGTGTTGGTTCACTCACCACCTGCCGCAGGCCCAGTCTGGCAGTTATGTCCTTCAGGACTCGGCCAGCTCGGTCAGCAGTGGTGCTACCGAGCCGCTCTTGGTGATGGACATTGAAGTCCCCCACCCAGAGTACATTCTGTGCCCTTGCTACCCTCAGTGCTTCCTCCAAGTGGTGTTCAACATGGAGGAGGACTGATTCATCAGCTGAGGGAGGACGGTAGGTGGTAATCAGCAGGAGGTTTCCTTGCCCATGTTTGACCTGATGCCATGAGATTTCATGGGGTCCAGAGTCAATGTTGAGGACTCCCAGGGCCACTCCCTCCTGACTGTATATCACTGTACCACCATCTCTGGTGGGTCTGTCCTGCCGGTGGGACAGGACATACCCAGGGATGGTGATGCAAGAGTCTGGGACGTTGGCTGAAAGGTATGATTCTGTGAATCTGGCTATGTCAGGCTGTTGCTTGACTAATCTATGGGACAGCTCTCCCAATTTTGGCACAAGTCCCCAGATGCTGGTGAGGAGAATTTTGCAGGGTCGACTGGGCTTGGTGTTTTGCCTTTGTCGTGTCTGGTGCCCAGTGGTCCGATGCCGGGTGGTCCGTCCGGTTTTATTCTTATTGTGACTTTTTTTAAGCAAGATTTTACAACTGAGTGGCTTGCTAGGCCATTTCAGAGGGCAATTAAGAATCAAGCACATTGCAATGGGTCTGGAGTCACATATCGGCCAGACCGGGTCAGGACGGCAAGTTTCCTTCCCGAAAGGACATTAGTGAACCAGATGGGTTTTTAACGACAATCCGGTAGGTTTATGGCCACCATTATTGATACGAGTATTTTAATTCCAGATTTGATTTAATTAATTGAATTTAAATTCCCCAGCTGCTGTGGTGGGATTTGAACTCATGACTCTGGATTATCAGTCCAGGCCTTTAGATTATTAGTCCAGCAACATAACCACAATGCTACCGTACCCGTATCTGAAATGGTAAAGTGAGCCATTCCCAACAGTAGCATCAATGAGCACCAAAGATCAGACAGGTTGGGCGGTCCACGGGCTGGCTGCACTGGCAGCCCCTGCACAGGGAGTTACTGCTGCCTCCCAATATAAAGTGCGTGCCTGGTTTCTCAGCAATTTCGTGGACAGGGACAAATATGAATTAAAAAGGCCGATGGAATGTTGGCCTTTGTCTCAAGGGCTGGAATACAAAGGGGTGGAAGTTACGTTCCAGTGATATCAAGCTCTGGTTGGACTCCATCTCGAGCACTGTGCTCAGTTCAGGGCACCACACCTCAGGAAGGATATATTGTCCTTGGAGCGGGTGCAGTGCAGATTCACCAGAATGATCCCGGGGCTAAAGGGATTAAATTATGAGGACAAGTTACACAGACTAGGCTTGTATTCCCTTGAATATAGAAGATTAAGGGGTGATCTAATCAAGGTGTTTAAGATGATTAAAGGATTTGATGGGGTCGATAGAGAGAAACTATTTCCTCTGGTGGGGGAGCCCAGAACAAGGAGGCATAACCTTAAAATTAGAGCTTGGCCGTTCAGGGGTGATGTCAGGAAGCTCTTCTTCACACAAAGGGGAGTGGGAATCTGGAACTCTCTCCCCCAAAAAGCTGTTGAGGCTGGGGATCAATTGAAACTTTCAAAACTGAGATTGATCGATTTTTGTTAGGTAAGGGGCCGGTAGATGGAGTTAAGATACAGATCAGCCAGGATCTAATTGAATGGCAGAACAGGCTCGAGGGGCTGAATGGCCTCCTCCTGCTCCTATGTTAAGAAGAACATAAGAACATATGGAGAAGGAGTGGGCCATTCGGTCCCTCGAGCCTGCTCCGCCATTCAATAAGATCCTGGCTGATCTTCGACCTCAACTCCACTTTCCCGCCCGATCCTCATATCCCTTGATTCCCTTAGAGTCCAAAAATCTATTGATCTCAGCCTTGAATATACTCAACGACTGAGCATCCGCAGCCCTCTGGGGTAGAGAATTCCAAAAATTCACAGCCCACTGTGTGAAGAAATTTCTCCTCTTCTCAATCTTAAATGGCCGACCCCTTATCCTGAGACTATGCCCTCTAGTTCTGGACTCTCCAGCCAGGGGAAACAATCTCTCAGCATCTACCTGTCAAGCCCTCTCAGAATCTTATATGTTTCAATGAGATCACCTCTCATTCTTCTAAACTCAAGAGAGTATAGGCCCATTCTACTCAATCTCTCCTCATAGGACAACCCTCTCAACCCAGGAATTAATCTAGTGAACCTTCGCTGCATCGTCTCTAAGGCAGGTATATCCTTCCTCAAATAAGGAAACCAAAACTGTACACAGAACTCCAGGTGTGGTCTCACTAAAGCCCTGCAGCAAGACCTCCTTACTGCTGTACTCCAACCCCTTGCAATAAAGACCAACATGCCATTTGCCTTCCTAATTGCTTGCTGTACCCACTTGCTAACTTTCTGTGTTTCGAGTACAAGCACATCCAAATCCCTCTGAACACCAACATTTAATAGTTTCTCACCATTTAAAAAAATTCTGTTTTTCTTTTCTTCCTACCAAAATGAATGACCTAATCTATTTCTGCCCTTGCTGTACACGGTTAGGTTTACTCTCTGATCTCAGAGGACATGGATCTGATGCAGTGTATAAACTACATCGAGTCGCTGCCTGACAGTGACTCTCCAGATATCTTTGGAATGCACGTCAATGCCGAGAAAGCTTATCTGGAGAGCCAGGCCCGAAACTTCATGGACACCATCAAGAGCATACAACCGCGGCTCAGCAGATCAGCGCAGGTCGTCAGGTCAGTCGAACATCACTTCATGTCAAGTGCCGCTTAAGGAGGGGAATTGGAAGCCCAAAGGATACAGTCCTGGAACAGCAATCCATAAATCCATAGATTTATTGAAATGAATTCCGTGCTGTAACCGTTCTATGATTCGATGATTCTAATTCCACAACTTGGATGTGGTGGGATTTATTTTCTCGTTCACGGGATGTGGGTGTCGCTGGCGAAGCCGGCGTTAATTGCCCATCCCTAATTGCCCTTGAGAAGGTGGTGGTGAGCCCACCTTCTTGAAGCACTGTCCCTGTTACTGATGATTAACCAGCACTGTCCCTGTTACTGATGATTAACCAGCACTCTCCGTGTTACTGATCATTAACCAGCACTCTCCCCGCGACTGATCATTAACCAGCACTCTCCCTGTTACTGATCATTAATCAGCACTCTCCGTGTTACTGATCATTAACCAGCACTCTCCCCGCTACTGATCATTAACCAGCACTCTCCCTGTTACTGATCATTAATCAGCACTCTCCCTGTTACTGATCATTAATCAGCACTCTCCCTGTTACTGATCATTAATCAGCACTGTCCCCGCTACTGATCGTTAACCAGCACTCTCCCTGTTACTGATCATTAATCAACCCTCTCCCTGTTACTGATCATTAATCAGCACTCTCCCTGTTACTGATCATTAATCAGCACTCTCCGTGTTACTGATCATTAACCAGCACTCTCCCCGCTACTGATCATTAACCAGCACTCTCCCCGTTACTGATCATTAATCAGCACTGTCCCCGTTACTGATCATTAATCAGCACTGTCCCTGTTACTGATCATTAACCAGCACTCTCCCTGTTACTGATCATTAATCAGCACTCTCCCTGTTACTGATCATTAACCAGCACTCTCCCTGATACTGATCATTAACCAGCACTGTCCCTGTTACTGATCATTAATCAGCACTGTCCCCGTTACTGATCATTAATCAGCACTCTCCCTGTTACTGATCATTAATCAGCACTCTCCCTGTTACTGATCATTAATCAGCACTGTCCCCGTTACTGATCATTAATCAGCACTCTCCCTGTTACTGATCATTAATCAGCACTGTCCCCGTTACTGATCATTAATCAGCACTCTCCCTGTTACTGATCATTAATCAGCACTCTCCCTGTTACTGATCATTAATCAGCACTGTCCCCGTTACTGATCATTAATCAGCACTCTCCCTGTTACTGATCATTAATCAGCACTGTCCCCGTTACTGATCATTAATCAGCACTCTCCCTGTTACTGATCATTAATCAGCACTCTCCCTGTTACTGATCATTAATCAGCACTGTCCCCGTTACTGATCATTAATCAGCACTCTCCCCGTTACTGATCATTAATCAGCACTGTCCCCGTTACTGATCATTAATCAGCACTGTCCCCGTTACTGATCATTAATCAGCACTGTCCCCGTTACTGATCATTAATCAGCACTGTCCCCGTTACTGATCATTAATCAGCACTCTCCCCGTTACTGATCATTAACCAGCACTCTCCCTGTTACTGATCATTAATCAGCACTCTCCCCGTTACTGATCATTAATCAGCACTGTCCCTGTTACTGATCATTAACCAGCACTGTCCCTGTTACTGATCATTAACCAGCACTGTCCATGTTACTGATCATTAATCAGCACTCTCCCTGTTACTTTTTTTTTATTCGTTCACGGGATGTGGGCGTCGCTGGCAAGGCCGGCATTTATTGCCCTTGAGAAGGTGGTGGTGAGCCGCCTTCTTGAACCGCTGCAGTCCGTGTGGTGACGGTTCTCCCACAGTGCTGTTAGGAAGGGAGTTCCAGGATTTTGACCCAGCGACAATGAAGGAACGGCGATATATTTCCAAGTCGGGATGGTGTGTGACTTGGAGGGGAACGTGCAGGTGGTGTTGTTCCCATGCGCCTGCTGCTCTTGTCCTTCTAGGTGGTAGAGGTCGCGGTTTGGGAGGTGCTGTCGAAGAAGCCTTGCCGAGTTGCTGCAGTGCATCCTGTGGATGGTGCACACTGCAGCCACTGTGCGCCGGTGGCGAAGGGAGTGAATGTTTAGGGTGGTGGATGGGGTGCCAATCACACGGGCTGCTTTATCTTGGATGGTGTCGAGCTTCTTGAGTGTTGTTGGAGCTGCACTCATCCAGGCAAGTGGAGAGTATTCCATCACACTCCTGACTTGTGCATTGTGGATGGTGGAAAGGCTTTGGGGAGTCAGGAGGTGAGTCACTCGCCGCAGAATACCCAGCCTCTGACCTGCTCTCGTAGCCACAGTATTTATATGGCTGGTCCAGTTAAGTTTCTGGTCAATGGTGACCCCCAGGATGTTGATGGTGGGGGATTCGGCGATGGTAATGCCGTTGAATGTCAAGGGGAGGTGGTTAGACTCTCTCTTGTTGGAGATGGTCATTGCCTGGCACTTCTCTGGCGCGAATGTTACTTGCCACTTATCAGCCCAAGCCTGGATGTTGTCCAGGTCTTGCTGCATGCGGGCTCGGACTGCTTCATTATCTGAGGGGTTGCGAATGGAACTGAACACTGTGCAGTCATCAGCGAACATCCCCATTTCTGACCTTATGATGGAGGGAAGGTCATTGATGAAGCAGCTGAAGATGGTTGGGCCTAGGACACTGCCCTGATCATTAACCAGCACTGTCCATGTTACTGATCATTAACGATCGTCGTTACCCAATCTGAAGAAGCTCAGTTTTACACTTTACGATAGTCGTTACCCAATCTAAATAAGCTCAGTTTTACACTTTACGATGGTCGTTACCGGACTGAGCGAGCTCGGTTTTACACTTTACGATAGTCGTTACCCAATCTGAACAAGCTCAGTTTTACACTTTACGATAGTCGTTACCTAATCTGAACAAGCTCAGTTTTACACTTTACGATGGTCGTCACCGGACTGAGCAAGCTCAGTTTTACACTTTACGATAGTCGTTACCCAATCTGAATGAGCTCAGTTTTACACTTTACGATGGTCGTTACCCGACTGAGCAAGCTCAGTTTTACACTTTACGATGGTCGTCACCGGACTGATCAAGCTCAGTTTTACACTTTACGATGGTCGTTACCGGACTGAGCAATCTCAGTTTTACACTTTACGATAGTCGTTACCCAATCCGATCAAGCTCAGTTTTACACTTTACGATAGTCGTTACCGGACTGAGCGAGCTCAGTTTGACACTTTACGATAGTCGTTACCCAATCTGATCAAGCTCAGTTTTACACTTTACGATAGTCGTTACCCAATCTGAACAAGCTCAGTTTTACACTTTACGATGGTCGTTACCCAATCTGAGCGAGCTCAGTTTTACACTTTACGATAGTCGTTACCCAATCTGAACAAGCTCAGTTTTACACTTTACGATGGTCGTCACCGGACTGAGCAAGCTCAGTTTTACACTTTACGATAGTCGTTACCCGACTGAGCAAGCTCAGTTTTACACTTTACGATAGTCGTTACCCAATCTGAACAAGCTCAGTTTTACACTTTACGATGGTCGTCACCGGACTGAGCAAGCTCAGTTTTACACTTTACGATAGTCGTTACCCAATCTGAACAAGCTCAGTTTTACACTTTACGATGGTCGTTACCCGACTGAGCGAGCTCGGTTTTACACTTTACGATAGTCGTTACCCAATCTGAATGAGCTCAGTTTTACACTTTACGATGGTCGTTACCCGACTGAGCAAGCTCAGTTTTACACTTTACGATGGTCGTTACCCGACTGATCAAGCTCAGTTTTACACTTTACGATAGTCGTTACCCGACTGAGCAAGCTCAGTTTTACACTTTACGATAGTCATTACCCGACTGAGCAAGCTCAGTTTTACCCTTTACGATAGTCGTTACCCGACTGAGCAAGCTCAGTTTTACACTTTACGATAGTCGTTACCCGACTGAGCCAGCTCAGTTTTACACTTTACGATGGTCATTACAGTACTGATCAAGCTCAGTTTTACCCTTTACGATGGTCATTACAGTACTGATCAAGCTCAGTTTTACACTTTACGATGGTCGTCACCGGACTGAGCAAGCTCAGTTTTACACTTTACGATGGTCATTACAGTACTGAGCAAGCTCAGTTTTACACTTTACGATGGTCGTTACCCGACTGAGCAAGCTCAGTTTTACACTTTACGATGGTCGTCACCGGACTGATCAAGCTCAGTTTTACACTTTACGATAGTCGTTACCCAATCTGAACAAGCTCAGTTTTACACTTTACGATAGTCGTTACCCAATCTGATCAAGCTCAGTTTTACACTTTACGATAGTCGTTACCGGACTGAGCAATCTCAGTTTTACACTTTACGATAGTCGTTACCCAATCTGATCAAGCTCAGTTTTACACTTTACGATAGTCGTTACCGGACTGAGCGAGCTCAGTTTGACACTTTACGATAGTCGTTACCCAATCTGATCAAGCTCAGTTTTACACTTTACGATAGTCGTTACCCAATCTGAACAAGCTCAGTTTTACACTTTACGATGGTCGTTACCCAATCTGAGCGAGCTCAGTTTTACACTTTACGATAGTCGTTACCCAATCTGAACAAGCTCAGTTTTACACTTTACGATGGTCGTCACCGGACTGAGCAAGCTCAGTTTTACACTTTACGATAGTCGTTACCCGACTGAGCAAGCTCAGTTTTACACTTTACGATAGTCGTTACCCAATCTGAACAAGCTCAGTTTTACACTTTACGATGGTCGTCACCGGACTGAGCAAGCTCAGTTTTACACTTTACGATAGTCGTTACCCAATCTGAACAAGCTCAGTTTTACACTTTACGATGGTCGTTACCCGACTGAGCGAGCTCGGTTTTACACTTTACGATAGTCGTTACCCAATCTGAATGAGCTCAGTTTTACACTTTACGATGGTCGTTACCCGACTGAGCAAGCTCAGTTTTACACTTTACGATGGTCGTTACCCGACTGATCAAGCTCAGTTTTATACTTTACGATAGTCGTTACCCGACTGAGCAAGCTCAGTTTTACACTTTACGATGGTCGTTACCCGACTGATCAAGCTCAGTTTTACACTTTACGATAGTCGTTACCCGACTGAGCAAGCTCAGTTTTACACTTTATGATAGTCGTTACCCGACTGAGCAAGCTCAGTTTTACCCTTTACGATAGTCGTTACCCGACTGAGCAAGCTCAGTTTTACACTTTACGATAGTCGTTACCCGACTGAGCCAGCTCAGTTTTACACTTTACGATGGTCATTACAGTACTGATCAAGCTCAGTTTTACACTTTACGATAGTCGTTACCCGACTGAGCAAGCTCAGTTTTACACTTTATGATAGTCGTTACCCGACTGAGCAAGCTCAGTTTTACCCTTTACGATAGTCGTTACCCGACTGAGCAAGCTCAGTTTTACACTTTACGATAGTCGTTACCCGACTGAGCCAGCTCAGTTTTACACTTTACGATGGTCATTACAGTACTGATCAAGCTCAGTTTTACCCTTTACGATGGTCATTACAGTACTGATCAAGCTCAGTTTTACCCTTTACGATGGTCATTACAGTACTGATCAAGCTCAGTTTTACACTTTACGATGGTCGTCACCGGACTGAGCAAGCTCAGTTTTACACTTTACGATGGTCATGACAGAACTGAGCAAGCTCAGTTTTACACTTTACGATGGTCGTTACCCGACTGAGCAAGCTCAGTTTTACACTTTACGATGGTCGTCACCGGACTGATCAAGCTCAGTTTTACACTTTACGATAGTCGTTACCCAATCTGAACAAGCTCAGTTTTACACTTTACGATGGTCGTCAGCGGACTTAGCAAGCTCAGTTTTACACTTTACGATTGTCGTTACCCGACTGATCAAGCTCAGTTTTACACTTTACGATGGTCATTACAGTACTGATCAAGTTCAGTTTTACACTTTACGATGGTCATTACAGTACTGATCAAGCTCAGTTTTACACTTTACGATGGTCGTCACCGGACTGAGCGAGCTCGGTTTTACACTTTACGATGGTCATTACAGTACTGAGCAAGCTCAGTTTTACACTTTACGATAGTCGTTACCCAATCCGAATAAGCTCAGTTTTACACTTTACGATGGTCATTACCGGACTGAGCGAGCTCGGTTTTACACTTTACGATAGTCGTTACCCAATCTGAATAAGCTCAGTTTTACACTTTACGATGGTCGTTACTGGACTGATCAAGCTCAGTTTTACACTTTACGATGGTCGTTACCCAATCTGATCAAGCTCGGTTTTACACTTTACGATAGTCGTTACCCAATCTGAATAAGCTCAGTTTTACACTTTACGATGGTCATTACCCGACTGAGCGAGCTCGGTTTTACACTTTACGATAGTCGTTACCCAATCTGAATAAGCTCGGTTTTACACTTTACGGTCGTCGTTACCCAATCAGAACAAGCTCAGTTTTACACTTTACGATGGTCGTTACAGTACTGATCAAGCTCAGTTTTATACTTTACGATGGTCGTTACCGGACTGAGCAAGCTCAGTTTTACACTTTACGATAGTCGTTACCCAATCTGATCAAGCTCGGTTTTACACTTTACGATAGTCGTTACCCAATCTGAACAAGCTCAGTTTTACACTTTACGATCGTCGTTACCCAATCTGAATAAGCTCAGTTTTACACTTTACGATGGTCGTTACCCAATCTGAACAAACTCGGTTTTACACTTTACGATGGTCGTTACCCAATCTGAACAAGCTCAGTTTTACACTTTACGATAGTCGTTACCCAATCTGAACAAGCTCAGTTTTACACTTTACGATAGTCGTTACCCAATCTGAATGAGCTCAGTTTTACACTTTACGATGGTCGTTACCCGACTGAGCAAGCGCAGTTTTACACTTTACGATGGTCGTTACCCGACTGATCAAGCTCAGTTTTATACTTTACGATGGTCGTTACCGGACTGAGCGAGCTCGGTTTTACACTTTACGATAGTCGTTACCCAATCAGAACAAGCTCAGTTTTACACTTTACGATCGTCGTTACCCAATCTGAATAAGCTCAGTTTTACACTTTACGATGGTCGTTACCCAATCTGAACAAACTCGGTTTTACACTTTACGATAGTCGTTACCCAATCTGAGCAAGCGCAGTTTTACACTTTACGATAGTCGTTACCCAATCTGAACAAGCTCAGTTTTACACTTTACGATAGTCGTTACCCAATCTGAATGAGCGCAGTTTTATACTTTACGATGGTCGTTACCCAATCTGAACAAGCTCAGTTTTACACTTTACGATAGTCGTTACCCAATCTGAACAAGCGCAGTTTTACACTTTACGATAGTCGTTACCCAATCTGAACAAGCTCAGTTATACACTTTACGATAGTCATTACCCAATCTGAATGAGCTCAGTTTTACACTTTACGATAGTCGTTACCCAATCTGAATGAGCTCAGTTTTACACTTTACGATGGTCGTTACCCGACTGAGCAAGCGCAGTTTTACACTTTACGATGGTCGTTACAGTACTGATCAAGCTCAGTTTTATACTTTACGATGGTCGTTACCGGACTGAGCGAGCTCGGTTTTACACTTTACGATAGTCGTTACCCAATCTGAACAAGCTCAGTTTTACACTTTACGATAGTCGTTACCCAATCTGAACAAGCTCAGTTTTACACTTTACGATGGTCGTCACCGGACTGAGCAAGCTCAGTTTTACACTTTACGATGGTCGTCACCGGACTGAGCAAGCTCAGTTTTACACTTTACGATAGTCGTTACCCAATCTGAATGAGCTCAGTTTTACACTTTACGATGGTCGTCACCGGACTGATCAAGCTCAGTTTTACACTTTACGATGGTCGTCACCGGACTGAGCAAGCTCAGTTTTACACTTTACGATAGTCGTTACCCAATCTGAACAAGCTCAGTTTTACACTTTACGATGGTCGTCACCGGACTGCGCAAGCTCAGTTTTACACTTTACGATAGTCGTTACCCGACTGAGCAAGCTCAGTTTTACACTTTACGATAATCGTTACCCGACTGAGCAAGCTCAGTTTTACCCTTTACGATGGTCATTACCCAATCTGAGCAAGCTCAGTTTTACACTTTACGATGGTCGTCACCGGACTGCGCAAGCTCAGTTTTACACTTTACGATAGTCGTTACCCGACTGAGCAAGCTCAGTTTTACACTTTACGATAATCGTTACCCGACTGAGCAAGCTCAGTTTTACACTTTACGATGGTCGTTACCCGACTGAGCAAGCTCAGTTTTACACTTTACGATGGTCGTTACCGGACTGAGCGAGCTCGGTTTTACACTTTACGATAGTCGTTACCCAATCTGATCAAGCTCAGTTTTACACTTTACGATAGTCGTTACCGGACTGAGCGAGCTCAGTTTGTCACTTTACGATAGTCGTTACCCAATCTGATCAAGCTCAGTTTTACACTTTACGATAGTCGTTACCCAATCTGAACAAGCTCAGTTTTACACTTTACGATGGTCGTTACCCAATCTGAGCGAGCTCAGTTTTACACTTTACGATAGTCTATACCCAATCTGAACAAGCTCAGTTTTACACTTTACGATGGTCGTCACCGGACTGAGCAAGCTCAGTTTTACACTTTACGATAGTCGTTACCCGACTGAGCAAGCTCAGTTTTACACTTTACGATAGTCGTTACCCAATCTGAACAAGCTCAGTTTTACACTTTACGATGGTCGTCACCGGACTGAGCAAGCTCAGTTTTACACTTTACGATAGTCGTTACCCAATCTGAACAAGCTCAGTTTTACACTTTACGATGGTCGTTACCCGACTGAGCGAGCTCGGTTTTACACTTTACGATAGTCGTTACCCAATCTGAATGAGCTCAGTTTTACACTTTACGATGGTCGTTACCCGACTGATCAAGCTCAGTTTTACACTTTACGATAGTCGTTACCCGACTGAGCAAGCTCAGTTTTACACTTTACGATAGTCGTTACCCAACTGAGCAAGCTCAGTTTTACCCTTTACGATAGTCGTTACCCGACTGAGCCAGCTCTGTTTTACACTTTACGATGGTCATTACAGTACTGATCAAGCTCAGTTTTACCCTTTACGATGGTCATTACAGTACTGATCAAGCTCAGTTTTACCCTTTACGATGGTCATTACAGTACTGATCAAGCTCAGTTTTACACTTTACGATGGTCGTCACCGGACTGAGCAAGCTCAGTTTTACACTTTACGATGGTCATTACAGTACTGAGCAAGCTCAGTTTTACACTTTACGATGGTCGTTACCCGACTGAGCAAGCTCAGTTTTACACTTTACGATGGTCGTCACCGGACTGATCAAGCTCAGTTTTACACTTTACGATAGTCGTTACCCAATCTGAACAAGCTCAGTTTTACACTTTACGATGGTCGTCAGCGGACTGAGCAAGCTCAGTTTTACACTTTACGATTGTCGTTACCCGACTGATCAAGCTCAGTTTTACACTTTACGATGGTCATTACAGTACTGATCAAGTTCAGTTTTACACTTTACGATGGTCATTACAGTACTGATCAAGCTCAGTTTTACACTTTACGATGGTCGTCACCGGACTGAGCGAGCTCGGTTTTACACTTTACGATGGTCATTACAGTACTGAGCAAGCTCAGTTTTACACTTTACGATAGTCGTTACCCAATCCGAATAAGCTCAGTTTTACACTTTACGATGGTCGTTACTGGACTGATCAAGCTCAGTTTTACACTTTACGATGGTCGTTACAGTACTGAGCAAGCTCAGTTTTACACTTTACGATGGTCATTACCCGACTGAGCGAGCTCGGTTTTACACTTTACGATAGTCGTTACCCAATCTGAATAAGCTCGGTTTTACACTTTACGATCGTCGTTACCCAATCTGAATAAGCTCAGTTTTACACTTTACAATGGTCGTTACAGTACTGATCAAGCTCAGTTTTATACTTTACGATGGTCGTTACCGGACTGAGCAAGCTCAGTTTTACACTTTACGATAGTCGTTACCCAATCTGATCAAGCTCGGTTTTACACTTTACGATAGTCGTTACCCAATCTGAACAAGCTCAGTTTTCCACTTTACGATCGTCGTTACCCAATCTGAATAAGCTCAGTTTTACACTTTACGATGGTCGTTACCCAATCTGAACAAACTCGGTTTTACACTTTACGATGGTCGTTACCCAATCTGAACAAGCTCAGTTTTACACTTTACGATAGTTGTTACCCAATCTGAACAAGCTCAGTTTTACACTTTACGATAGTCGTTACCCAATCTGAACAAGCTCAGTTTTACACTTTACGATAGTCGTTACCCAATCTGAACAAGCTCAGTTTTACACTTTACGATAGTCGTTACCCAATCTGAATGAGCTCAGTTTTACACTTTACGATAGTCGTTACCCGACTGAGCAAGCTCAGTTTTACCCTTTACGATAGTCGTTACCCGACTGAGCAAGCTCAGTTTTACACTTTACGATAGTCGTTACCCGACTGAGCCAGCTCAGTTTTACACTTTACGATGGTCATTACAGTACTGATCAAGCTCAGTTTTACCCTTTACGATGGTCATTACAGTACTGATCAAGCTCAGTTTTACCCTTTACGATGGTCATTACAGTACTGATCAAGCTCAGTTTTACACTTTACGATGGTCGTCACCAGACTGAGCAAGCTCAGTTTTACACTTTACGATGGTCATTACAGTACTGAGCAAGCTCAGTTTTACACTTTACGATGGTCGTTACCCGACTGAGCAAGCTCAGTTTTACACTTTACGATGGTCGTCACCGGACTGATCAAGCTCAGTTTTACACTTTACGATAGTCGTTACCCAATCTGAACAAGCTCAGTTTTACACTTTACGATTGTCGTTACCCGACTGATCAAGCTCAGTTTTACACTTTACGATGGTCATTACAGTACTGATCTAGTTCACTTTTACACTTTACGATGGTCATTACAGTACTGATCAAGCTCAGTTTTACACTTTACGATGGTCGTCACCGGACCGAGCGAGCTCGGTTTTACACTTTACGATGGTCATTACAGTACTGAGCAAGCTCAGTTTTACACTTTACGATAGTCGTTACCCAATCCGAATAAGCTCAGTTTTACACTTTACGATGGTCATTACCGGACTGAGCGAGCTCGGTTTTACACTTTACGATAGTCGTTACCCAATCTGAATAAGCTCAGTTTTACACTTTACGATGGTCGTTACTGGACTGATCAAGCTCAGTTTTACACTTTACGATGGTCGTTACAGTACTGAGCAAGCTCAGTTTTACACTTTACGATGGTCATTACCCGACTGAGCGAGCTCGGTTTTACACTTTACGATAGTCGTTACCCAATCTGAATAAGCTCGGTTTTACACTTTACGATCGTCGTTACCCAATCTGAATAAGCTCAGTTTTACACTTTACGATGGTCGTTACAGTACTGATCAAGCTCAGTTTTATACTTCACGATGGTCGTTACCGGACTGAGCAAGCTCAGTTTTACACTTTACGATAGTCGTTACCCAATCTGATCAAGTTCGGTTTTACACTTTACGATAGTCGTTACCCAATCTGAACAAGCTCAGTTTTAAACTTTACGATCGTCGTTACCCAATCTGAATAAGCTCAGTTTTACACTTTACGATGGTCGTTACCCAATCTGAAAAAACTCGGTTTTACACTTTACGATGGTCGTTACCCAATCTGAACAAGCTCAGTTTTACACTTTACGATAGTCGTTACCCAATCTGAACAAGCTCAGTTTTACACTTTACGATAGTCGTTACCCAATCTGAACAAGCTCAGTTTTACACTTTACGATAGTCGTTACCCAATCTGAACAAGCTCAGTTTTACACTTTACGATAGTCGTTACCCAATCTGAATGAGCTCAGTTTTACACTTTACGATGGTCGTTACCCGACTGAGCAAGCGCAGTTTTACACTTTATGATGGTCGTTACCCAACTGATCAAGCTCAGTTTTACACTTTACGATGGTCGTTACCGGACTGAGCGAGCTCGGTTTTACACTTTACGATAGTCGTTACCCAATCTGATCAAGCTCAGTTTTACACTTTACGATAGTCGTTCCCGGACTGAGCGAGCTCAGTTTGACACTTTACGATAGTCGTTACCCAATCTGATCAAGCTCAGTTTTACACTTTACGATAGTCGTTACCCAATCTGAACAAGCTCAGTTTTACACTTTACGATGGTCGTTACCCAATCTGAGCGAGCTCAGTTTTACACTTTACGATAGTCTATACCCAATCTGAACAAGCTCAGTTTTACACTTTATGATGGTCGTCACCGGACTGAGCAAGCTCAGTTTTACACTTTACGATAGTCGTTACCCAATCTGAACAAGCTCAGTTTTACACTTTACGATGGTCGTCACCGGACTGAGCAAGCTCAGTTTTACACTTTACGATAGTCGTTACCCAATCTGAACAAGCTCAGTTTTACACTTTACGATGGTCGTTACCCGACTGAGCGAGCTCGGTTTTACACTTTACGATAGTCGTTACCCAATCTGAATGAGCTCAGTTTTACACTTTACGATGGTCGTTACCCGACTGATCAAGCTCAGTTTTACACTTTACGATAGTCGTTACCCGACTGAGCAAGCTCAGTTTTACACTTTACGATAGTCGTTACCCAACTGAGCAAGCTCAGTTTTACCCTTTACGATAGTCGTTACCCGACTGAGCCAGCTCTGTTTTACACTTTACGATGGTCATTACAGTACTGATCAAGCTCAGTTTTACCCTTTACGATGGTCATTACAGTACTGATCAAGCTCAGTTTTACCCTTTCCGATGGTCATTACAGTACTGATCAAGCTCAGTTTTACACTTTACGATGGTCGTCACCGGACTGAGCAAGCTCAGTTTTACACTTTACGATGGTCATTACAGTACTGAGCAAGCTCAGTTTTACACTTTACGATGGTCGTTACCCGACTGAGCAAGCTCAGTTTTACACTTTACGATGGTCGTCACCGGACTGATCAAGCTCAGTTTTACACTTTACGATAGTCGTTACCCAATCTGAACAAGCTCAGTTTTACACTTTACGATGGTCGTCAGCGGACTGAGCAAGCTCAGTTTTACACTTTACGATTGTCGTTACCCGACTGATCAAGCTCAGTTTTACACTTTACGATGGTCATTACAGTACTGATCAAGTTCAGTTTTACACTTTACGATGGTCATTACAGTACTGATCAAGCTCAGTTTTACACTTTACGATGGTCGTCACCGGACTGAGCGAGCTCGGTTTTACACTTTACGATGGTCATTACAGTACTGAGCAAGCTCAGTTTTACACTTTACGATAGTCGTTACCCAATCCGAATAAGCTCAGTTTTACACTTTACGATGGTCATTACCGGACTGAGCGAGCTCGGTTTTACACTTTACGATAGTCGTTACCCAATCTGAATAAGCTCAGTTTTACACTTTACGATGGTCGTTACTGGACTGATCAAGCTCAGTTTTACACTTTACGATGGTCGTTACAGTACTGAGCAAGCTCAGTTTTACACTTTACGATGGTCATTACCCGACTGAGCGAGCTCGGTTTTACACTTTACGATCGTCGTTACCCAATCTGAATAAGCTCGGTTTTACACTTTACGATCGTCGTTACCCAATCTGAATAAGCTCAGTTTTACACTTTACAATGGTCGTTACAGTACTGATCAAGCTCAGTTTTATACTTTACGATGGTCGTTACCGGACTGAGCAAGCTCAGTTTTACACTTTACGATAGTCGTTACCCAATCTGATCAAGCTCGGTTTTACACTTTACGATAGTCGTTACCCAATCTGAACAAGCTCAGTTTTACACTTTACGATCGTCGTTACCCAATCTGAATAAGCTCAGTTTTACACTTTACGATGGTCGTTACCCAATCTGAACAAACTCGGTTTTACACTTTACGATGGTCGTTACCCAATCTGAACAAGCTCAGTTTTACACTTTACGATAGTTGTTACCCAATCTGAACAAGCTCAGTTTTACACTTTACGATAGTCGTTACCCAATCTGAACAAGCTCAGTTTTACACTTTACGATAGTCGTTACCCAATCTGAACAAGCTCAGTTTTACACTTTACGATAGTCGTTACCCAATCTGAATGAGCTCAGTTTTACACTTTACGATAGTCGTTACCCGACTGAGCAAGCTCAATTTTACCCTTTACGATAGTCGTTACCCGACTGAGCAAGCTCAGTTTTACACTTTACGATAGTCGTTACCCGACTGAGCCAGCTCAGTTTTACACTTTACGATGGTCATTACAGTACTGATCAAGCTCAGTTTTACCCTTTACGATGGTCATTACAGTACTGATCAAGCTCAGTTTTACCCTTTACGATGGTCATTACAGTACTGATCAAGCTCAGTTTTACACTTTACGATGGTCGTCACCAGACTGAGCAAGCTCAGTTTTACACTTTACGATGGTCATTACAGTACTGAGCAAGCTCAGTTTTACACTTTACGATGGTCGTTACCCGACTGAGCCAGCTCAGTTTTACACTTTACGATGGTCGTCACCGGACTGATCAAGCTCAGTTTTACACTTTACGATAGTCGTTACCCAATCTGAACAAGCTCAGTTTTACACTTTACGATTGTCGTTACCCGACTGATCAAGCTCAGTTTTACACTTTACGATGGTCATTACAGTACTGATCTAGTTCACTTTTACACTTTACGATGGTCATTACAGTACTGATCAAGCTCAGTTTTACACTTTACGATGGTCGTCACCGGACCGAGCGAGCTCGGTTTTACACTTTACGATGGTCATTACAGTACTGAGCAAGCTCAGTTTTACACTTTACGATAGTCGTTACCCAATCCGAATAAGCTCAGTTTTACACTTTACGATGGTCATTACCGGACTGAGCGAGCTCGGTTTTACACTTTACGATAGTCGTTACCCAATCTGAATAAGCTCAGTTTTACACTTTACGATGGTCGTTACTGGACTGATCAAGCTCAGTTTTACACTTTACGATGGTCGTTACAGTACTGAGCAAGCTCAGTTTTACACTTTACGATGGTCATTACCCGACTGAGCGAGCTCGGTTTTACACTTTACGATAGTCGTTACCCAATCTGAATAAGCTCGGTTTTACACTTTACGATCGTCGTTACCCAATCTGAATAAGCTCAGTTTTACACTTTACGATGGTCGTTACAGTACTGATCAAGCTCAGTTTTATACTTCACGATGGTCGTTACCGGACTGAGCAAGCTCAGTTTTACACTTTACGATAGTCGTTACCCAATCTGATCAAGCTCGGTTTTACACTTTACGATAGTCGTTACCCAATCTGAACAAGCTCAGTTTTACACTTTACGATCGTCGTTACCCAATCTGAATAAGCTCAGTTTTACACTTTACGATGGTCGTTACCCAATCTGAAAAAACTCGGTTTTACACTTTACGATGGTCGTTACCCAATCTGAACAAGCTCAGTTTTACACTTTACGATAGTCGTTACCCAATCTGAACAAGCTCAGTTTTACACTTTACGATAGTCGTTACCCAATCTGAACAAGCTCAGTTTTACACTTTACGATAGTCGTTACCCACTCTGAACAAGCTCAGTTTTACACTTTACGATAGTCGTTACCCAATCTGAATGAGCTCAGTTTTACACTTTACGATGGTCGTTACCCGACTGAGCAAGCGCAGTTTTACACTTTATGATGGTCGTTACCCGACTGATCAAGCTCAGTTTTATACTTTACGATGGTCGTTACCGGACTGAGCGAGCTCGGTTTTACACTTTACGATAGTCGTTACCCAATCAGAACAAGCTCAGTTTTACACTTTACGATCGTCGTTACCCAATCTGAATAAGCTCAGTTTTACACTTTACGATGGTCGTTACCCAATCTGAACAAACTCGGTTTTACACTTTACGATAGTCGTTACCCAATCTGAGCAAGCGCAGTTTTACACTTTACGATAGTCGTTACCCAATCTGAACAAGCTCAGTTTTACACTTTACGATAGTCGTTACCCAATCTGAATGAGCGCAGTTTTATACTTTACGATGGTCGTTACCCAATCTGAACAAGCTCAGTTTTACACTTTACGATAGTCGTTACCCAATCTGAACAAGCGCAGTTTTACACTTTACGATAGTCGTTACCCAATCCGAATAAGCTCAGTTTTACACTTTACGATGGTCATTACCGGACTGAGCGAGCTCGGTTTTACACTTTACGATAGTCGTTACCCAATCTGAATAAGCTCAGTTTTACACTTTACGATGGTCGTTACTGGACTGATCAAGCTCAGTTTTACACTTTACGATGGTCGTTACAGTACTGAGCAAGCTCAGTTTTACACTTTACGATGGTCATTACCCGACTGAGCGAGCTCGGTTTTACACTTTACGATAGTCGTTACCCAATCTGAATAAGCTCGGTTTTACACTTTACGATCGTCGTTACCCAATCTGAATAAGCTCAGTTTTACACTTTACGATGGTCGTTACAGTACTGATCAAGCTCAGTTTTATACTTCACGATGGTCGTTACCGGACTGAGCAAGCTCAGTTTTACACTTTACGATAGTCGTTACCCAATCTGATCAAGCTCGGTTTTACACTTTACGATAGTCGTTACCCAATCTGAACAAGCTCAGTTTTACACTTTACGATCGTCGTTACCCAATCTGAATAAGCTCAGTTTTACACTTTACGATGGTCGTTACCCAATCTGAAAAAACTCGGTTTTACACTTTACGATGGTCGTTACCCAATCTGAACAAGCTCAGTTTTACACTTTACGATAGTCGTTACCCAATCTGAACAAGCTCAGTTTTACACTTTACGATAGTCGTTACCCAATCTGAACAAGCTCAGTTTTACACTTTACGATAGTCGTTACCCACTCTGAACAAGCTCAGTTTTACACTTTACGATAGTCGTTACCCAATCTGAATGAGCTCAGTTTTACACTTTACGATGGTCGTTACCCGACTGAGCAAGCGCAGTTTTACACTTTATGATGGTCGTTACCCGACTGATCAAGCTCAGTTTTATACTTTACGATGGTCGTTACCGGACTGAGCGAGCTCGGTTTTACACTTTACGATAGTCGTTACCCAATCAGAACAAGCTCAGTTTTACACTTTACGATCGTCGTTACCCAATCTGAATAAGCTCAGTTTTACACTTTACGATGGTCGTTACCCAATCTGAACAAACTCGGTTTTACACTTTACGATAGTCGTTACCCAATCTGAGCAAGCGCAGTTTTACACTTTACGATAGTCGTTACCCAATCTGAACAAGCTCAGTTTTACACTTTACGATAGTCGTTACCCAATCTGAATGAGCGCAGTTTTATACTTTACGATGGTCGTTACCCAATCTGAACAAGCTCAGTTTTACACTTTACGATAGTCGTTACCCAATCTGAACAAGCGCAGTTTTACACTTTACGATAGTCGTTACCCAATCTGAATGAGCGCAGTTTTATACTTTACGATAGTCGTTACCCAATCTGAACAAGCTCAGTTTTACACTTTACGATGGTCGTTACCCAATCTGAACAAGCTCAGTTTTACACTTTACGATAGTCGTTACCCACTCTGAACAAGCTCAGTTTTACACTTTACGATAGTCGTTACCCAATCTGAATGAGCTCAGTTTTACACTTTACGATGGTCGTTACCCGACTGAGCAAGCGCAGTTTTACACTTTATGATGGTCGTTACCCGACTGATCAAGCTCAGTTTTATACTTTACGATGGTCGTTACCGGACTGAGCGAGCTCGGTTTTACACTTTACGATAGTCGTTACCCAATCAGAACAAGCTCAGTTTTACACTTTACGATCGTCGTTACCCAATCTGAATAAGCTCAGTTTTACACTTTACGATGGTCGTTACCCAATCTGAACAAACTCGGTTTTACACTTTACGATAGTCGTTACCCAATCTGAGCAAGCGCAGTTTTACACTTTACGATAGTCGTTACCCAATCTGAACAAGCTCAGTTTTACACTTTACGATAGTCGTTACCCAATCTGAATGAGCGCAGTTTTATACTTTACGATGGTCGTTACCCAATCTGAACAAGCTCAGTTTTACACTTTACGATAGTCGTTACCCAATCTGAACAAGCGCAGTTTTACACTTTACGATAGTCGTTACCCAATCTGAACAAGCTCAGTTTTACACTTTACGATAGTCATTACCCAATCTGAATGAGCTCAGTTTTACACTTTACGATGGTCGTTACCCGACTGAGCAAGCGCAGTTTTACACTTTACGATGGTCGTTACAGTACTGATCAAGCTCAGTTTTATACTTTACGATGGTCGTTACCGGACTGAGCGAGCTCGGTTTTACACTTTACGATAGTCGTTACCCAATCTGAACAAGCTCAGTTTTACACTTTACGATAGTCGTTACCCAATCTGAACAAGCTCAGTTTTACACTTTACGATGGTCGTCACCGGACTGAGCGAGCTCAGTTTTACACTTTACGATGGTCGTCACCGGACTGAGCAAGCTCAGTTTTACACTTTACGATAGTCGTTACCCGACTGAGCAAGCTCAGTTTTACACTTTACGATAGTCGTTACCCGACTGAGCAAGCTCAGTTTTACACTTTACGATGGTCGTTACCGGACTGAGCAAGCTCAGTTTTACACTTTACGATAGTCGTTACCGGACTGAGCGAGCTCAGTTTGACACTTTACGATAGTCGTTACCCAATCTGATCAAGCTCAGTTTTACACTTTACGATAGTCGTTACCCAATCTGAACAAGCTCAGTTTTACACTTTACGATGGTCGTTACCCAATCTGAGCGAGCTCAGTTTTACACTTTACGATAGTCGTTACCCAATCTGAACAAGCTCAGTTTTACACTTTACGATGGTCGTCACCGGACTGAGCAAGCTCAGTTTTACACTTTACGATAGTCGTTACCCGACTGAGCAAGCTCAGTTTTACACTTTACGATAGTCGTTTCCCAATCTGAACAAGCTCAGTTTTACACTTTACGATGGTCGTTACCCGACTGAGCGAGCTCGGTTTTACACTTTACGATAGTCGTTACCCAATCTGAATGAGCTCAGTTTTACACTTTACGATGGTCGTTACCCGACTGAGCAAGCTCAGTTTTACACTTTACGATGGTCGTTACCCGACTGATCAAGCTCAGTTTTATCCTTTACGATAGTCGTTACCCGACTGAGCAAGCTCAGTTTTACACTTTACGATGGTCGTTACCCGACTGATCAAGCTCAGTTTTACACTTTACGATAGTCGTTACCCGACTGAGCAAGCTCAGTTTTACACTTTACGATAGTCGTTACCCGACTGAGCCAGCTCAGTTTTACCCTTTACGATGGTCATTACAGTACTGATCAAGCTCAGTTTTACCCTTTACGATGGTCATTACAGTACTGATCAAGCTCAGTTTTACACTTTACGATGGTCGTCACCGGACTGAGCAAGCTCAGTTTTACACTTTACGATGGTCATTACAGTACTGAGCAAGCTCAATTTTACACTTTACGATGGTCGTTACCCGACTGAGCAAGCTCAGTTTTACACTTTACGATGGTCGTCACCGGACTGATCAAGCTCAGTTTTACACTTTACGATAGTCGTTACCCAATCTGAACAAGCTCAGTTTTACACTTTACGATGGTCGTCAGCGGACTGAGCAAGCTCAGTTTTACACTTTACGATAGTCGTTACCCGACTGAGCAAGCTCAGTTTTACACTTTACGATAGTCGTTACCCGACTGAGCAAGCTCAGTTTTACACTTTACGATGGTCGTTACCGGACTGAGCAAGCTCAGTTTTACACTTTACGATAGTCGTTACCGGACTGAGCGAGCTCAGTTTGACACTTTACGATAGTCGTTACCCAATCTGATCAAGCTCAGTTTTACACTTTACGATAGTCGTTACCCAATCTGAACAAGCTCAGTTTTACACTTTACGATGGTCGTTACCCAATCTGAGCGAGCTCAGTTTTACACTTTACGATAGTCGTTACCCAATCTGAACAAGCTCAGTTTTACACTTTACGATGGTCGTCACCGGACTGAGCAAGCTCAGTTTTACACTTTACGATAGTCGTTACCCGACTGAGCAAGCTCAGTTTTACACTTTACGATAGTCGTTTCCCAATCTGAACAAGCTCAGTTTTACACTTTACGATGGTCGTTACCCGACTGAGCGAGCTCGGTTTTACACTTTACGATAGTCGTTACCCAATCTGAATGAGCTCAGTTTTACACTTTACGATGGTCGTTACCCGACTGAGCAAGCTCAGTTTTACACTTTACGATGGTCGTTACCCGACTGATCAAGCTCAGTTTTATCCTTTACGATAGTCGTTACCCGACTGAGCAAGCTCAGTTTTACACTTTACGATGGTCGTTACCCGACTGATCAAGCTCAGTTTTACACTTTACGATAGTCGTTACCCGACTGAGCAAGCTCAGTTTTACACTTTACGATAGTCGTTACCCGACTGAGCCAGCTCAGTTTTACACTTTACGATGGTCATTACAGTACTGATCAAGCTCAGTTTTACCCTTTACGATGGTCATTACAGTACTGATCAAGCTCAGTTTTACCCTTTACGATGGTCATTACAGTACTGATCAAGCTCAGTTTTACACTTTACGATGGTCGTCACCGGACTGAGCAAGCTCAGTTTTACACTTTACGATGGTCATTACAGTACTGAGCAAGCTCAATTTTACACTTTACGATGGTCGTTACCCGACTGAGCAAGCTCAGTTTTACACTTTACGATGGTCGTCACCGGACTGATCAAGCTCAGTTTTACACTTTACGATAGTCGTTACCCAATCTGAACAAGCTCAGTTTTACACTTTACGATGGTCGTCAGCGGACTGAGCAAGCTCAGTTTTACACTTTACGATAGTCGTTACCCGACTGATCAAGCTCAGTTTTACACTTTACGATGGTCATTACAGTACTGATCAAGCTCAGTTTTACACTTTACGATGGTCATTACAGTACTGATCAAGCTCAGTTTTACACTTTACGATGGTCGTCACCGGACTGAGCGAGCTCGGTGTTACACTTTACGATGGTCATTACAGTACTGAGCAAGCTCAGTTTTACACTTTACGATAGTCGTTACCCAATCCGAATAAGCTCAGTTTTACACTTTACGATGGTCATTACCGGACTGAGCGAGCTCGGTTTTACACTTTACGATAGTCGTTACCCAATCTGAATAAGCTCAGTTTTACACTTTACGATGGTCGTTACTGGACTGATCAAGCTCAGTTTTACACTTTACGATGGTCGTTACAGTACTGAGCAAGCTCAGTTTTACACTTTACGATGGTCATTACAGTACTGATCAAGCTCAGTTTTACACTTTACGATGGTCGTCACCGGACTGAGCGAGCTCGGTTTTACACTTTACGATGGTCATTACAGTACTGAGCAAGCTCAGTTTTACACTTTACGATAGTCGTTACCCAATCCGA
This sequence comes from Heptranchias perlo, assembly GCF_035084215.1. Classification (NCBI taxonomy): domain Eukaryota; kingdom Metazoa; phylum Chordata; class Chondrichthyes; order Hexanchiformes; family Hexanchidae; genus Heptranchias; species Heptranchias perlo. The sequence goes on from NC_090329.1 coordinate 137,723,157, forward strand.
ATAAGCTCAGTTTTACACTTTACGATGGTCATTACCGGACTGAGCGAGCTCGGTTTTACACTTTACGATAGTCGTTACCCAATCTGAATAAGCTCAGTTTTACACTTTACGATGGTCGTTACTGGACTGATCAAGCTCAGTTTTACACTTTACGATGGTCGTTACAGTACTGAGCAAGCTCAGTTTTACACTTTACGATGGTCATTACCCGACTGAGCGAGCTCGGTTTTACACTTTACGATAGTCGTTACCCAATCTGAATAAGCTCGGTTTTACACTTTACGATCGTCGTTACCCAATCTGAATAAGCTCAGTTTTACACTTTACGATGGTCGTTACAGTACTGATCAAGCTCAGTTTTATACTTTACGATGGTCGTTACCGGACTGAGCAAGCTCAGTTTTACACTTTACGATAGTCGTTACCCAATCTGATCAAGCTCGGTTTTACATTTTACGATAGTCGTTACCCAATCTGAATAAGCTCAGTTTTACACTTTACGATTGTCGTTACCCAATCTGAACAAGCTCAGTTTTACACTTTACGATCGTCGTTACCCAATCTGAATAAGCTCAGTTTTACACTTTACGATCATCGTTACCCAATCTGAATAAGCTCAGTTTTACACTTTACGATGGTCGTTACCCAATCTGAACAAACTCGGTTTTACACTTTACGATGGTCGTTACCCAATCTGAACAAGCTCAGTTTTACACTTTACGATAGTCGTTACCCAATCTGAACAAGCTCAGTTTTACACTTTACGATAGTCGTTACCCAATCTGAACAAGCTCAGTTTTACACTTTACGATAGTCGTTACCCAATCTGAACAAGCTCAGTTTTACACTTTACGATAGTCGTTACCCAATCTGAATGAGCTAAGTTTTACACTTTACGATGGTCGTTACCCGACTGAGCAAGCGCAGTTTTACACTTTACGATGATCGTTACCCGACTGATCAAGCTCAGTTTTATACTTTACGATGGTCGTTACCGGACTGAGCGAGCTCGGTTTTACACTTTACGATAGTCGTTACCCAATCAGAACAAGCTCAGTTTTACACTTTACGATCGTCGTTACCCAATCTGAATAAGCTCAGTTTTACACTTTACGATGGTCGTTACCCAATCTGAACAAACTCGGTTTTACACTTTACGATAGTCGTTACCCAATCTGAGCAAGCGCAGTTTTACACTTTACGATAGTCGTTATCCAATCTGAACAAGCTCAGTTTTACACTTTACGATAGTCGTTACCCAATCTGAATGAGCGCAGTTTTATACTTTACGATGGTCGTTACCCAATCTGAACAAGCTCAGTTTTACACTTTACGATAGTCGTTACCCAATCTGAACAAGCGCAGTTTTACACTTTACGATAGTCGTTACCCAATCTGAACAAGCTCAGTTTTACACTTTACGATAGTCATTACCCAATCTGAATGAGCTCAGTTTTACACTTTACGATAGTCGTTACCCAATCTGAATGAGCTCAGTCTTACACTTTACGATGGTCGTTACCCGACTGAGCAAGCGCAGTTTTACACTTTACGATGGTCGTTACAGTACTGATCAAGCTCAGTTTTATACTTTACGATGGTCGTTACCGGACTGAGCGAGCTCGGTTTTACACTTTACGATAGTCGTTACCCAATCTGAACAAGCTCAGTTTTACACTTTACGATAGTCGTTACCCAATCTGAACAAGCTCAGTTTTACACTTTACGATGGTCGTCACCGGACTGAGCGAGCTCAGTTTTACACTTTACGATGGTCGTCACCGGACTGAGCAAGCTCAGTTTTACACTTTACGATAGTCGTTACCCGACTGAGCAAGCTCAGTTTTACACTTTACGATAGTCGTTACCCAATCTGAATGAGCTCAGTTTTACACTTTACGATGGTCGTCACCGGACTGATCAAGCTCAGTTTTACACTTTACGATGGTCGTCACCGGACTGAGCAAGCTCAGTTTTACACTTTACGATAGTCGTTACCCGACTGAGCAAGCTCAGTTTTACACTTTACGATGGTCGTCACCGGACTGATCAAGCTCAGTTTTACACTTTACGATAGTCGTTACCCGACTGAGCAAGCTCAGTTTTACCCTTTACGATGGTCATTACCCAATCTGAGCAAGCTCAGTTTTACACTTTACGATGGTCGTCACCGGACTGCGCAAGCTCAGTTTTACACTTTACGATAGTCGTTACCCGACTGAGCAAGCTCAGTTTTACACTTTACGATAGTCGTTACCCGACTGAGCAAGCTCAGTTTTACACTTTACGATAGTCGTTACCCGACTGAGCAAGCTCAGTTTTACACTTTACGATAGTCGTTACCCATTCTGAACAAGCTCAGTTTTACACTTTACGATAGTCGTTACCCAATCTGAACAAGCTCAGTTTTACACTTTACGATAGTCGTTACCCAATCTGAACGAGCTCAGTTTTACACTTTACGATAGTCGTTACCCAATCTGAACGAGCTCAGTTTTACACTTTACGATAGTCGTTACCCAGTCTGAGCCATCTGTTGTTGGTCTTTAGAGAGCAGAAGACCCAAGATGAGCTGGTTTTGGAGGAAGCTGAGGAGTTATTGAAGAAACTGCCTGAAACTGTGGAGGGTGTTCGCGGATCTGACAGCAACATGATGAACCTCGCCCACCTGCTGGCATCACCCTCCTGGGCTGCCTACATCGAATCGGTCCAAGGTGAGGCCGTGCCTTCTGTCCTGCGTGGTTTTGTTGGGTCCTGCTTCCCACTTCGGCTTTCTTCCCTTGTTTCATAAATTGCTCGCTCAATTGCTAAATTTAAATCTGAGATAGATAGCTTTTTGGCAACCAAAGGTACGAAGGGATATGGGCCAAAGGCAGGTATATGGAGTTAGATCACAGATCAGCCATGATCTTATCAAATGGTGGAGCAGGCACGAGGGGCTGAATGGCCTACTCCTGTTCCTATATTCCTATATCTCACTGGTGAGCAGCAACAGCCTCCTATCTAGACAAATCGAGACAAGCTGTCCCTCACTGGCATGGTCATACAGCCCAGTCCTACCCACCAAGGCCAGGACTCCACCCCCTTTCGAGGGGGGCTGGTTTGACACCTATCCTGGGTGAAGTTAAGGCTCTCTTATTTGCTCTTGCTAAGTGCCTCCCTATTGAAACAGGGGAAGAAAGAAAAAGAATGATAGACCTGCATTTCTATAGCGCCTTTCACCACCTCAGAATGTCCCAAACTGCTTTCCAGCCAATTAAGTACTTTTGAGGGAGAGTCACTGTTGTAAAGTAGGAAATGTATTTGGACAGTTACATGGGTAAGATGGGTATAGAGGGATATGGGCCAAGTGCAGGCAATTGGGACTAGCTTAGTGGTATCAACTGGGCGACATGGACATGTTGGGCCGAAGGGCCTGTTTCCATGTTGTACACTTCTATGATTCTCTGTGGCAGCCAATTTGCGCACAGCAAGATCCCAAAAACAGCAATGTGATAATGACCAGATAATATGTTTTTTAGTGCTTTTGGTTGAGAACTCCCCTGCTCTTCTTCCAATAGTACAGTGGGATCTTTCACGTCCACCTGAGAGAGCAGACGGGGCCTCGGTTTAACGTCTCAACCGAAAGACAACACCTCCGACAGTGCAGCGCTCCCTCAGTACTGACCCTCCGACAGTGCAGCACTCACTCAGTACTGCCCCTCCAACAGTGCAGCACTCCCTCAGTACTGACCCTCCGACAGTGCAGCCCTCCCTCAGTACTGACCCTCCGACAGTGCAGCGCTCCCTCAGTACTGACTCTCCGACAGTGCAGCCCTCCCTCAGTATTGACCCTCCGACAATGCAGCGCTCCCTCAGTACTGACCCTCCAACAGTGTGGCACTCCCTCAGTACTGACCCTCCGACAGTGCGCCACTCCCTCAGTACTGACCCTCTGACAATGCAGCGCTCCCTCAGTACTGATCCTCCGACAGTGCAGTGCTCCCTCAGTACTGACCCTCCGACAGTGCAGCGCTCCCTCAGTACTGACTCTCCGACAGTGCAGCCCTCCCTCAGTATTGACCCTCCGACAATGCAGCGCTCCCTCAGTACTGACCCTCCAACAGTGTGGCACTCCCTCAGTACTGACCCTCCGACAGTGCGCCACTCCCTCAGTACTGACCCTCTGACAATGCAGCGCTCCCTCAGTACTGATCCTCCAACAGTGCAGTGCTCCCTCAGTACTGACCCTCCGACAATGCAGCGCTCCCTCAGTACTGACCCTCCAACAGTGCGGCACTCCCTCAGTACTGACTCTCCGACAGTGCGGCACTCCCTCAGTACTGACCCTCCGACAGTGCGGCGCTCCCTCAGTACTGACCCTCCGACAATGCAGCGCTCCCTCAGTACTGACCCTCCGACAGTGCAGCACTCCCTCAGTACTGACCCTCCGACAATGCAGCGCTCCCTCAGTACTGCACTGGAGTGTCATACGAACGTACGAACATATGAATTAAGAGCAGGCGCAGGCCATTCGACCCCTCGAGCCTGCTCTACCATTTGATAAGATCATGGCTGATCTGATTGCGACCTCAACCCTACTTTCCCGTCTACCTACTATAATCTTTGACTCCCTTGTTAATCAGGAATCTATCAAACTCAGCCTTAAAAATATTCAATGACCCTGTCTCCACCGCTCTCTGGGGAAGGGAGTTCCACAGACTCACCACCCTCTGAGAGAAAATATTTCTCCTCATCTCCGTCTTAAATGGGAGACCCCTTATTTTTAAACAGTGGACCCTAGTTCTAGTCTCTCCCACAAGGGGAAACATCCTCTCAGCAAATACCCCTTCTAGTCCCCTCAGGATCTGTCTCATTCTTCTAAACTCCAGTGTATACAGGCCCAACTTGTCCAACCTTTCCTCATAAGATAACCCCCTCATCCCAGGAATCAGTCGAGTGAACCGTCTCTGAATCATAGAATCATAGAATCATAGAAGTTTACAACATGGAAACAGGCCCTTCGGCCCAACATATCCATGTCGCCCAGTTTATACCACTAAGCTAGTCCCAATTGCCTGCACTTGGCCCATGTCCCTCTATACCCATCTTACCCATGTAACTGTCCAAATGCTTTTTAAAAGACAAAATTGTACCCGCCTCTACTACTGCCTCTGGCAGCTCGTTCCAGACACTCACCACCCTTTGAGTGAAAAAATTGCCCCTCTGGACCCTTTTGTAGCTCTCCCGTCTCACCTTAAATCTATGCCCCCCCGTTATAGACTCCCCTACCTTTGGGAAAAGATTTTGACTATCTACCTTATCTATGCCCCTCATTATTTTATAGACTTCTATAAGATCACCCCTAAACCTCCTACTCTCCAGGGGAAAAAGTCTCAGTCTATCCAACCTCTCCCTATAAGTCAAACCATCAAGTCCCGGTAGCATCCTAATAAATCTTTTCTGCACTCTTTCTAGTTTAATAATATCCTTTCTGTAATAGGGTGACCAGAACTGTACACAGTATTCCAAGTATGGCCGTACTAATGTCTTGTACAACTTCAACAAGACATCCCAACTCCTGTATTCAATGTTCTGACCAATGAAACCAAACATGCTGAATGCCTTCTTCACCACCCTATCCACCTGTGACTCCACTTTCAAGGAGCTATGAACCTGTACTCCTAGATCTCTTTGTTCTGTAACTCTCCCCAACGCCCTACCATTAACGGAGTAGGTCCTGGCCCGATTCAATCTACCAAAATGCATCACCTCACATTTATCTAAATTAAACTCCATCTGCCATTCATCGGCCCACTGGCCCAATTTATCAAGATCCCGTTGCAATCCTAGATAACCTTCTTCACTGTCCACAATGCCACCAATCTTGGTGTCATCTGCAAACTTACTAACCATGCCTCCCAAATTCTCATCCAAATCATTAATATAAATAACAAATAACAGCGGACCCAGCACCAATCCCTGAGGCACACCGCTGGTCACAGGCCTCCAGTTTGAAAAACAACCCTCTACAACCACCCTCTGTCTTCTGTCGTCAATCCAATTTTGTATCCAATTGGCTACCTCACCTTGGATCCCGTGAGATTTAACCTTATGTAACAACCTACCATGCGGTACCTTGTCAAAGGCTTTGCTGAAGTCCATGTAGACCACGTCTACTGCACAGCCCTCATCTATCTTCTTGGTTACCCCTTCAAAAAACTCAATCAAATTTGTGAGACATGATTTTCCTCTCACAAAACCATGCTGACTGTTCCTAATCAGTCCCTGCCTCTCCAAATGCCCGTCGATCCTGTCTCTCAGAATACCCTCTAACAACTTACCCACTACAGATGTCAGGCTCACCGGTCTGTAGTTCCCAGGCTTTTCCCTGCCTCCCTTCTTAAACAAAGGCACAACATTTGCTACCCTCCAATCTTCAGGCACCTCACCTGTAGCTGTCGATGATTCAAATATCTCTGCTAGGGGACCCACAATTTCCTCCCTAACCTCCCATAACGTCCTGGGATACATTTCATCAGGTCCCGGAGATTTATCTACCTTGATGCGCGTTAAGACTTCCAGCACCTCCCTCTCTGTAATATGTACACTCCTCAAGACATCACTATTTATTTCCCCAAGTTCCCTAACATCCATGCCTTTCTCAACCGTAAATACCGATGTGAAATATTCATTTAGGATCTCACTCATCTCTTGTGGTTCCGCACAAAGATGACCTTGTTGATCCTTAAGAGGCCCTACTCTCTCCCGAGTTACTCGCCTCCAAAGCAATTATGTCCTTTCTTAAATAAGGAGTCCAAAACTGCCCACAGTATTCCAGATGTGGTCTCACCAATGCCCTGCACAACTGGAGCAAAATATCTCGACTTTTATATTCCATTCCCCTTGCAATAAATGACAACATTCCATTTGCCTTCCTAATCACTTGCTGTACCTGCATACTAACTTTTTGTGATTCATGTACTAGGACACCCAGATCCCTCTGTACCTCAGAGTTCTGCAATCTCTCTCCATTAAAATAATATACTGCTTTTCTATTCCTCCTGCCAAAATGGACAAGTTCACATTTTCCCACATTATACTCCATCTGCCAAATTTTTGCCCACTCACGTAACCTCTCAATATCCCTTTGCAGACTCCTTATGTCCTCTTCACAACTTACTTTTCTACCTACCTTTGTGTCATCTACAAATTTAGCAACCATATATTCGGTCCCTTCATCGAAGTCATTGATATAGATTGTAAATAGTTGAGGCCCAAGCACTGATCCCTGTGGCACTCCACTCGTTACATCTTGCCAACCTGAAAATGACCCATTCATGCATGCTCTCTGTTTCCTGCCCACTGAGCCTGCTCACCCTGGTGGGTTGGTGTCCAATGCCCAGTTGTGTTCTCTTACCGAATATTTTTCGAGCCGACCTCCCCAATACATGCGCACCGTGCTCTCTTCCCGTTACTTTCTCGTCAACAGTGCTTTACTCCCTCCCCTGCTGATACCACGAGTAATCGTGGACTGGGTCAGCAAGGCCCATGGGACCTATCAAAATTCAACGGCAAAGAATCAGGCCCATGTAAAATCGGACACCCCTGCTTGGCGCCACTGCCTGAGAAGGATTTTGCATTCCTTATTTCAGTTCTCCCATTGCTCCCTTTGTCTGGTGTCTCAGGTCAGACTGTGTTACTACTTTCCCCAACCTCCGTTCTCCCATTGCTCCCTCTGTCTGGTGTCTCAGGTCAGACCGTGTTACTACTTTCCCCACCCTCCGTTCTCCCATTGCTCCCTCTGTCTGGTGTCTCAGGTCAGACTGTGTTACTACTTTCCCCAACCTCCGTTCTCCCATTGCTCCCTTTGTCTGGTGTCTCAGGTCAGACCATGTTACTACTTTCCCCAACCTCCGTTCTCCCATTGCTCCCTCTGTCTGGTGTCTCAGGTCAGACCGTGTTACTACTTTCCCCACCCTCCGTTCTCCCATTGCTCCCTCTGTCTGGTGTCTCAGGTCAGACTGTGTTACTACTTTCCCCAACCTCCGTTCTCCCATTGCTCCCTTTGTCTGGTGTCTCAGGTCAGACCGTGTTACTACTTTCCTCAACCTCCGTTCTCCCATTGCTCCCTCTGTCTGGTGTCTCAGGTCAGACCGTGTTACTACTTTCCTCAACCTCCGTTCTCCCATTGCTCCCTCTGTCTGGTGTCTCAGGTCAGACTGTGTTACTACTTTCCCCAACCTCCGTTCTCCCATTGCTCCCTCTGTCTGGTGTCTCAGGTCAGACCGTGTTACTACTTTCCTCAACCTCCGTTCTCCCATTGCTCCCTCTGTCTGGTGTCTCAGGTCAGACCGTGTTACTACTTTCCTCAACCTCCGTTCTCCCATTGCTCCCTTTGTCTGGTGTCTCAGGTCAGACCGTGTTACTACTTTCCTCAACCTCCGTTCTCCCATTGCTCCCTCTGTCTGGTGTCTCAGGTCAGACCGTGTTACTACTTTCCCCAACCTCCGTTCTCCCATTGCTCCCTCTGTCTGGTGTCTCAGGTCAGACCGTGTTACTACTTTCCTCAACCTCCGTTCTCCCATTGCTCCCTCTGTCTGGTGTCTCAGGTCAGACTGTGTTACTACTTTCCCCAACCTCCGTTCTCCCATTGCTCCCTCTGTCTGGTGTCTCAGGTCAGACCGTGTTACTACTTTCCCCAATCTCCGTTCTCCCATTGCTCCCTTTGTCTGGTGTCTCAGGTCAGACCGTGTTACTACTTTCCTCAACCTCCGTTCTCCCATTGCTGCCTTTGTCTGGTGTCTCAGGTCAGACCGTGTTACTACTTTCCTCAACCTCCGTTCTCCCATTGCTCCCTTTGTCTGGTGTCTCATGTCAGACTGTGTTACTACTTTCCTCAATTCCGTTCTCCCATTGCTCCCTTTGTCTGGTGTCTCAGGTCAGACTGTGTTACTACTTTCCCCAACCTCCGTTCTCCCATTGCTCCCTCTGTCTGGTGTCTCAGGTCAGACCGTGTTACTACTTTCCTCAACCTCCGTTCTCCCATTGCTGCCTTTGTCTGGTGTCTCAGGTCAGACCGTGTTACTACTTTCCTCAACCTCCGTTCTCCCATTGCTCCCTTTGTCTGGTGTCTCAGGTCAGACCGTGTTACTACTTTCCCCAACCTCCGTTCTCCCATTGCTCCCTCTGTCTGGTGTCTCAGGTCAGACTGTGTTACTACTTTCCCCAACCTCCGTTCTCCCATTGCTCCCTCTGTCTGGTGTCTCAGGTCAGACCGTGTTACTACTTTCCTCAACCTCCGTTCTCCCATTGCTCCCTTTGTCTGGTGTCTCAGGTCAGACCGTGTTACTACTTTCCCCAACCTCCGTTCTCCCATTGCTCCCTCTGTCTGGTGTCTCAGGTCAGACCGTGTTACTACTTTCCCCAACCTCCGTTCTCCCATTGCTCCCTCTGTCTGGTGTCTCAGGTCAGACTGTGTTACTACTTTCCCCAACCTCCGTTCTCCCATTGCTCCCTCTGTCTGGTGTCTCAGGTCAGACCGTGTTACTACTTTCCCCAACCTCCGTTCTCCCATTGCTCCCTTTGTCTGGTGTCTCAGGTCAGACCGTGTTACTACTTTCCTCAACCTCCGTTCTCCCATTGCTCCCTCTGTCTGGTGTCTCAGGTCAGACCGTGTTACTACTTTCCCCAACCTCCGTTCTCCCATTGCTCCCTCTGTCTGGTGTCTCAGGTCAGACCGTGTTACTACTTTCCCCAACCTCCGTTCTCCCATTGCTCCCTTTGTCTGGTGTCTCAGGTCAGACCGTGTTACTACTTTCCTCAACCTCCGTTCTCCCATTGCTCCCTCTGTCTGGTGTCTCAGGTCAGACCGTGTTACTACTTTCCCCAACCTCCGTTCTCCCATTGCTCCCTTTGTCTGGTGTCTCAGGTCAGACCATGTTACTACTTTCCTCAACCTCCGTTCTCCCATTGCTCCCTCTGTCTGGTGTCTCAGGTCAGACTGTGTTACTACTTTCCCCAACCTCCGTTCTCCCATTGCTCCCTTTGTCTGGTGTCTCAGGTCAGACCGTGTTACTACTTTCCTCAACCTCCGTTCTCCCATTGCTCCCTCTGTCTGGTGTCTCAGGTCAGACCGTGTTACTACTTTCCTCAACCTCCGTTCTCCCATTGCTCCCTCTGTCTGGTGTCTCAGGTCAGACCGTGTTACTACTTTCCTCAACCTCCGTTCTCCCATTGCTCCCTTTGTCTGGTGTCTCAGGTCAGACCATGTTACTACTTTCCTCAACCTCCGTTCTCCCATTGCTCCCTCTGTCTGGTGTCTCAGGTCAGACCGTGTTACTACTTTCCCCAACCTCCGTTCTCCCATTGCTCCCTCTGTCTGGTGTCTCAGGTCAGACCGTGTTACTACTTTCCTCAACCTCCGTTCTCCCATTGCTCCCTTTGTCTGGTGTCTCAGGTCAGACTGTGTTACTACTTTCCTCAACCTCCGTTCTCCCATTGCTCCCTTTGTCTGGTGTCTCAGGTCAGACTGTGTTACTACTTTCCCCAACCTCCGTTCTCCCATTGCTCCCTCTGTCTGGTGTCTCAGGTCAGACCGTGTTACTACTTTCCTCAACCTCCGTTCTCCCATTGCTCCCTTTGTCTGGTGTCTCAGGTCAGACTGTGTTACTACTTTCCCCAACCTCCGTTCTCCCATTGCTCCCTCTGTCTGGTGTCTCAGGTCAGACCGTGTTACTACTTTCCTCAACCTCCGTTCTCCCATTGCTCCCTCTGTCTGGTGTCTCAGGTCAGACCGTGTTACTACTTTCCCCAACCTCCGTTCTCCCATTGCTCCCTCTGTCTGGTGTCTCAGGTCAGACCGTGTTACTACTTTCCTCAACCTCCGTTCTCCCATTGCTCCCTTTGTCTGGTGTCTCAGGTCAGACCGTGTTACTACTTTCCCCAACCTCCGTTCTCCCATTGCTCCCTCTGTCTGGTGTCTCAGGTCAGACCGTGTTACTACTTTCCCCAACCTCCGTTCTCCCATTGCTCCCTCTGTCTGGTGTCTCAGGTCAGACCGTGTTACTACTTTCCCCAACCTCCGTTCTCCCATTGCTCCCTCTGTCTGGTGTCTCAGGTCAGACCGTGTTACTACTTTCCCCAACCTCCGTTCTCCCATTGCTCCCTCTGTCTGGTGTCTCAGGTCAGACCGTGTTACTACTTTCCTCAACCTCCGTTCTCCCATTGCTCCCTTTGTCTGGTGTCTCAGGTCAGACCGTGTTACTACTTTCCCCAACCTCCGTTCTCCCATTGCTCCCTCTGTCTGGTGTCTCAGTTCAGACCGTGTTACTACTTTCCTCAACCTCCGTTCTCCCATTGCTCCCTCTGTCTGGTGTCTCAGGTCAGACCGTGTTACTACTTTCCCCAACCTCCGTTCTCCCATTGCTCCCTCTGTCTGGTGTCTCAGGTCAGACCGTGTTACTACTTTCCCCAACCTCCGTTCTCCCATTGCTCCCTCTGTCTGGTGTCTCAGGTCAGACCGTGTTACTACTTTCCTCAACCTCCGTTCTCCCATTGCTCCCTCTGTCTGGTGTCTCAGGTCAGACCGTGTTACTACTTTCCCCAACCTCCGTTCTCCCATTGCTCCCTCTGTCTGGTGTCTCAGGTCAGACCGTGTTACTACTTTCCCCAACCTCCGTTCTCCCATTGCTCCCTCTGTCTGGTGTCTCAGGTCAGACCGTGTTACTACTTTCCTCAACCTCCGTTCTCTCATTGCTCCCTCTGTCTGGTGTCTCAGGTCAGACCGTGTTACTACTTTCCCCAACCTCCGTTCTCCCATTGCTCCCTTTGTCTGGTGTCTCAGGTCAGACCGTGTTACTACTTTCCTCAACCTCCGTTCTCCCATTGCTCCCTTTGTCTGGTGTCTCAGGTCAGACCGTGTTACTACTTTCCTCAACCTCCGTTCTCCCATTGCTCCCTCTGTCTGGTGTCTCAGGTCAGACCGTGTTACTACTTTCCCCAACCTCCGTTCTCCCATTGCTCCCTTTGTCTGGTGTCTCAGGTCAGACCGTGTTACTACTTTCCTCAACCTCCGTTCTCCCATTGCTCCCTCTGTCTGGTGTCTCAGGTCAGACCGTGTTACTACTTTCCTCAACCTCCGTTCTCCCATTGCTCCCTTTGTCTGGTGTCTCAGGTCAGACCGTGTTACTACTTTCCTCAACCTCCGTTCTCCCATTGCTCCCTCTGTCTGCTGTCTCAGGTCAGACCGTGTTACTACTTTCCCCAACCTCCGTTCTCCCATTGCTCCCTCTGTCTGGTGTCTCAGGTCAGACCGTGTTACTACTTTCCCCAATCTCCGTTCTCCCATTGCTCCCTTTGTCTGGTGTCTCAGGTCAGACCGTGTTACGACTTTCCTCAACCTCCGTTCTCCCATTGCTGCCTTTGTCTGGTGTCTCAGGTCAGACCGTGTTACTACTTTCCTCAACCTCCGTTCTCCCATTGCTCCCTCTGTCTGGTGTCTCAGGTCAGACCGTGTTACTACTTTCCTCAACCTCCGTTCTCCCATTGCTCCCTTTGTCTGGTGTCTCATGTCAGACTGTGTTACTACTTTCCCCAACCTCCGTTCTCCCATTGCTCCCTCTGTCTGGTGTCTCAGGTCAGACCGTGTTACTACTTTCCTCAACCTCCGTTCTCCCATTGCTCCCTTTGTCTGGTGTCTCAGGTCAGACTGTGTTACTACTTTCCTCAACCTCCGTTCTCCCATTGCTCCCTCTGTCTGGTGTCTCAGGTCAGACCGTGTTACTACTTTCCTCAACCTCCGTTCTCCCATTGCTCCCTCTGTCTGGTGTCTCAGGTCAGACCGTGTTACTACTTTCCCCAACCTCCGTTCTCCCATTGCTCCCTCTGTCTGGTGTCTCAGGTCAGACCGTGTTACTACTTTCCTCAACCTCCGTTCTCCCATTGCTCCCTTTGTCTGGTGTCTCAGGTCAGACCGTGTTACTACTTTCCTCAACCTCCGTTCTCCCATTGCTCCCTCTGTCTGGTGTCTCAGGTCAGACTGTGTTACGACTTTCCTCAACCTCCGTTCTCCCATTGCTCCCTCTGTCTGGTGTCTCAGGTCAGACCGTGTTACTACTTTCCTCAACCTCCGTTCTCCCATTGCTCCCTTTGTCTGGTGTCTCAGGTCAGACCGTGTTACTACTTTCCTCAACCTCCGTTCTCCCATTGCTCCCTTTGTCTGGTGTCTCATGTCAGACTGTGTTACTACTTTCCCCAACCTCCGTTCTCCCATTGCTCCCTCTGTCTGGTGTCTCAGGTCAGACCGTGTTACTACTTTCCCCAACCTCCGTTCTCCCATTGCTCCCTTTGTCTGGTGTCTCAGGTCAGACTGTGTTACTACTTTCCTCAACCTCCGTTCTCCCATTGCTCCCTCTGTCTGGTGTCTCAGTTCAGACCGTGTTACTACTTTCCTCAACCTCCGTTCTCCCATTGCTCCCTTTGTCTGGTGTCTCAGGTCAGACCGTGTTACTACTTTCCTCAACCTCCGTTCTCCCATTGCTCCCTCTGTCTGGTGTCTCAGGTCAGACCGTGTTACTACTTTCCCCAACCTCCGTTCTCCCATTGCTCCCTCTGTCTGGTGTCTCAGGTCAGACCGTGTTACTACTTTCCCCAACCTCCGTTCTCCCATTGCTCCCTCTGTCTGGTGTCTCAGGTCAGACCGTGTTACTACTTTCCTCAACCTCCGTTCTCCCATTGCTCCCTCTGTCTGGTGTCTCAGGTCAGACTGTGTTACTACTTTCCCCAACCTCCGTTCTCCCATTGCTCCCTTTGTCTGGTGTCTCAGGTCAGACCGTGTTACTACTTTCCTCAACCTCCGTTCTCCCATTGCTCCCTTTGTCTGGTGTCTCAGGTCAGACCGTGTTACTACTTTCCCCAACCTCCGTTCTCCCATTGCTCCCTCTGTCTGGTGTCTCAGGTCAGACCGTGTTACTACTTTCCCCAACCTCCGTTCTCCCATTGCTCCCTCTGTCTGGTGTCTCAGGTCAGACCGTGTTACTACTTTCCTCAACCTCCGTTCTCCCATTGCTCCCTCTGTCTGGTGTCTCAGGTCAGACCGTGTTACTACTTTCCCCAACCTCCGTTCTCCCATTGCTCCCTCTGTCTGGTGTCTCAGGTCAGACTGTGTTACTACTTTCCCCAATCTCCGTTCTCCCATTGATCCCTTTGTCTGGTGTCTCAGGTCAGACCGTGTTACTACTTTCCCCAACCTCCGTTCTCCCATTGCTCCCTCTGTCTGGTGTCTCAGGTCAGACCGTGTTACTACTTTCCCCAACCTCCGTTCTCCCATTGCTCCCTCTGTCTGGTGTCTCAGGTCAGACTGTGTTACCACTTTCCCCAACCTCCGTTCTCCCATTGCTCCCTCTGTCTGGTGTCTCAGGTCAGACCGTGTTACTACTTTCCTCAACCTCCGTTCTCCCATTGCTCCCTCTGTCTGGTGTCTCAGGTCAGACCGTGTTAATACTTTCCTCAACCTCCGTTCTCCCATTGCTCCCTCTGTCTGGTGTCTCAGGTCAGACCGTGTTACTACTTTCCTCAACCTCCGTTCTCCCATTGCTCCCTCTGTCTGGTGTCTCAGGTCAGACCGTGTTACTACTTTCCTCAACCTCCGTTCTCCCATTGCTCCCTCTGTCTGGTGTCTCAGGTCAGACCGTGTTACTACTTTCCTCAACCTCCGTTCTCCCATTGCTCCCTCTGTCTGGTGTCTCAGGTCAGACCGTGTTACTACTTTCCTCAACCTCCGTTCTCTCATTGCTCCCTCTGTCTGGTGTCTCAGGTCAGACCGTGTTACTACTTTCCTCAACCTCCGTTCTCCCATTGCTCCCTCTGTCTGGTGTCTCAGGTCAGACCGTGTTACTACTTTCCCCAACCTCCGTTCTCCCATTGCTCCCTTTGTCTGGTGTCTCAGGTCAGACCGTGTTACTACTTTCCCCAACCTCCGTTCTCCCATTGCTCCCTCTGTCTGGTGTCTCAGGTCAGACCATGTTACTACTTTCCTCAACCTCCGTTCTCCCATTGCTCCCTTTGTCTGGTGTCTCAGGTCAGACCGTGTTACTACTTTCCCCAACCTCCGTTCTCCCATTGCTCCCTCTGTCTGGTGTCTCAGGTCAGACCGTGTTACTACTTTCCCCAACCTCCGTTCTCCCATTGCTCCCTCTGTCTGGTGTCTCAGGTCAGACCGTGTTACTACTTTCCTCAACCTCCGTTCTCCCATTGCTCCCTTTGTCTGGTGTCTCAGCTCAGACCGTGTTACTACTTTCCTCAACCTCCGTTCTCCCATTGCTCCCTCTGTCTGGTGTCTCAGGTCAGATCGTGTGACTACTTTCCCCAACCTCCGTTCTCCCATTGCTCCCTTTGTCTGGTGTCTCAGGTCAGACTGTGTTACTACTTTCCTCAACCTCCGTTCTCCCATTGCTCCCTTTGTCTGGTGTCTCAGGTCAGACCGTGTTACTACTTTCCTCAACCTCCGTTCTCCCATTGCTCCCTTTGTCTGGTGTCTCAGGTCAGACTGTGTTACTACTTTCCTCAACCTCCGTTCTCCCATTGCTCCCTCTGTCTGGTGTCTCAGGTCAGACTGTGTTACTACTTTCCTCAACCTCCGTTCTCCCATTGCTCCCTCTGTCTGGTGTCTCAGGTCAGACCGTGTTACTACTTTCCCCAACCTCCGTTCTCCCATTGCTCCCTCTGTCTGGTGTCTCAGGTCAGACCGTGTTACTACTTTCCTCAACCTCCGTTCTCCCATTGCTCCCTCTGTCTGGTGTCTCAGGTCAGACCGTGTTACTACTTTCCTCAACCTCCGTTCTCCCATTGCTCCCTCTGTCTGGTGTCTCAGGTCAGACTGTGTTACTACTTTCCCCAACCTCCGTTCTCCCATTGCTCCCTCTGTCTGGTGTCTCAGGTCAGACCGTGTTACTACTTTCCTCAACCTCCGTTCTCCCATTGCTCCCTCTGTCTGGTGTCTCAGGTCAGACCGTGTTACTACTTTCCTCAACCTCCGTTCTCCCATTGCTCCCTCTGTCTGGTGTCTCAGGTCAGACTGTGTTACTACTTTCCCCAACCTCCGTTCTCCCATTGCTCCCTCTGTCTGGTGTCTCAGGTCAGACCGTGTTACTACTTTCCCCAACCTCCGTTCTCCCATTGCTCCCTCTGTCTGGTGTCTCAGGTCAGACCGTGTTACTACTTTCCTCAACCTCCGTTCTCCCATTGCTCCCTCTGTCTGGTGTCTCAGGTCAGACCGTGTTACTACTTTCCCCAACCTCCGTTCTCCCATTGCTCCCGTTGTCTGGTGTCTCAGGTCAGACTGTGTTACTACTTTCCTCAACCTCCGTTCTCCCATTGCTCCCTCTGTCTGGTGTCTCAGGTCACACCGTGTTACTACTTTCCCCAACCTCCGTTCTCCCATTGCTCCCTTTGTCTGGTGTCTCAGGTCAGACCGTGTTACTACTTTCCTCAACCTCCGTTCTGCCATTGCTCCCTCTGTCTGGTGTCTCAGGTCAGACCGTGTTACTACTTTCCTCAACCTCCGTTCTCCCATTGCTCCCTCTGTCTGGTGTCTCAGGTCAGACCGTGTTACTACTTTCCCCAACCTCCGTTCTCCCATTGCTCCCTCTGTCTGGTGTCTCAGGTCAGACTGTGTTACTACTTTCCCCAACCTCCGTTCTCCCATTGCTCCCTCTGTCTGGTGTCTCAGGTCAGACCGTGTTACGACTTTCCCCAACCTCCGATCTCCCATTGCTCCCTCTGTCTGGTGTCTCAGGTCAGACCGTGTTACTACTTTCCCCAACCTCCGATCTCCCATTGCTCCCTTTGTCTGGTGTCTCAGGTCAGACTGTGTTACTACTTTCCTCAACCTCCGTTCTCCCATTGCTCCCTCTGTCTGGTGTCTCAGGTCAGACCGTGTTACTACTTTCCCCAACCTCCGTTCTCCCATTGCTCCCTCTGTCTGGTGTCTCAGGTCAGACCGTGTTACTACTTTCCCCAACCTCCGTTCTCCCATTGCTCCCTCTGTCTGGTGTCTCAGGTCAGACTGTGTTACTACTTTCCTCAACCTCCGTTCTCCCATTGCTCCCTTTGTCTGGTGTCTCAGGTCAGACTGTGTTACTACTTTCCTCAACCTCCGTTCTCCCATTGCTCCCTTTGTCTGGTGTCTCAGGTCAGACCGTGTTACTACTTTCCTCAACCTCCGTTCTCCCATTGCTCCCTCTGTCTGGTGCCTCAGGTCAGACCGTGTTACTACTTTCCCCAACCTCCGTTCTCCCATTGCTCCCTCTGTCTGGTGTCTCAGGTCAGACTGTGTTACTACTTTCCTCAACCTCCGTTCTCCCATTGCTCCCTTTGTCTGGTGTCTCAGGTCAGACCGTGTTACTACTTTCCCCAACCTCCGTTCTCCCATTGCTCCCTTTGTCTGGTGTCTCAGGTCAGACTGTGTTACTACTTTCCTCAACCTCCGTTCTCCCATTGCTCCCTCTGTCTGGTGTCTCAGGTCAGACCGTGTTACTACTTTCCTCAACCTCCGTTCTCCCATTGCTCCCTCTGTCTGGTGTCTCAGGTCAGACCGTGTTACTACTTTCCCCAACCTCCGTTCTCCCATTGCTCCCTCTGTCTGGTGTCTCAGGTCAGACTGTGTTACTACTTTCCCCAACCTCCGTTCTCCCATTGCTCCCTCTGTCTGGTGTCTCAGGTCAGACCGTGTTACGACTTTCCCCAACCTCCGATCTCCCATTGCTCCCTCTGTCTGGTGTCTCAGGTCAGACCGTGTTACTACTTTCCCCAACCTCCGATCTCCCATTGCTCCCTTTGTCTGGTGTCTCAGGTCAGACTGTGTTACTACTTTCCTCAACCTCCGTTCTCCCATTGCTCCCTCTGTCTGGTGTCTCAGGTCAGACCGTGTTACTACTTTCCCCAACCTCCGTTCTCCCATTGCTCCCTCTGTCTGGTGTCTCAGGTCAGACCGTGTTACTACTTTCCCCAACCTCCGTTCTCCCATTGCTCCCTCTGTCTGGTGTCTCAGGTCAGACTGTGTTACTACTTTCCTCAACCTCCGTTCTCCCATTGCTCCCTTTGTCTGGTGTCTCAGGTCAGACTGTGTTACTACTTTCCTCAACCTCCGTTCTCCCATTGCTCCCTTTGTCTGGTGTCTCAGGTCAGACCGTGTTACTACTTTCCTCAACCTCCGTTCTCCCATTGCTCCCTCTGTCTGGTGCCTCAGGTCAGACCGTGTTACTACTTTCCCCAACCTCCGTTCTCCCATTGCTCCCTCTGTCTGGTGTCTCAGGTCAGACTGTGTTACTACTTTCCTCAACCTCCGTTCTCCCATTGCTCCCTTTGTCTGGTGTCTCAGGTCAGACCGTGTTACTACTTTCCCCAACCTCCGTTCTCCCATTGCTCCCTTTGTCTGGTGTCTCAGGTCAGACTGTGTTACTACTTTCCTCAACCTCCGTTCTCCCATTGCTCCCTCTGTCTGGTGTCTCAGGTCAGACCGTGTTACTACTTTCCTCAACCTCCGTTCTCCCATTGCTCCCTCTGTCTGGTGTCTCAGGTCAGACCGTGTTACTACTTTCCTCAACCTCCGTTCTCCCATTGCTCCCTTTGTCTGGTGTCTCAGGTCAGACTGTGTTACTACTTTCCTCAACCTCCGTTCTCCCATTGCTCCCTCTGTCTGGTGTCTCAGGTCAGACCGTGTTACTACTTTCCTCAACCTCCGTTCTCCCATTGCTCCCTCTGTCTGGTGTCTCAGGTCAGACCGTGTTACTACTTTCCTCAACCTCCGTTCTCCCATTGCTCCCTCTGTCTGGTGTCTCAGGTCAGACTGTGTTACTACTTTCCTCAACCTCCGTTCTCCCATTGCTCCCTCTGTCTGGTGTCTCAGGTCAGACCGTGTTACTACTTTCCCCAACCTCCGTTCTCCCATTGCTCCGTTTGTCTGGTGTCTCAGGTCAGACCGTGTTACGACTTTCCCCAACCTCCGATCTCCCATTGCTCCCTCTGTCTGGTGTCTCAGGTCAGACCGTGTTACTACTTTCCTCAACCTCCGTTCTCCCATTGCTCCCTTTGTCTGGTGTCTCAGGTCAGACCGTGTTACTACTTTCCCCAACCTCCGTTCTCCCATTGCTCCCTTTGTCTGGTGTCTCAGGTCAGACCGTGTTACTACTTTCCCCAACCTCCGTTCTCCCATTGCTCCCTTTGTCTGGTGTCTCAGGTCAGACCGTGTTACTACTTTCCCCAACCTCCGATCTCCCATTGCTCCCTCTGTCTGGTGTCTCAGGTCAGACCTTTTACTACTTTCCTCAACCTCCGATCTCCCATTGCTCCCTTTGTCTGGTGTCTCAGGTCAGACCGTGTTACTACTTTCCCCAACCTCCGTTCTCCCATTGCTCCCTTTGTCTGGTGTCTCAGGTCAGACCGTGTTACTACTTTCCCCAACCTCCGTTCTCCCATTGCTCCCTTTGTCTGGTGTCTCAGGTCAGACCGTGTTACTACTTTCCCCAACCTCCGATCTCCCATTGCTCCCTCTGTCTGGTGTCTCAGGTCAGACCGTGTTACTACTTTCCCCAACCTCCGTTCTCCCATTGCTCCCTTTGTCTGGTGTCTCAGGTCAGACCGTGTTACTACTTTCCTCAACCTCCGTTCTCCCATTGCTCCCTCTGTCTGGTGTCTCAGGTCAGACCGTGTTACTACTTTCCCCAACCTCCGTTCTCCCATTGCTCCCTCTGTCTGGTGTCTCAGGTCAGACCGTGTTACTACTTTCCTCAACCTCCGTTCTCCCATTGCTCCCTCTGTCTGGTGTCTCAGGTCATACTGTGTTACTACTTTCCCCAACCTCCGTTCTCCCATTGCTCCCTCTGTCTGGTGTCTCGGGTCAGACCGTGTTACTACTTTCCTCAACCTCCGTTCTCCCATTGCTCCCTCTGTCTGGTGTCTCAGGTCAGACCGTGTTACTACTTTCCTCAACCTCCGTTCTCCCATTGCTCCCTTTGTCTGGTGTCTCAGGTCAGACCGTGTTACTACTTTCCCCAACCTCCGTTCTCCCATTGCTCCCTCTGTCTGGTGTCTCAGGTCAGACCGTGTTACTACTTTCCCCAACCTCCGTTCTCCCATTGCTCCCTCTGTCTGGTGTCTCAGGTCAGACCGTGTTACTACTTTCCTCAACCTCCGTTCTCCCATTGCTCCCTCTGTCCGGTGTCTCAGGTCAGACCATGTTACTACTTTCCCCAACCTCCGTTCTCCCATTGCTCCCTCTGTCTGGTGTCTCAGGTCAGACCGTGTTACTACTTTCCTCAACCTCCGTTCTCCCATTGCTCCCTCTGTCTGGTGTCTCAGGTCAGACCGTGTTACTACTTTCCTCAACCTCCGTTCTCCCATTGCTCCCTTTGTCTGGTGTCTCAGGTCAGACCGTGTTACTACTTTCCTCAACCTCCGTTCTCTCATTGCTCCCTTTGTCTGGTGTCTCAGGTCAGACTGTGTTACTACTTTCCCCAACCTCCGTTCACCCATTGCTCCCTCTGTCTGGTGTCTCAGGTCAGACCGTGTTACTACTTTCCCCAACCTCCGTTCTCCCATTGCTCCCTTTGTCTGGTGTCTCAGGTCAGACCGTGTTACTACTTTCCCCAACCTCCGTTCTCCCATTGCTCCCTCTGTCTGGTGTCTCAGGTCAGACCGTGTTACTACTTTCCTCAACCTCCGTTCTCCCATTGCTCCCTCTGTCTGGTGTCTCAGGTCAGACTGTGTTACTACTTTCCTCAACCTCCGTTCTCCCATTGCTCCCTCTGTCTGGTGTCTCAGGTCAGACCGTGTTACTACTTTCCTCAACCTCCGTTCTCCCATTGCTCCCTCTGTCTGGTGTCTCAGGTCAGACCGTGTTACTACTTTCCCCAACCTCCGTTCTCCCATTGCTCCCTCTGTCTGGTGTCTCAGGTCAGACCGTGTTACTACTTTCCCCAACCTCCGTTCTCCCATTGCTCCCTCTGTCTGGTGTCTCAGGTCAGACCGTGTTACTACTTTCCTCAACCTCCGTTCTCCCATTGCTCCCTCTGTCCGGTGTCTCAGGTCAGACCATGTTACTACTTTCCCCAACCTCCGTTCTCCCATTGCTCCCTCTGTCTGGTGTCTCAGGTCAGACCGTGTTACTACTTTCCTCAACCTCCGTTCTCCCATTGCTCCCTCTGTCTGGTGTCTCAGGTCAGACCGTGTTACTACTTTCCTCAACCTCCGTTCTCCCATTGCTCCCTTTGTCTGGTGTCTCAGGTCAGACCGTGTTACTACTTTCCTCAACCTCCGTTCTCTCATTGCTCCCTTTGTCTGGTGTCTCAGGTCAGACCGTGTTACTACTTTCCCCAACCTCCGTTCTCCCATTGCTCCCTCTGTCTGGTGTCTCAGGTCAGACCGTGTTACTACTTTCCTCAACCTCCGTTCTCCCATTGCTCCCTCTGTCTGGTGTCTCAGGTCAGACTGTGTTACTACTTTCCTCAACCTCCGTTCTCCCATTGCTCCCTCTGTCTGGTGTCTCAGGTCAGACCGTGTTACTACTTTCCTCAACCTCCGTTCTCCCATTGCTCCCTCTGTCTGGTGTCTCAGGTCAGACCGTGTTACTACTTTCCCCAACCTCCGTTCTCCCATTGCTCCCTCTGTCTGGTGTCTCAGGTCAGACCGTGTTACTACTTTCCTCAACCTCCGTTCTCCCATTGCTCCCTTTGTCTGGTGTCTCAGGTCAGACCGTGTTACTACTTTCCTCAACCTCCGTTCTCCCATAGCTCCCTTTGTCTGGTGTCTCAGGTCAGACCGTGTTACTACTTTCCTCAACCTCCGTTCTCCCATTGCTCCCTTTGTCTGGTGTCTCAGGTCAGACCGTGTTACTACTTTCCCCAACCTCCGTTCTCCCATTGCTCCCTCTGTCTGGTGTCTCAGGTCAGACCGTGTTACTACTTTCCCCAACCTCCGTTCTCCCATTGCTCCCTCTGTCTGGTGTCTCAGGTCAGACTGTGTTACTACTTTCCTCAACCTCCGTTCTCCCATTGCTCCCTTTGTCTGGTGTCTCAGGTCAGACTGTGTTACTACTTTCCTCAACCTCCGTTCTCCCATTGCTCCATCTGTCTGGTGTCTCAGGTCAGATGGTGTTACTACTTTCCTCAACCTCCGTTCTCCCATTGCTCCCTCTGTCTGGTGTCTCAGGTCAGACCGTGTTACTACTTTCCTCAACCTCCGTTCTCCCATTGCTCCCTTTGTCTGGTGTCTCAGGTCAGACTGTGTTACTACTTTCCCCAACCTCCGTTCTCCCATTGCTCCCTCTGTCTGGTGTCTCAGGTCAGACCGTGTTACTACTTTCCTCAACCTCCGTTCTCCCATTGCTCCCTCTGTCTGGTGTCTCAGGTCAGACCGTGTTACTACTTTCCTCAACCTCCGTTCTCCCATTGCTCCCTCTGTCTGGTGTCTCAGGTCAGACTGTGTTACTACTTTCCCCAACCTCCGTTCTCCCATTGCTCCCTCTGTCTGGTGTCTCAGGTCAGACCGTGTTACTACTTTCCCCAACCTCCGTTCTCCCATTGCTCCCTCTGTCTGGTGTCTCAGGTCAGACCGTGTTACTACTTTCCTCAACCTCCGTTCTCCCATTGCTCCCTTTGTCTGGTGTCTCAGGTCAGACCGTGTTACTACTTTCCCCAACCTCCGTTCTCCCATTGCTCCCTTTGTCTGGTGTCTCAGGTCAGACTGTGTTACTACTTTCCTCAACCTCCGTTCTCCCATTGCTCCCTCTGTCTGGTGTCTCAGGTCAGACCGTGTTACTACTTTCCCCAACCTCCGTTCTCCCATTGCTCCCTCTGTCTGGTGTCTCAGGTCAGACTGTGTTACTACTTTCCCCAACCTCCGTTCTCCCATTGCTCCCTCTGTCTGGTGTCTCAGGTCAGACCGTGTTACGACTTTCCCCAACCTCCGATCTCCCATTGCTCCCTCTGTCTGGTGTCTCAGGTCAGACCGTGTTACTACTTTCCCCAACCTCCGATCTCCCATTGCTCCCTTTGTCTGGTGTCTCAGGTCAGACCGTGTTACTACTTTCCTCAACCTCCGTTCTCCCATTGCTCCCTCTGTCTGGTGTCTCAGGTCAGACCGTGTTACTACTTTCCTCAACCTCCGTTCTCCCATTGCTCCCTCTGTCTGGTGTCTCAGGTCAGACCGTGTTACTACTTTCCTCAACCTCCGTTCTCCCATTGCTCCCTCTGTCTGGTGTCTCAGGTCAGACCGTGTTACTACTTTCCCCAACCTCCGTTCTCCCATTGCTCCCTCTGTCTGGTGTCTCAGGTCAGACCGTGTTACTACTTTCCCCAACCTCCGTTCTCCCATTGCTCCCTCTGTCTGGTGTCTCAGGTCAGACCGTGTTACTACTTTCCTCAACCTCCGTTCTCCCATTGCTCCCTCTGTCCGGTGTCTCAGGTCAGACCATGTTACTACTTTCCCCAACCTCCGTTCTCCCATTGCTCCCTCTGTCTGGTGTCTCAGGTCAGACCGTGTTACTACTTTCCTCAACCTCCGTTCTCCCATTGCTCCCTCTGTCTGGTGTCTCAGGTCAGACCGTGTTACTACTTTCCTCAACCTCCGTTCTCCCATTGCTCCCTTTGTCTGGTGTCTCAGGTCAGACCGTGTTACTACTTTCCTCAACCTCCGTTCTCTCATTGCTCCCTTTGTCTGGTGTCTCAGGTCAGACTGTGTTACTACTTTCCCCAACCTCCGTTCACCCATTGCTCCCTCTGTCTGGTGTCTCAGGTCAGACCGTGTTACTACTTTCCCCAACCTCCGTTCTCCCATTGCTCCCTTTGTCTGGTGTCTCAGGTCAGACCGTGTTACTACTTTCCCCAACCTCCGTTCTCCCATTGCTCCCTCTGTCTGGTGTCTCAGGTCAGACCGTGTTACTACTTTCCTCAACCTCCGTTCTCCCATTGCTCCCTCTGTCTGGTGTCTCAGGTCAGACTGTGTTACTACTTTCCTCAACCTCCGTTCTCCCATTGCTCCCTCTGTCTGGTGTCTCAGGTCAGACCGTGTTACTACTTTCCTCAACCTCCGTTCTCCCATTGCTCCCTCTGTCTGGTGTCTCAGGTCAGACCGTGTTACTACTTTCCCCAACCTCCGTTCTCCCATTGCTCCCTCTGTCTGGTGTCTCAGGTCAGACCGTGTTACTACTTTCCTCAACCTCCGTTCTCCCATTGCTCCCTTTGTCTGGTGTCTCAGGTCAGACCGTGTTACTACTTTCCTCAACCTCCGTTCTCCCATAGCTCCCTTTGTCTGGTGTCTCAGGTCAGACCGTGTTACTACTTTCCCCAACCTCCGTTCTCCCATTGCTCCCTCTGTCTGGTGTCTCAGTTCAGACCGTGTTACTACTTTCCTCAAACTCCGTTCTCCCATTGCTCCCTCTGTCTGGTGTCTCAGGTCAGACCGTGTTACTACTTTCCCCAACCTCCGTTCTCCCATTGCTCCCTCTGTCTGGTGTCTCAGGTCAGACCGTGTTACGACTTTCCCCAACCTCCGATCTCCCATTGCTCCCTCTGTCTGGTGTCTCAGGTCAGACCGTGTTACTACTTTCCCCAACCTCCGATCTCCCATTGCTCCCTTTGTCTGGTGTCTCATGTCAGACTGTGTTACTACTTTCCTCAACCTCCGTTCTCCCATTGCTCCCTCTGTCTGGTGTCTCAGGTCAGACCGTGTTACTACTTTCCCCAACCTCCGTTCTCCCATTGCTCCCTCTGTCTGGTGTCTCAGGTCAGACCGTGTTACTACTTTCCCCAACCTCCGTTCTCCCATTGCTCCCTCTGTCTGGTGTCTCAGGTCAGACTGTGTTACTACTTTCCTCAACCTCCGTTCTCCCATTGCTCCCTTTGTCTGGTGTCTCAGGTCAGACTGTGTTACTACTTTCCTCAACCTCCGTTCTCCCATTGCTCCATCTGTCTGGTGTCTCAGGTCAGATGGTGTTACTACTTTCCTCAACCTCCGTTCTCCCATTGCTCCCTCTGTCTGGTGTCTCAGGTCAGACCGTGTTACTACTTTCCTCAACCTCCGTTCTCCCATTGCTCCCTTTGTCTGGTGTCTCAGGTCAGACTGTGTTACTACTTTCCCCAACCTCCGTTCTCCCATTGCTCCCTCTGTCTGGTGTCTCAGGTCAGACCGTGTTACTACTTTCCTCAACCTCCGTTCTCCCATTGCTCCCTCTGTCTGGTGTCTCAGGTCAGACCGTGTTACTACTTTCCTCAACCTCCGTTCTCCCATTGCTCCCTCTGTCTGGTGTCTCAGGTCAGACTGTGTTACTACTTTCCCCAACCTCCGTTCTCCCATTGCTCCCTCTGTCTGGTGTCTCAGGTCAGACCGTGTTACTACTTTCCCCAACCTCCGTTCTCCCATTGCTCCCTCTGTCTGGTGTCTCAGGTCAGACCGTGTTACTACTTTCCTCAACCTCCGTTCTCCCATTGCTCCCTTTGTCTGGTGTCTCAGGTCAGACCGTGTTACTACTTTCCCCAACCTCC
This sequence comes from Heptranchias perlo, assembly GCF_035084215.1. Taxonomy (NCBI): domain Eukaryota; kingdom Metazoa; phylum Chordata; class Chondrichthyes; order Hexanchiformes; family Hexanchidae; genus Heptranchias; species Heptranchias perlo. The sequence goes on from NC_090329.1 coordinate 137,748,674, forward strand.
GTTCTCCCATTGCTCCCTTTGTCTGGTGTCTCAGGTCAGACTGTGTTACTACTTTCCTCAACCTCCGTTCTCCCATTGCTCCCTCTGTCTGGTGTCTCAGGTCAGACCGTGTTACTACTTTCCCCAACCTCCGTTCTCCCATTGCTCCCTCTGTCTGGTGTCTCAGGTCAGACTGTGTTACTACTTTCCCCAACCTCCGTTCTCCCATTGCTCCCTCTGTCTGGTGTCTCAGGTCAGACCGTGTTACGACTTTCCCCAACCTCCGATCTCCCATTGCTCCCTCTGTCTGGTGTCTCAGGTCAGACCGTGTTACTACTTTCCCCAACCTCCGATCTCCCATTGCTCCCTTTGTCTGGTGTCTCAGGTCAGACCGTGTTACTACTTTCCTCAACCTCCGTTCTCCCATTGCTCCCTCTGTCTGGTGTCTCAGGTCAGACCGTGTTACTACTTTCCTCAACCTCCGTTCTCCCATTGCTCCCTCTGTCTGGTGTCTCAGGTCAGACCGTGTTACTACTTTCCCCAACCTCCGTTCTCCCATTGCTCCCTCTGTCTGGTGTCTCAGGTCAGACCGTGTTACTACTTTCCCCAACCTCCGTTCTCCCATTGCTCCCTCTGTCTGGTGTCTCAGGTCAGACCGTGTTACTACTTTCCTCAACCTCCGTTCTCCCATTGCTCCCTCTGTCTGGTGTCTCAGGTCAGACCGTGTTACTACTGTCCCCAACCTCCGATCTCCCATTGCTCCCTCTGTCTGGTGTCTCAGGTCAGACCGTGTTACTACTTTCCTCAACCTCCGTTCTCCCATTGCTCCCTCTGTCTGGTGTCTCAGGTCAGACCGTGTTACTACTTTCCCCAACCTCCGTTCTCCCATTGCTCCCTTTGTCTGGTGTCTCAGGTCAGACTGTGTTCCTTCTTTCCCCAACCTCCGTTCTCCCATTGCTCCCTTTGTCTGGTGTCTCAGGTCAGACCGTGTTACTACTTTCCTCAACCTCCGTTCTCCCATTGCTCCCTCTGTCTGGTGTCTCAGGTCAGACCGTGTTACTACTTTCCCCAACCTCCGTTCTCCCATTGCTCCCTCTGTCTGGTGTCTCAGGTCAGACCGTGTTACTACTTTCCTCAACCTCCGTTCTCCCATTGCTCCCTCTGTCTGGTGTCTCAGGTCAGACCGTGTTACTACTTTCCCCAACCTCCGTTCTCCCATTGCTCCCTTTGTCTGGTGTCTCAGGTCAGACCGTGTTACGACTTTCCCCAACCTCCGATCTCCCATTGCTCCCTCTGTCTGGTGTCTCAGGTCAGACCGTGTTACTACTTTCCTCAACCTCCATTCTCCCATTGCTCCCTTTGTCTGGTGTCTCAGGTCAGACCGTGTTACTAATTTCCCCAACCTCCGTTCTCCCATTGCTCCCTTTGTCTGGTGTCTCAGGTCAGACCGTGTTACTACTTTCCCCAACCTCCGTTCTCCCATTGCTCCCTTTTTCTGGTGTCTCAGGTCAGACCGTGTTACTACTTTCCCCAACCTCCGATCTCCCATTGCTCCCTCTGTCTGGTGTCTCAGGTCAGACCTTTTACTACTTTCCTCAACCTCCGATCTCCCATTGCTCCCTTTGTCTGGTGTCTCAGGTCAGACCGTGTTACTACTTTCCCCAACCTCCGTTCTCCCATTGCTCCCTTTGTCTGGTGTCTCAGGTCAGACCGTGTTACTACTTTCCCCAACCTCCGTTCTCCCATTGCTCCCTTTGTCTGGTGTCTCAGGTCAGACCGTGTTACTACTTTCCTCAACCTCCGTTCTCCCATTGCTCCCTCTGTCTGGTGTCTCAGGTCAGACCGTGTTACTACTTTCCTCAACCTCCGTTCTCCCATTGCTCCCTTTGTCTGGTGTCTCAGGTCAGACTGTGTTACTACTTTCCCCAACCTCCGTTCTCCCATTGCTCCCTCTGTCTGGTGTCTCAGGTCAGACCGTGTTACTACTTTCCCCAACCTCCGTTCTCCCATTGCTCCCTTTGTCTGGTGTCTCAGGTCAGACCGTGTTACTACTTTCCCCAACCTCCGTTCTCCCATTGCTCCCTCTGTCTGGTGTCTCAGGTCAGACCGTGTTACTACTTTCCCCAACCTCCGTTCTCCCATTGCTCCCTCTGTCTGGTGTCTCAGGTCAGACCGTGTTACTACTTTCCTCAACCTCCGTTCTCCCATTGCTCCCTCTGTCTGGTGTCTCAGGTCAGACCATGTTACTACTTTCCCCAACCTCCGTTCTCCCATTGCTCCCTCTGTCTGGTGTCTCAGGTCAGACCGTGTTACTACTTTCCTCAACCTCCGTTCTCCCATTGCTCCCTCTGTCTGGTGTCTCAGGTCAGACCGTGTTACTACTTTCCTCAACCTCCGTTCTCCCATTGCTCCCTTTGTCTGGTGTCTCAGGTCAGACCGTGTTACTACTTTCCTCAACCTCCGTTCTCTCATTGCTCCCTTTGTCTGGTGTCTCAGGTCAGACTGTGTTACTACTTTCCCCAACCTCCGTTCTCCCATTGCTCCCTCTGTCTGGTGTCTCAGGTCAGACCGTGTTACTACTTTCCTCAACCTCCGTTCTCCCATTGCTCCCTCTGTCTGGTGTCTCAGGTCAGACCGTGTTACTACTTTCCTCAACCTCCGTTCTCCCATTGCTCCCTTTGTCTGGTGTCTCAGGTCAGACCGTGTTACTACTTTCCCCAACCTCCGTTCTCCCATTGCTCCCTCTGTCTGGTGTCTCAGGTCAGACCGTGTTACTACTTTCCCCAACCTCCGTTCTCCCATTGCTCCCTCTGTCTGGTGTCTCAGGTCAGACCGTGTTACTACTTTCCTCAACCTCCGTTCTCCCATTGCTCCCTTTGTCTGGTGTCTCAGGTCAGACCGTGTTACTACTTTCCTCAACCTCCGTTCTCCCATTGCTCCCTTTGTCTGGTGTCTCAGGTCAGACCGTGTTACTACTTTCCCCAACCTCCGTTCTCCCATTGCTCCCTCTGTCTGGTGTCTCAGGTCAGACCGTGTTACGACTTTCCCCAACCTCCGATCTCCCATTGCTCCCTCTGTCTGGTGTCTCAGGTCAGACCGTGTTACTACTTTCCCCAACCTCCGATCTCCCATTGCTCCCTTTGTCTGGTGTCTCAGGTCAGACTGTGTTACTACTTTCCTCAACCTCCGTTCTCCCATTGCTCCCTCTGTCTGGTGTCTCAGGTCAGACCGTGTTACTACTTTCCCCAACCTCCGTTCTCCCATTGCTCCCTCTGTCTGGTGTCTCAGGTCAGACCGTGTTCCTACTTTCCCCAACCTCCGTTCTCCCATTGCTCCCTCTGTCTGGTGTCTCAGGTCAGACCGTGTTACTACTTTCCTCAACCTCCGTTCTCCCATTGCTCCCTCTGTCTGGTGTCTCAGGTCAGACCGTGTTACTACTGTCCCCAACCTCCGATCTCCCATTGCTCCCTCTGTCTGGTGTCTCAGGTCAGACCGTGTTACTACTTTCCTCAACCTCCGTTCTCCCATTGCTCCCTCTGTCTGGTGTCTCAGGTCAGACCGTGTTACTACTTTCCCCAACCTCCGTTCTCCCATTGCTCCCTTTGTCTGGTGTCTCAGGTCAGACTGTGTTACTACTTTCCTCAACCTCCGTTCTCCCATTGCTCCCTCTGTCTGGTGTCTCAGGTCAGACCGTATTACTACTTTCCTCAACCTCCGTTCTCCCATTGCTCCCTCTGTCTGGTGTCTCAGGTCAGACTGTGTTACTACTTTCCCCAACCTCCGTTCTCCCATTGCTCCCTCTGTCTGGTGTCTCAGGTCAGACCGTGTTACTACTTTCCTCAACCTCCGTTCTCCCATTGCTCCCTCTGTCTGGTGTCTCAGGTCAGACCGTGTTACTACTTTCCTCAACCTCCGTTCTCCCATTGCTCCCTCTGTCTGGTGTCTCAGGTCAGACCGTGTTACTACTTTCCTCAACCTCCGTTCTCCCATTGCTCCCTCTGTCTGGTGTCTCAGGTCAGACCGTGTTACTACTTTCCCCAACCTCCGTTCTCCCATTGCTCCCTCTGTCTGGTGTCTCAGGTCAGACTGTGTTACTACTTTCCTCAACCTCCGTTCTCCCATTGCTCCCTCTGTCTGGTGTCTCAGGTCAGACCGTGTTACTACTTTCCTCAACCTCCGTTCTCCCATTGCTCCCTCTGTCTGGTGTCTCAGGTCAGACTGTGTTACTACTTTCCCCAACCTCCGTTCTCCCATTGCTCCCTTTGTCTGGTGTCTCAGGTCAGACCGTGTTACGACTTTCCCCAACCTCCGATCTCCCATTGCTCCCTCTGTCTGGTGTCTCAGGTCAGACCGTGTTACTACTTTCCTCAACCTCCGTTCTCCCATTGCTCCCTCTGTCTGGTGTCTCAGGTCAGACCGTGTTACTACTTTCCCCAACCTCCGTTCTCCCATTGCTCCCTCTGTCTGGTGTCTCAGGTCAGACTGTGTTACTACTTTCCTCAACCTCCGTTCTCCCATTGCTCCCTCTGTCTGGTGTCTCAGGTCAGACCGTGTTACTACTTTCCTCAACCTCCGTTCTCCCATTGCTCCCTCTGTCTGGTGTCTCAGGTCAGACTGTGTTACTACTTTCCCCAACCTCCGTTCTCCCATTGCTCCCTTTGTCTGGTGTCTCAGGTCAGACCGTGTTACGACTTTCCCCAACCTCCGATCTCCCATTGCTCCCTCTGTCTGGTGTCTCAGGTCAGACCGTGTTACTACTTTCCTCAACCTCCGTTCTCCCATTGCTCCCTTTGTCTGGTGTCTCAGGTCAGACCGTGTTACTACTTTCCCCAACCTCCGTTCTCCCATTGCTCCCTTTGTCTGGTGTCTCAGGTCAGACCGTGTTACTACTTTCCCCAACCTCCGTTCTCCCATTGCTCCCTTTGTCTGGTGTCTCAGGTCAGACCGTGTTACTACTTTCCCCAACCTCCGATCTCCCATTGCTCCCTCTGTCTTGTGTCTCAGGTCAGACCTTTTACTACTTTCCTCAACCTCCGATCTCCCATTGCTCCCTCTGTCTGGTGTCTCAGGTCAGACCGTGTTACTACTTTCCTCAACCTCCGTTCTCCCATTGCTCCCTTTGTCTGGTGTCTCAGGTCAGACCGTGTTACTACTTTCCTCAACCTCCGTTCTCCCATTGCTCCCTTTGTCTGGTGTCTCAGGTCAGACCGTGTTACTACTTTCCCCAACCTCCGTTCTCCCATTGCTCCCTCTGTCTGGTGTCTCAGGTCAGACCGTGTTACGACTTTCCCCAACCTCCGATCTCCCATTGCTCCCTCTGTCTGGTGTCTCAGGTCAGACCGTGTTACTACTTTCCCCAACCTCCGATCTCCCATTGCTCCCTTTGTCTGGTGTCTCAGGTCAGACTGTGTTCCTACTTTCCTCAACCTCCGTTCTCCCATTGCTCCCTCTGTCTGGTGTCTCAGGTCAGACCGTGTTACTACTTTCCCCAACCTCCGTTCTCCCATTGCTCCCTCTGTCTGGTGTCTCAGGTCAGACCGTGTTCCTACTTTCCCCAACCTCCGTTCTCCCATTGCTCCCTCTGTCTGGTGTCTCAGGTCAGACCGTGTTACTACTTTCCTCAACCTCCGTTCTCCCATTGCTCCCTCTGTCTGGTGTCTCAGGTCAGACCGTGTTACTACTGTCCCCAACCTCCGATCTCCCATTGCTCCCTCTGTCTGGTGTCTCAGGTCAGACCGTGTTACTACTTTCCTCAACCTCCGTTCTCCCATTGCTCCCTCTGTCTGGTGTCTCAGGTCAGACCGTGTTACTACTTTCCCCAACCTCCGTTCTCCCATTGCTCCCTTTGTCTGGTGTCTCAGGTCAGACTGTGTTACTACTTTCCTCAACCTCCGTTCTCCCATTGCTCCCTCTGTCTGGTGTCTCAGGTCAGACCGTATTACTACTTTCCTCAACCTCCGTTCTCCCATTGCTCCCTCTGTCTGGTGTCTCAGGTCAGACTGTGTTACTACTTTCCCCAACCTCCGTTCTCCCATTGCTCCCTCTGTCTGGTGTCTCAGGTCAGACCGTGTTACTACTTTCCTCAACCTCCGTTCTCCCATTGCTCCCTCTGTCTGGTGTCTCAGGTCAGACCGTGTTACTACTTTCCTCAACCTCCGTTCTCCCATTGCTCCCTCTGTCTGGTGTCTCAGGTCAGACCGTGTTACTACTTTCCTCAACCTCCGTTCTCCCATTGCTCCCTCTGTCTGGTGTCTCAGGTCAGACCGTGTTACTACTTTCCCCAACCTCCGTTCTCCCATTGCTCCCTCTGTCTGGTGTCTCAGGTCAGACTGTGTTACTACTTTCCTCAACCTCCGTTCTCCCATTGCTCCCTCTGTCTGGTGTCTCAGGTCAGACCGTGTTACTACTTTCCTCAACCTCCGTTCTCCCATTGCTCCCTCTGTCTGGTGTCTCAGGTCAGACTGTGTTACTACTTTCCCCAACCTCCGTTCTCCCATTGCTCCCTTTGTCTGGTGTCTCAGGTCAGACCGTGTTACGACTTTCCCCAACCTCCGATCTCCCATTGCTCCCTCTGTCTGGTGTCTCAGGTCAGACCGTGTTACTACTTTCCTCAACCTCCGTTCTCCCATTGCTCCCTTTGTCTGGTGTCTCAGGTCAGACCGTGTTACTACTTTCCCCAACCTCCGTTCTCCCATTGCTCCCTTTGTCTGGTGTCTCAGGTCAGACCGTGTTACTACTTTCCCCAACCTCCGTTCTCCCATTGCTCCCTTTGTCTGGTGTCTCAGGTCAGACCGTGTTACTACTTTCCCCAACCTCCGATCTCCCATTGCTCCCTCTGTCTTGTGTCTCAGGTCAGACCTTTTACTACTTTCCTCAACCTCCGATCTCCCATTGCTCCCTTTGTCTGGTGTCTCAGGTCAGACCGTGTTACTACTTTCCCCAACCTCCGTTCTCCCATTGCTCCCTTTGTCTGGTGTCTCAGGTCAGACCGTGTTACTACTTTCCCCAACCTCCGTTCTCCCATTGCTCCCTTTGTCTGGTGTCTCAGGTCAGACCGTGTTACTACTTTCCCCAACCTCCGATCTCCCATTGCTCCCTCTGTCTGGTGTCTCAGGTCAGACCGTGTTACTACTTTCCCCAACCTCCGTTCTCCCATTGCTCCCTTTGTCTGGTGTCTCAGGTCAGACCGTGTTACTACTTTCCTCAACCTCCGTTCTCCCATTGCTCCCTCTGTCTGGTGTCTCAGGTCAGACCGTGTTACTACTTTCCTCAACCTCCGTTCTCCCATTGCTCCCTTTGTCTGGTGTCTCAGGTCAGACTGTGTTACTACTTTCCCCAATCTCCGTTCTCCCATTGCTCCCTCTGTCTGGTGTCTCAGGTCAGACCGTGTTATACTTTCCCCAACCTCCGTTCTCCCATTGCTCCCTTTGTCTGGTGTCTCAGGTCAGACCGTGTTACTACTTTCCCCAACCTCCGTTCTCCCATTGCTCCCTCTGTCTGGTGTCTCAGGTCAGACCGTGTTACTACTTTCCCCAACCTCCGTTCTCCCATTGCTCCCTCTGTCTGGTGCCTCAGGTCAGACCGTGTTACTACTTTCCTCAACCTCCGTTCTCCCATTGCTCCCTCTGTCTGGTGTCTCAGGTCAGACCATGTTACTACTTTCCCCAACCTCCGTTCTCCCATTGCTCCCTCTGTCTGGTGTCTCAGGTCAGACCGTGTTACTACTTTCCTCAACCTCCGTTCTCCCATTGCTCCCTCTGTCTGGTGTCTCAGGTCAGACCGTGTTACTACTTTCCTCAACCTCCGTTCTCCCATTGCTCCCTTTGTCTGGTGTCTCAGGTCAGACCGTGTTACTACTTTCCTCAACCTCCGTTCTCTCATTGCTCCCTTTGTCTGGTGTCTCAGGTCAGACTGTGTTACTACTTTCCCCAACCTCCGTTCTCCCATTGCTCCCTCTGTCTGGTGTCTCAGGTCAGACCGTGTTACTACTTTCCCCAACCTCCGTTCTCCCATTGCTCCCTTTGTCTGGTGTCTCAGGTCAAACTGTGTTACTACTTTCCTCAACCTCTGTTCTCCCATTGCTCCCTCTGTCTGGTGTCTCAGGTCAGACCGTGTTACTACTTTCCCCAACCTCCGTTCTCCCATTGCTCCCTCTGTCTGGTGTCTCAGGTCAGACCGTGTTACTACTTTCCTCAACCTCCGTTCTCCCATTGCTCCCTCTGTCTGGTGTCTCAGGTCAGACCGTGTTACTACTTTCCCCAACCTCCGTTCTCCCATTGCTCCCTCTGTCTGGTGTCTCAGGTCAGACCGTGTTACTACTTTCCCCAACCTCCGTTCTCCCATTGCTCCCTTTGTCTGGTGTCTCAGGTCAGACCGTGTTACTACTTTCCCCAACCTCCGTTCTCCCATTGCTCCCTCTGTCTGGTGTCTCAGGTCAGACCGTGTTACTACTTTCCTCAACCTCCGTTCTCCCATTGCTCCCTCTGTCTGGTGTCTCAGGTCAGACCGTGTTACTACTTTCCCCAACCTCCGTTCTCCCATTGCTCCCTCTGTCTGGTGTCTCAGGTCAGACCGTGTTACTACTTTCCTCAACCTCCGTTCTCCCATTGCTCCCTCTGTCTGGTGTCTCAGGTCAGACCGTGTTACTACTTTCCCCAACCTCCGTTCTCCCATTGCTCCCTTTGTCTGGTGTCTCAGGTCAGACCGTGTTACTACTTTCCCCAACCTCCGTTCTCCCATTGCTCCCTCTGTCTGGTGTCTCAGGTCAGACCGTGTTACTACTTTCCCCAACCTCCGTTCTCCCATTGCTCCCTCTGTCTGGTGTCTCAGGTCAGACCGTGTTACTACTTTCCTCAACCTCCGTTCTCCCATTGCTCCCTTTGTCTGGTGTCTCAGGTCAGACTGTGTTACTACTTTCCCCAACCTCCGTTCTCCCATTGCTCCCTCTGTCTGGTGTCTCAGGTCAGACCGTGTTACTACTTTCCTCAACCTCCGTTCTCCCATTGCTCCCTCTGTCTGGTGTCTCAGGTCAGACTGTGTTACTACTTTCCCCAACCTCCGTTCTCCCATTGCTCCCTCTGTCTGGTGTCTCAGGTCAGACCGTGTTACTACTTTCCTCAACCTCCGTTCTCCCATTGCTCCCTCTGTCTGGTGTCTCAGGTCAGACCGTGTTACTACTTTCCCCAACCTCCGTTCTCCCATTGCTCCCTTTGTCTGGTGTCTCAGGTCAGACCGTGTTACTACTTTCCCCAACCTCCGTTCTCCCATTGCTCCCTTTGTCTGGTGTCTCAGGTCAGACCGTGTTACTACTTTCCCCAACCTCCGTTCTCCCATTGCTCCCTCTGTCTGGTGTCTCAGGTCAGACTGTGTTACTACTTTCCTCAACCTCCGTTCTCCCATTGCTCCCTTTGTCTGGTGTCTCAGGTCAGACCGTGTTACTACTTTCCCCAACCTCCGTTCTCCCATTGCTCCCTCTGTCTGGTGTCTCAGGTCAGACCGTGTTACTACTTTCCCCAACCTCCGTTCTCCCATTGCTCCCTTTGTCTGGTGTCTCAGGTCAGACCGTGTTACTACTTTCCTCAACCTCCGTTCTCCCATTGCTCCCTCTGTCTGGTGTCTCAGGTCAGACCGTGTTACTACTTTCCCCAACCTCCGTTCTCCCATTGCTCCCTTTGTCTGGTGTCTCAGGTCAGACCGTGTTACTACTTTCCCCAACCTCCGTTCTCCCATTGCTCCCTCTGTCTGGTGTCTCAGGTCATACCGTGTTACGACTTTCCCCAACCTCCGATCTCCCATTGCTCCCTCTGTCTGGTGTCTCAGGTCAGACCGTGTTACTACTTTCCCCAACCTCCGATCTCCCATTGCTCCCTTTGTCTGGTGTCTCAGGTCAGACTGTGTTACTACTTTCCTCAACCTCCGTTCTCCCATTGCTCCCTCTGTCTGGTGTCTCAGGTCAGACCGTGTTACTACTTTCCCCAACCTCCGTTCTCCCATTGCTCCCTCTGTCTGGTGTCTCAGGTCAGACCGTGTTACTACTTTCCCCAACCTCCGTTCTCCCATTGCTCCCTCTGTCTGGTGTCTCAGGTCAGACCGTGTTACTACTTTCCTCAACCTCCGTTCTCCCATTGCTCCCTCTGTCTGGTGTCTCAGGTCAGACCGTGTTACTACTGTCCCCAACCTCCGATCTCCCATTGCTCCCTCTGTCTGGTGTCTCAGGTCAGACCGTGTTACTACTTTCCTCAACCTCCGTTCTCCCATTGCTCCCTCTGTCTGGTGTCTCAGGTCAGACCGTGTTACTACTTTCCCCAACCTCCGTTCTCCCATTGCTCCCTTTGTCTGGTGTCTCAGGTCAGACTGTGTTACTACTTTCCTCAACCTCCGTTCTCCCATTGCTCCCTCTGTCTGGTGTCTCAGGTCAGACCGTGTTACTACTTTCCCCAACCTCCGTTCTCCCATTGCTCCCTCTGTCTGGTGTCTCAGGTCAGACCGTGTTACTACTTTCCTCAACCTCCGTTCTCCCATTGCTCCCTCTGTCTGGTGTCTCAGGTCAGACTGTGTTACTACTTTCCTCAACCTCCGTTCTCCCATTGCTCCCTCTGTCTGGTGTCTCAGGTCAGACCGTGTTACTACTTTCCCCAACCTCCGTTCTCCCATTGCTCCCTTTGTCTGGTGTCTCAGGTCAGACCGTGTTACGACTTTCCCCAACCTCCGATCTCCCATTGCTCCCTCTGTCTGGTGTCTCAGGTCAGACCGTGTTACTACTTTCCTCAACCTCCGTTCTCCCATTGCTCCCTTTGTCTGGTGTCTCAGGTCAGACCGTGTTACTACTTTCCCCAACCTCCGTTCTCCCATTGCTCCCTTTGTCTGGTGTCTCAGGTCAGACCGTGTTACTACATTCCCCAACCTCCGTTCTCCCATTGCTCCCTTTGTCTGGTGTCTCAGGTCAGACCGTGTTACTACTTTCCCCAACCTCCGATCTCCCATTGCTCCCTCTGTCTGGTGTCTCAGGTCAGACCTTTTACTACTTTCCTCAACCTCCGATCTCCCATTGCTCCCTTTGTCTGGTGTCTCAGGTCAGACCGTGTTACTACTTTCCCCAACCTCCGTTCTCCCATTGCTCCCTTTGTCTGGTGTCTCAGGTCAGACCGTGTTACTACTTTCCCCAACCTCCGTTCTCCCATTGCTCCCTTTGTCTGGTGTCTCAGGTCAGACCGTGTTACTACTTTCCCCAACCTCCGATCTCCCATTGCTCCCTCTGTCTGGTGTCTCAGGTCAGACCGTGTTACTACTTTCCCCAACCTCCGTTCTCCCATTGCTCCCTTTGTCTGGTGTCTCAGGTCAGACCGTGTTACTACTTTCCTCAACCTCCGTTCTCCCATTGCTCCCTCTGTCTGGTGCCTCAGGTCAGACCGTGTTACTACTTTCCTCAACCTCCGTTCTCCCATTGCTCCCTCTGTCTGGTGTCTCAGGTCAGACCATGTTACTACTTTCCCCAACCTCCGTTCTCCCATTGCTCCCTCTGTCTGGTGTCTCAGGTCAGACCGTGTTACTACTTTCCTCAACCTCCGTTCTCCCATTGCTCCCTCTGTCTGGTGTCTCAGGTCAGACCATGTTACTACTTTCCCCAACCTCTGTTCTCTCATTGCTCCCTCTGTCTGGTGTCTCAGGTCAGACCGTGTTACTACTTTCCTCAACCTCCGTTCTCCCATTGCTCCCTTTGTCTGGTGTCTCAGGTCAGACCGTGTTACTACTTTCCCCAACCTCCGTTCTCCCATTGCTCCCTCTGTCTGGTGTCTCAGGTCAGACCGTGTTACTACTTTCCTCAACCTCCGTTCTCCCATTGCTCCCTTTGTCTGGTGTCTCAGGTCAGACCGTGTTACTACTTTCCTCAACCTCCGTTCTCTCATTGCTCCCTTTGTCTGGTGTCTCAGGTCAGACCGTGTTACTACTTTCCTCAACCTCCGTTCTCCCATTGCTCCCTTTGTCTGGTGTCTCAGGTCAGACTGTGTTACTACTTTCCCCAACCTCCGTTCTCCCATTGCTCCCTCTGTCTGGTGTCTCAGGTCAGACCGTGTTACTACTTTCCTCAACCTCCGTTCTCCCATTGCTCCCTCTGTCTGGTGTCTCAGGTCAGACCGTGTTACTACTTTCCTCAACCTCTGTTCTCTCATTGCTCCCTTTGTCTGGTGTCTCAGGTCAGACTGTGTTACTACTTTCCCCAACCTCCGTTCTCCCATTGCTCCCTCTGTCTGGTGTCTCAGGTCAGACCGTGTTACTACTTTCCTCAACCTCCGTTCTCCCATTGCTCCCTCTGTCTGGTGTCTCAGGTCAGACCGTGTTACTACTTTCCTCAACCTCTGTTCTCTCATTGCTCCCTTTGTCTGGTGTCTCAGGTCAGACTGTGTTACTACTTTCCTCAACCTCTGTTCTCTCATTGCTCCCTTTGTCTGGTGTCTCAGGTCAGACTGTGTTACTACTTTCCCCAACCTCCGTTCTCCCATTGCTCCCTTTGTCTGGTGTCTCAGGTCAGACCGTGTTACTACTTTCCCCAACCTCCGTTCTCCCATTGCTCCCTCTGTCTGGTGTCTCAGGTCAGACCGTGTTACTACTTTCCCCAACCTCCGTTCTCCCATTGCTCCCTCTGTCTGGTGTCTCAGGTCAGACCGTGTTACTACTTTCCTCAACCTCCGTTCTCCCATTGCTCCCTCTGTCTGGTGTCTCAGGTCAGACCGTGTTACTACTTTCCCCAACCTCCGTTCTCCCATTGCTCCCTTTGTCTGGTGTCTCAGGTCAGACCGTGTTACTACTTTCCCCAACCTCCGTTCTCCCATTGCTCCCTCTGTCTGGTGTCTCAGGTCAGACCGTGTTACTACTTTCCCCAACCTCCGTTCTCCCATTGCTCCCTCTGTCTGGTGTCTCAGGTCAGACCGTGTTACTACTTTCCCCAACCTCCGTTCTCCCATTGCTCCCTTTGTCTGGTGTCTCAGGTCAGACCGTGTTACTACTTTCCTCAACCTCCGTTCTCCCATTGCTCCCTTTGTCTGGTGTCTCAGGTCAGACCGTGTTACTACTTTCCCCAACCTCCGTTCTCCCATTGCTCCCTCTGTCTGGTGTCTCAGGTCAGACTGTGTTACCACTTTCCCCAACCTCCGTTCTCCCATTGCTCCCTTTGTCTGGTGTCTCAGGTCAGACTGTGTTACTACTTTCCTCAACCTCCGTTCTCCCATTGCTCCCTTTGTCTGGTGTCTCAGGTCAGACCGTGTTACTACTTTCCCCAACCTCCGTTCTCCCATTGCTCCCTTTGTCTGGTGTCTCAGGTCAGACTGTGTTACTACTTTCCTCAACCTCCGTTCTCCCGTCTTCTCCAGGCTTCGATTGCTTAGCAAACTCGGCACTGCTGACCGTTTTGAGGCAGGAGATCAGTCGCTTTAACCGACTGCTGTCGGTGGTTTGTACCTCACTCCACTCCCTGCGCCTTGGGCTGACTGGACAGATCATTCTGACTGATGCTCTGGAGGAGATCTACAATTCCTTTCTCAGCATGAAGATGCCCAGGTTCTGGCAGGTAAGCTACTGAACGTTGTTGGGACATCTTACGTAGAATCTCACAATAACACAGCAAAGAAGGAGGCCATTCGGCCCATCATTCCAGTTCTTTGAAAGAGCCACCCAATTAATCCCACTCCCGTACTTTTCCCCATAGCTCTGTAAATTTTTCCTTTTCAAGTATTTATTGAAAGTTATTATTGAATCTGCTTCCACCACCCTTTCAGGCAGTGAATTCCAGATCATTACAACTCGCTGCATCATATAAATTTCTCCTCATCTCCCCTCTGACTCTTTTGCCGATCACCTTAAATCTGTGTCCTCTGGTTGCTGACCCTCCTGCCACTGGAAACAGTTTCTCCTTATTTACTCTATCAAAACCCCTCATAATTTTGAACACCTCTATTCAATCTTCCCTTAACCTTCTCTGCTGTCGGGACAACAATCCCAGCTTCTCCAGTTTCTCCACATAACTGAAATCCATGTTACTGCTTTCCTCAACCTCTGTTCCCTCATTTTCACCAGGCTTCTATTGCTGGTCCCTGGTACCTTTCTGGTAAATCTTTTTTGCACCCTCTCGAGGGCCTCTCCTTCCTGAAGTGTGGTGCCCAGAATTGGACACAATACTCGAACTGAGGCCAAAACATTGATTTATAAAGGTTTAGCATCACTTCCTTGCTTTTGTTCTCTATTTAAAAAGTCAACTTGTCCTGCCACCTTCAAAGATTTGTGTATTATTAATTACACAGAAATTACAGAACAGAAAGAGGCCATTCGGCCCAATAGGTCTCTCCCAGTGTTTATGCTCCACACGAGCCTCCTCCCTCCCGACTCCATCTCACCCTATCAGCATATCCTTCTATTCCTTTCTCCCTCATGTGTTTATCGAGCTTCCCCTTAAATGTATCTGTGTTATTCGCCTCAACCACTCCTTGTGGGAGTGAGTTCCACATTCTCACCACTCTCTGGGTAAAGAAGTTTCTCCTGAATTCCCTATTGGATTTATTGATGACTATTTTATATTTATTACCTCTAGTTCTGGTCTCCCCCACAAGTGGAAACATTTTCTCTACGTCTCCCCTCTCAAACCCTTTCATAATCTTAAAGACCTCGATCAGGTCCCCCTCAGTCTTCTCTTTTTTAGAGAAAAAAGCCCCAGCCTGTTCAATCTTTCCTGATAGGTAGAACCTTTCACTTCTGGTATCATCCTTGTAAATCTTTTTTGCACCTTCTCCAGTGCCTCGATATCCTCTTTGTAATATGGAGACCAGAAATATGCAGACAGTCTTTGCAGATTATCTTTGCCGGTTTTGTCTCCATTTCTTTCTCTTGTTTCCCAGAGCCACTGACTCCTCACTGAGATCCAGTTCCTCACCTGTGTCCAGTCAGGATGTGTGAGCCCAGAGCCTGGGGGCAGAGGATTGGAGCCGAGTTAGGATAAGGCTGGGATCGGTTTATCTCTTTTATGAGTACTTGCCATGTGATGAATGTTATTTTTTGGGCTTGATACTGGGCTGGGTGAGCTCAGCTGCTTCTTGAAGAATTACTTTGCTGGAACCACTGTTTCTTGGTGCAGTATGATTCCGTGACAATATATCAGCATGGATAGAGGATTGGTTAACGGACAGAAAACAGAGAGTAGGGATAAACAGGCCACTTTCAGGTTGGCAGGTTGTAACTAGTGGGTTTTTTAAAAATTCGTTCATGGGATGTGGGCATCGCTGGCGAGGCCGGCATTTATTGCCCATCCCTAATTGCCCTTGAGAAGGTGGTGGTGAGCCGCCTTCTTGAACCGCTGCAGTGCATGTGCTGAAGGTTCTCCCACAGTGCTGTTAGGAAGGGAGTTCCAGGAATTTGACCCAGCAACGATGAAGGAACGGCGATATATTTCCAAGTCGGGATGGTGGGTGACTTGGAGGGCAACGTGCAGGTGGTGTTGTTCCCATGTGCCTGCTGCTCTTGTCCTTCTAGGTGGTAGATGTCGCGGGTTTGGGAGTTGCTGCAGTGCATCCTGTGGATGGTACACACTGCAGCCACAGTGCTCCGGTGCTGAAGGGAGTGAATGTTTAGGGTGGTGGATGGGGTGCCAATCAAGCGGGCTGCTTTGTCCTGGATGGTGTCGAGCTTCTTGAGTGTTGTTGGAGCTGCACTCATCCAGGCAAGTGGAGAGTATTCCATCACACTCCTGACTTGTGCCTTGCAGATGGTGGAAAGGCTTTGAGGAGTCAGGAGGTGAGTCACTCGCCGCAGAATACCCAGCCTCTGACCTGCTCTTGTAGCCGCAGTATTTATATGGCTGGTCCAGTTAAGTTTCTGGTCAATGGTGACCCCCCAGGATGTTGATGGTGGGGGATTCGGTGATGGTAATGCCGTTGAATGTCATGGGGAGGTGGTTAGACTCTCTCTTGTTGGAGATGGTCATTTCCTGGCACTTGTCTGGTGCGAATGTTACTTGCCACTTATGAGCCCAAGCCTGGATGTTGTCCAGGTCTTGCTGCATGCGGGCTCGGACTGCTTCATTATTTGAGAGGTTGCGAATGGAACTGAACACTGTGCAATCATCAGCAAACATCCCCATTTCTGACCTTATGATGGAGGGAAGGTCATTGATGAAGCACTGAAGATGGTTGGGCCTGGTACACTGCCCTGAGGAACTCCGGCAGCAATGTCCTGGGGCTGAGATGATTGGCCTCCAACAACCACTGCCATCTTCCTTTGTGCTAGGTATGACTCCAGCCACTGGAGAGTTTTCTCCCAATTCCCATTGACTTCAATTTTACTCGGGCTCCTTGGTGCCACACTCGGTCAAATGCTGCCTTGATGTCAAGGGCAGTCACTCTCACCTCACCTCTGGAATTCAGCTCTTTTTTCCATGTTTGGACCAAGGCTATAATGAGGTCTGGAGCCGAGTGGTCCTGGCGGAACCCAAACTGAGCATCGGTGAGCAGGTTATTTATGAGTAAGTGCCACTTGATAGCACTGTCGACGACACCTTCCATCACTTTGCTGATGATTGAGAGTAGACTGATGGGGTGGTAATTGGCCGGATTGGATTTGTCCTGCTTTTTGTGGACAGGACATACCTGGGCAATTTTGCACATTGTCAGGTAGATGCCAGTGTTGCAGCTGTACTGGAACAGCTTGGCAAGAGGCGCAGCTAGTTCTGGAGCACAAGTCTTCAGCACTCCAGCCGGGATGTTGTCGGGGCCCATAGCCTTTGCTGTATCCAATGCACTCAGCTGTTTCTTGATATCACGTGGAGTGAATCGAATTGGCTGAAGACTGGCTTCTGTGATGGTGGGGATATCGGGAGGAGGCCGAGATGGATCATCCACTCGGCACTTCTGGCTGAAGATGGTTGCAAACGCTTCAGCCTTGTCTTTTACACTCACGTGCTGGACTCTGCCATGATTGAGGATGGGGATGTTTGCAGAGCCTCCTCCTCCCGTTAGTTGTTTAATTGTCCACCACCATTCACGACAGGGATGTGGCAGGACTGCAGAGCATTGATCTGATCCGTTGGTTGTGGAATTGCTTAGCTCTGTCGATAGCATGTTGCTTCCGCTGTTTAGCATGCATGTAGTCCTGAGTTGTAGCTTCACCAGGTTGGCACCTCATTTTTCGGTACGCCTGGTGCTGCTCCTGGCATGCTCTTCTACACTCCTCATTGAACCTGGGTTGATCCCCTGGCTTGTTGGTAATGGTAGAGTGAGGAATATGCCGGACCATGAGGTTACAGATTGTGCTGGAATACAATTCTGCTGCTGCTGATGGCCCACAGTGCCTCATGGATGCCCAGTTTTGAGCTGCTAGATCTGTTCTGAATCTATCCCATTTAGCATGGTGGTAGTGCCACACAACACGTTGGATGGAGTCCTCAGTGTGAAGATGGGACTTCATCTCCACAAAGACTGTGCGGTGGTCACTCCTACCGATACTGTCATCGACAGATACATCTGCGACAGGTAGATTGGTGAGGACGAGGTCAAGTAAGTTTTTCCCTCGTGTTAGTTCGCTCACCACCTGCCGCAGGCCCAGTCTGGCAGCTCTGTCCTTCAGGACTCGGCCAGCTCGGTCAGTCGTGGTGCTACCGAGCCACTCTTGGTGATGGACATTGAAGTCCCCCACCCAGAGTACATTCTGTGCTCTTGCTACCCTCAGTGCTTCCTCCAAGTGGTGTTCAACATGGAGGAGGACTGATTACCAATACGAAGAACTTTTATAGTTATATTCGGAAAAAGAGGGTGGTCAGGAGCAGTGTTGGCCCCTTAAAAACTGAAAGTGGGGATATTGTCATTGACAATGGGGAAATGGTGGACATGTTGAATAATTACTTTGCGTCAGTATTTACAGCAGAAAAAGAGGATAGCATGCCGGAAATCCCAAGAAAACTAATATTGAATCGGGGACAGGGACTCGATAAAATTAACATCAGTAAAGCAACAGTAATGAAGAAAATAATAGCACTAAAGAGTGACAAATTCCCAGGACGAGATGATTTCCATCCCAGGGTTTTAAAGGAAGTAGGTGAGCACATTGCGGATGCCCTAACTATAATCTTTCAAAGTTCTCTAGATTCAGGAACTGTCCCTCTAGATTGGAAAATTGCACATGTCACTCTGCTTTTTAAGAAAGGAGAGAGAGGGAAACCGGGGAATTATAGACCAGTTAGCCTAACATCTGTCGTGGGGAAAATGCTGGAGTCTATAATTAAGGATAGGGTGACTGAACACCTCGAGAATTTTCAGTTAATCAGGGAGAGCCAGCATAGATTTGTGAAAGGTAAGTCATGCCTGACAAACCTGATTGAATTTTTTGAAGAGGTGACTAAAGTAGTGGGCAGGGGAATGTCAATGGATGTTATTTATATGGACTTCCAGAAGGCATTTGATAAGGTCCCACATAAGAGACTGTTAGCTCAGTTGGAAGCCCATGGAATCGAGGGAAAAGTACGGACTTGGTTAGGAAGTTGGCTGAGCAAAAGGCGACAGAGAGTAGGGATAATGGGTAAGTATTCACATTGGCAGGATGTGACTAGTGGAGTCCCGCAGGGATCTGTCTTGGGGCCTCAATTATTCACAATATTTATTGACGACTTAGATGAAGGCATAGAAAGTCTCATATCTAAGTTTGCCGATGACACAAAGTTTGGTGGCATTGTAAGCAGTGTAGATGAAAACATAAAATTACAAAGGGACATTGATAGATTAGGTGAATGGGCAAAACTGTGGCAAATGGAATTCAATGACGACAAATGTGAGGTCATCCACTTTGGATCAAAAAAGGATAGAACAGGGTACTTTCTAAATGTAAAAAGTTAAAAACTGTGGATGTCCAAAGGGACTTAGGGGTTCAGGTACATAGATCATTGAAGTGTCATGAACAGGTGCAGAAAATAATTAATAAGACTAATGGAATGCTGGCCTTTATATCGAGAGGACTAGAGTACAAAGGGGCAAAGGTTATGCTGCAGCTATACAAAACCCTGGTTGGACCACACCTGGAGTACTGTGAGCAGTTCTGGTCACCGCACCTTCGGAAGGACATATTGGCCTTGGAGGGAGTGCAGCGTAGGTTTACTCGAATGATACCCGGACTTCAAGGATTAAGTTACGAGGAGCGATTACACAAATTGGGGTTGTATTCTCTGGAGTTTCGAAGGTTAAGGGGTGATCTGATTGAAGTTTATAAGATATTCAGGGGAACGGATAGGGTGGATAGAGAGAAACTTTTTCCGCTGGTTGGGGATTCTCGGAGCAGGGGGCACAGGAGCCAGACCTTTCAGGAGTGAGATTAGAAAACATTTCTACACACAAAGGGTGGTAGAAGTTTGGAACTCTCTTCCGCAAACGGCAATTGATACTAGCTCAATTGCTAAATTTAAATCTGAGATGGATAGCTTTTTGGCAACCAAAGGTATTAAGGGATATGGGCCAAAGGCAGGTATATGGAGTTCGATCACAGATCCACCATGATCTTATCAAATGGCAGAGGGAGGGCAGTAGAGTGGTAATCAGCAGGAGGTTTCCTTGCCCATGTTTGACCTGATGCCATGAGATTTCATGGGGTCCAGAGTCAATGTTGAGGACTCCCAGGACCACTCCCTCCTGACTGTATATCACTGTACCGCCACCTCTGGTGGGTCTGTCCTGCCGGTGGGACAGGACATCCCCAGGGATGGTGATGGAAGAGTCTGGGATGTTGGCTGAAAGATTCTGTGAGTATGGCTCTGTCAGGCTGTTGCTTGACTAGCCTGTGGGACAGCTCTCCCAATTTTGGCACAAGTCCCCAGATGCTGGTGAGGAGGACTTTGCAGGGTTGACTGGGCTTGGTTTGCCTTTGTCGTGTCCGGTGCCGGGTGGTCCGTCCAGTTTTATTCTTATGGTGACTTTTTTAAAGCAAGATTTTAAACTGAGTGGCTTGCTAGGCCATTTCAGAGGGCAATTAAGAATCAACCACATTGCTGTGGGTCTGGAGTCACATTTTGGCCAGACCGGGTGAGGACGGCAGGTTTCCTTCGCTAAAGGACATTAGTGAACCAGATGGGTTTTTAACGACAATCCGGTAGTTTCATGGCCACCATTACTGATACTCGTATTTTAATTCCAGATTTTATTTAATTAATTGAATTTAAATTCCCCAGCTGCCGTGGCAGGATTTGAACTCATTACTCCGGGCCTCTGGATTATTAGTTTAATAACATAACCACTATGCTACCGTACCCAACTAGTGGGGTGCTGCAAGGATCAGTGCTTGGGCCTCAGCTATCCACAATCTATATTAATGGCCTTGATGAAAGGACCGAGTGTAATGTATCCAAGTTTGCTGATGGTACAAAGCTCGGTGGGAAAGTAAGCTGTGAGGGGGAAACAAAGAGTCTGCAAAGGGATATGGACAGGTTAAGTGAGTGGGCGAGAAGGTGGCAGATGGAGTATAATGTGGGGAAATGTGAGGTTATTTACTTTGGTAGGAAGAATAGAAAAACAGAATATTTTTTAAATGGTGAGAAACTATTCAATGTTCGTGTTCAGAGGGATTTGGGTGTCCTCGTACAAGAAACACAAAAAGTTAGTATGGAGGTACAGCAGGCAATTAGGAAAGCAAGTGGTATGTTGGCCTTTATTGCAAGGGGGTTGGAGTACAAGAGTAAGGAAGTCTTACTACAATTGTACAGGGCTTTGGTGAGACCTCACCTGGAGTACTGTGTACAGTTTCGGTCTCCTTTTCTAAGGAAGGATATACTTGCCTTAGAGGCAGGGCAATGAAGGTTCACTAGATTAATTCCTGGGATGAGAGGGTTGTCCTATGAGGAGAGATTCAGTAGATTGCGCCTATACTCTCTGGAGTTCAGAAGAATGAGAGGTGATCTCATTGAAACATATAAGATTCTGAGGGGGTTTGACAGGGTAGATACTGAGAGATTGTTTCCCCTGGCTGGAGAGTCTAGAACTAGAGGGTAATAAAAACAGAAAATGCTGGAGAAGCTCAGCAAGTGAGACAGCATCTGTGGAGAAAGAAACAGAGTTAACGTTTCAGGTCGAAGACCTTTCGTCAGAACAGGGGGCGCAGTCTCAGGATAAGGGGTCGGCCATTCAGGACTGAGATGAGGAGGAATTTCTTCACTCAGGGGGTTGTGAATCTTTGGAATTTTCTACCCCAGAGGGCTGTGGATGCTCAGTCATTGAGTATATTCAAGACTGAGATCGATAGATTTTTGGACTGTCGGAGAATCAAGAGATATGGGGATAGGGCAGGAATTTGGAGTTGAGGTCGACGATCAGTCATGATCTTATTGAATGGCGGAGCAGGCTCGAGGGGCCGGATGGCCCACTCCTGCTCATATTTATTATGTTCCTATGAATGGTGGATAACAAATTAGAAAATGACCAATTAGCAACGAGATAAACAAATTTAACCAATGAGCAAGAAGAACATTGACAGACAGTCAAAGGTTACGATGTCGATGTTGTATTTCGGGTCTGTTTTCTCCATGTGACCTTTCCTCTTGCTGGGGTCTGGTTCCACGGTTACCTGCACCCCTCAAGTCCCTCGCTCAAGGAGTGTCGGTGGGCCATTCCATCTTGGAGAGCATCACAGCTGAGCTCGGTCCTGCCCTAAGCTGATCTTCACACAGACATACCTATTCCCCTGGTCACCCCAGGGACACTGATCTAAACTGTAGCCCCTCCCCTCCCCTCCCTTCCCCACAAATGCTGCCCCAGCTGAGAACACCTAACAGCACAGCCAGGGGTTGATGCTGGACCCCACTGAGGTTCCTTCCTGGCAGACGATGTCTCGTGGATATTGATCCCCTGGGATATTCCATTCAGTTGATGCTTACCGCTGCTTTTATCTGAAGGATAAAAATTATGAAACAATCATGGCAAGGTTCGTAGAAGTTGCTGCAGATGGTGGAACTTTGAGATATATTATATTATTCAATTATACTTCATTATGTTATGATATTATATATTATTAGCAGATCTCCATTGGTGAGAGTCTCACAGTGAGACTCAAACAGTAAAGTATTCTACAGACACATAAATAACAAAAAAAAATCAGTCTAGGGATAGGGCGACTCAGGGATACAGACGATAAACTCACAGGTAATGACAGCGAAATGACAGAAATACTTTGCCTCTGTATTTACCAGGGAGACTAACAAGGTGGGCAGGACATTAGAAGAAGAGGTCAAAAAAGAGATAAAGACATTATGATGGAAAGGGGGGAGATAATTGATAAACTAATCAAACCCCTTGTCTGGATAGATTGCATCCATGAATATTAAAAGAAGTTAGGGAAGAGATAGCAGAGGCACTATTACATATATATAAAAATTCATTAGAAAAGAGGAATAGTGCCAGAGGACTGGCGGACAGCTAATGTGATTCCTATATTTAAAAACGGAGATTGAACCAGTCCAGGGAACTATAGACCAGTTAGCTTAACCTCGGTGGTAGGAAAGATAATGGAATCTTTACCCAAAGATGTGATAGAGAAACATCTAGAAACTGATAATATAATAAAGAATAGTCAGTACGGATTTCAGAAGGGAAAGTCATGCTTGGCCAACCTTATTGAATTCTTTGAAGAAGTATCAGAAAGAGTAGACAAGAGTAATGCAGTAGATGTAATATATTTGGATTTTCAAAAGGCCTTCGATAAGGTACCACATTGTAGACTCATGACTAAGGTCAGAGAATGTGGAGTGAGGGGACAGGTAGCAGAATGGATAGCAAGCTGGCTCCAAAACAGAAAATAGAGCAGGGGTTAAAGGTGATTACTCAGACTGGCAAAAGATGGGAAGTGGTGTTCCCCAGGGATCGGTGCTGGGACCACTGTTGTTCACCATTTACATAAACGATTTGGACTCGAAAATCAGAAATACAATTTCAAAATTTGCGACAACACCAAACTGGGGGGTGTAGTTAATACTGAGGAGGAATGGGTCAAAATGCAGGAGGACATTAATAAACTTGCAGAATGGGCGTGTAATTGGGAAATGAATTTCAATATAATAAGTGTGAGGTGGTGCATTTTGATAGGAAGAATAAGGAGGCCACATACTGCTTGGATAATAAGAGTCTAAATGGGGTAGAGGAGCAGAGGGATCTCAGGGTACAGATACACAAATCACTAAAAGTAGTGACGCAGGTTAATAAGGCCATAAAAAAGGCAAATCAAGCACTGGGGTTCATTTCTAGAGGGATAGAATTGAAAAGCAGAGAAGTTATGTTAAACTTGTATAGAAACTTGATTAGACCACACTCGGAGTACTGTGAACAGATCTGGTCTCCATATTATAAAAAGGATATAGAGGCATTGGAGAAGGTGCAGGATGATACCAGAACTGAGAGGATAAACTTATCAGGAAAGGCTGAACAGGCTGGGGCTTTTTTCTCTAGAAAAGAGAAGACTGAGGGGTGACTTGATAGAGGTCTTTAAGATTATGAAAGGGTTTGATAGGGTAGACGTAGAGAAGATGTTTCCACTTGTGGGGCAGACCAGAACTGGAGGTAATAAATATAAAATAGTCACTAATAAATCCAATAGGGAATTCAGGAGAAACTTCTTTACCCAGAAAGTGGTTAGAATGTGGAACTCACTCCCACAAGGAGTAGTTGAGGTGAATAACAAATACATGAGGGAGAAAGGAATAGAAGGATATGGTGATAGGGTGAGATGGAGTAGGGAGGGAGGAGGCTCGTGTGGAGCATAAACACTGGCATAGACCAGTTGGGCCGAATGGCCTGTTTGTGTTCTGTAGTTTCGATGTAACTTGGTGAGTCAGATGATATTCTGAAGTGTGACAGGAAGTAAATGCTACACACAAGACTTTTTGAAAATAAAGAGAGATTATTAAAAAAGTGTGGACTGTGTTTTTTTAAAACTTTGCCCCCCACCTTCACAATTTAATTTGTTTGTCTTTCTGTATAGCTCCACTCATACGAATCATGCAAGCCTCTTCGGTCATGGATTGAGGACCTTATTGAGCGAGTGAACTTCTTCAAGATCTGGTCAAGACAGTTTGTAGCAAGTGCGCATCGCAGGTAAGAACAGCGGGATACCAAGTCCGTCATATTCCAGACCAGATCCCCAGGTACACATTGCCCGGTCCCGGGACGTGGGGCGCCCGGTCCCGGGACGTGGGGCGCCCGGTCCCGGGACGTGGGGCGCCCGGTCCCGGGACGTGGGGCGCCCGGACCCGGGACGTGGGGCGCCCGGACCCGGGACGTGGGGCGCCCGGACCCGGGACGTGGGGCGCCCGGACCCGGGACGTGCGGCGCCCGGACCCGGGACGTGCGGCGCCCGGCCCCGGGACGTGCGGCGCCCGGACCCGGGACATGGGGCGCCCGGACCCGGGACATGCGGCGCCCGGACCCGGGACATGGGGCGCCCGGACCCGGGACATGGGGCGCCCGGACCCGGGACATGGGGCGCCCGGACCCGGGATATACGTTGCCCAGACTGTGACCGAGTGTGGCACCAAGGAGCCCTCGTAAAATTGAAGTCAATGGGAATCAGGGAAAACTCTCCAGTGGCTGGAGTCATACCAAGCACAAAGGAAGATGGCAGTGGTTGTTGGAGGCCAATCATCTCAGACCTAGGACATTGCTGCAGGAGTTCCTCAGGGCAGTGTCCTCGGCCCAAACATCTTCAGCTGCTTCATCAATGACCTTCCCTCCATCATGAGGTCAGAAATGGGGATGTTCGCTGATGATTGCACAGTGTTCAGTTCCATTCGCAACCCCTCAAATAATGAAGCAGTCCGAGCCCGCATGTAGCAAGACCTGGACAACATCCAGGCTTGGACTGATAAGTGGCAAGTAACATTCGCACCTGGTAAGTGCCAGGCAATGACCATCTCCAACAAGAGAGAGTCTAACCACCTCCCCTTGACATTCAACGGCATTACCATCGCCGAATCCCCCACCATCAACATCCTGGGGGTCACCATTGACCAGAAACTTAACTGGACCTGCCATATAAATACTGTGGCTACAAGAGCAGGTCAGAGGCTGGGTATTCTGCAGCAAGTGACTCACCTCCTGACTCCCCAAAGCCTTTCCACCATCTACAAGGCACAAGTCAGGAGTGTGATGGAATACTCTCCACTTGCCCGGATGAGTGCAGCTCCAACAACACTCAAGAAGCTCGACACCATCCAGGACAAAGCAGCCCGCTTGATTGGCACCCCATCCACCACCCTAAACATTCACTCCCTTCACCACCGGCGCACCGTGGCTGCAGTGTGTACCATCCACAGGATGCACTGCAGCAACTCGCCAAGGCTTCTTCGACAGCACCTCCCAAACCCGTGACTTCTACCACCTAGAAGGACAAGAGCAGCAGGTACATGGGAACAACACCACCTGCACGTTCCCCTCCAAGTCACCCACCATCCCGACTTGGAAATATATCGCCGTTCCTTCATCGTCGCTGGGACTCCTGGAACTCCCTTCCTAACAGCACTGTGGGAGAACCGTCACCACACAGACTGCAGTGGTTCAAGAAGGTGGCTCTCCACCGCCTTCTCAAGGGCAATTAGTGATGGGCAATAAATGCTGGCCTCGCCAGCGACGCCCACATCCCATGAACGAATAAAAAAAAGTCTCCGGATATGCATTACCCAGGGTGCTAATCTGGATATTACGTTGCCCAGACTCTGGATATTACGTTGCCCAGACTTGAGTTATACTTTACCAAGTGTCTAGGTATGCTGAACCCAGACTCTTGACATACATTACCGAGTCTCCTGATGTACTTTTTCTTTGTATGTATCGGCATGTTCTAACTATACACATCTCTGAATGTCTAATAGGCTTTTGGCTCAACCAGAATCAAAGAAAATGGTCTCTCAGGAAAAAATGACTGAGGAGATTTGTTGGGCGGAACCACACAGCTTCTGGCTCTCAGCCTTCTTTTTTCCCCAGGGTAAGGTACTGACGCCTGTACAGGGCTCTCAGGGACTGAGCAGAGCACGTTTAATGTTGGCATTCAAATATCAGCAGCCATCTGATTACTACTCATTTAATGTGCTGTCCAGTAATGTTCCCTGGAGCATAAACACAGGCACAGACCAGTTGAGCTGAATGGCCTCATTCTGTGCTTTCGTTAAATGTAACTCGATGCAACTCTTTGACCAAGCTTTTGGTCAATTGTCATAGAATCATAGAAAGTCACGGCACAGAAGGAGGCCATTCGGCCTATTGTGTCCATGCCAGCTGAAAAAGAGCTATCCAGCTTAATCCCACTTTCCCACACTTGGTCCGTAGCCCTGTAGGTCACAGCACTTCCTGTGCACATCCAGGTATTTTTTAAATGAGTTGAGGGTCTCTGCCTCTACCACCCTCTCAGGCAGTGAGTTCCAGACCCCCAGCACCCTCTGGGTGAAAAAAAAATTCTTCATTTCCGCTCTAATCCTTCTACCAATCACTTTAAATCTATGCCCCCTGGTTATTGACCCCTCCGCTAAGGGAAATAGGTCCTTCCTATCCACTCTATCTCGGCCCCTCACAATTTTGTACACCTCAATTAAATCTCCCCTCAGCCTCCTCTGTTCCAAGGAAAACAACCCCAGACTATCCAATCTGTCATCATAGCTAAAATTCTCCAGTCTTGGCAACATCCTCGTAAATCTCCTCTGTACCCTCTCTAGTGCAATCACATCTTTCCTGGTGACCAGAACTGTGCACAGTACTCAAGCTGTGGCCTAACTAGTGTTTTATACAGTTCTAGCATAACCTCCCTGCTCTTATGCCTCGCCTAATAAAGGAAAGTATCCCGTATGCCTTCTTAACCACCTTATCTACCTGTCCTGCTACCTTCAGGGATCTGTGGACATGCACTCCAAGGTCCCTCACTTCCTCAACACCTCTCAGTATCCTCCCATTTATTGTGTATTCCCTTGCCTTGTTTGCTCTCCCCAAATGCATTACCTCACACTTCTCCGGATTGAATTCCATTTGCCACTTTTCTGCCCACCTGACCAGTCCATTGATATCTTCCTGCAGTCTACAGCTTTCCTCCTCACTATCAACCACACGGCCAATTTTTGTATCATCTGCAAACTTTTTGATCAAGCCCCCCACACTCAAGTCCAAATCATTAATGTATACCACAAAAAGCAAGGGACCGAGTACTGAGCCCTGTGGAACCCCACTGGAAACAGCCCTCCAGTCATAAAAACACCCGTCAACCATTACCCTTTGCTTCCTGCCACTGAGCCAATTTTGGATCCAACTCGCCACTTTCCCTTGGATCCGATGGGCTTTTACTTTTTTGACCAGTCTGCCATGTGGGATCTTGTCAAAAGCCTTGCTAAAATCCATGTAGACTACATCAAACGTGTTACGCTCATCGACCCTCCTTATTACCTGCTCAAAAAATTCAATCAAATTAGCCAGACACGACCTTCCCTTAACAAATCCATGCTGACTGTCCTTGATTAACCTGTGCCTTTCTAAATGATGATTTATCCTGTCCCTCAGAATTGATTCCAATAAGTTGCCCATCACCGAGGTTAGACTGACTGGCCTGTAATTGCTCGGTCTATCCCTTTCTCCCTTTTTAAACAATGGTACAATGTTAGCGTCCTCCAATCCTCCGGCACTACGTCTGTATCCAGGGAGGATTGGAAAATGATGGTCAGAGTCTCCGCTATTTTCTCCCTGGCTTCTCTTAACAGCCTGGGATACATTTCATCCAGGCCTGGTGATTTATCTACTTTCAAAGATGCTAAACCCCTTAATACTGCTCTCTCACTATGTTTATCCCATCCAATATTTCACACTCCTCCTCCTTAACTACAGTCTCTGCATCGTCCCCCTCTTTTGTGAAGACAGACACAAAGTATTCATTAAGAACCATACCCACATCTTCCACCTCCACACACAGGTTACCTTTTTGGTCCCTAAAAGGCCCTACTCTTTCCTTAGTTACCCTCTTGCTCTTTATATATTTATAAAACATCTTTGAGTTTTCCTTGATTTTATTTGCCAGTATTTTTTAATGCCCTCTCTTTATTTTCCTGTTTAATTTCACCCCTGCACTTTCTATACTCCTCCAGGCTTTCTGCAGTATCGAGCTCTCGGTGTCTGACATAAGCATTCCTTTTTTACCTTATCTTACCCTGTATGCTCCTTGTCATCCAGGGGGCTCTAGATTTGGCAGCCCCTCCCTTTTTCTTTGTGGGAACATGTTTACTCTGAATCCCTTGAATCTCTCCCTTGAATGCCTCCCACTGCTCTGACACTGATTTACCTTCAAGCAGCTGTTTCCAGTCCACTTTTGCTGAATCACTTCTCAGCTTCGTAAAATTGGCCTTTCCCCAACTGAGAACTTTTACTCCTGTTCTATCTCTGTCCTTTTCCAGAACTATGCTAAATCTGACTGAATTATGATCACGACCACCAAAATGCTCTCCCACTGATACTCCTTCCACCTGCCCAGCTTCATTCCCCATTCCCTGTCCTGATATCTCCTTATATAGCTCAATGACAATGCACAGGCAGAAGGAGGCCATTCAGCCCATCATGCCTGTGCTGGCTCTTTGAAAGAGCTATCCAATGAGTCCCACTCCCCAGCTCTTTCCCCATAGCCCTGTAAATGTTTCCTTTTTAATTATTTATCCACTTCCCTTTTGAAAGTTACTATTGGATCTGCTTCCACCGCCCTTTCAGACTGTGCATTCCCGATCATTACAACTCGCTGTGTGGAACAATTCTCACCTCCCCTCTGGTTCTTTTGCCAGTTATCTTAAATCTGTGTTCTCTGGTTACCGACCTTCCTGCCAGTGGAAACAGTTTCAATTTTTGCTGTTAACACTCATGCACAGCGCCTTACTACGTTAAAGGTGCTATATAAGTGCAAGCTGTTGTTGTTGGGATGAAGGTGTTGGCCTGGGTTGAGACAGATCTCCATCTCCTCCTGCAGGTTTCCTCACAGCTCTGTTACAGAACCACGCTCGGAAACACGACATATCAGTGGATTCCATCAACTTCCAATTCCACGTCCAGCCCCCCAGGAAAGACACCAAGGACGACCTGGACACCACCAAACACAAATCCAGTGTCCGGGTGCACACCATCAAGGTAACTGTGTGTGATTTCTGCAACTTTGTGATAGGGGAAGGACGAGGGAACAGAAAACAATCCGGGCTCCTGATCAGGGAGAGTATTCTGGGCAGGATCCTGCTGAGGGGGGAGGATGGAGTGGGGAGAAGACCCAGGGTACTGCTGGGGGGGGAGGATGGAGTGGGGAGAAGACCCAGGGTCCTGCTGGGGGGGGGGAGGATGGAGTGGGGAGAAGACCCAGGGTCCTGATGGGGGAGGATGGAGTGGGGAGAAGACCCAGGGTCCTGCTGGGGGGGAGGATGGAGTGGGGAGAAGACCCAGGGTCCTGCTGGGGGGGGGGAGGATGGAGTGGGGAGAAGACCCAGGGTCCTGCTGGGGGGGGAGGATGGAGTGGGGAGAAGACCCAGGGTCCTGCTGGGGGGGAGGATGGAGTGGGGAGAAGACCCAGGGTCCTGCTGGGGGGGGGAGGATGGAGTGGGGAGAAGACCCAGGGTCCTGCTGGGGGGGGAGGATGGAGTGGGGAGAAGACCCAGGGTCCTGCTGGGGGGGAGGATGGAGTGGGGAGAAGACCCAGGGTCCTGCTGGGGGAGGATGGAGTGGGGAGAAGACCCAGGGTCCTGCTGGGGGGGGAGGATGGAGTGGGGAGAAGACCCAGGGTCCTGATGGGGGGGAGGATGGAGTGGGGAGAAGATCCAGGGTCCTGCTGGGGGAGGATGGAGTGGGGAGAAGCCCCAGGGTCCTGATGGGGGGGGAGGATGGAGTGGGGAGAAGACCCAGGGTCCTGCTGGGGGAGGATGGAGTGGGGAGAAAACCCAGGGTCCTGATGGGGGGGAGGATGGAGTGGGGAGAAGACCCAGGGTCCTGATGGGGGAGGATGGAGTTGGGAGAAGATCCAGGGTCCTGCTGGGGGGGTAGGATGGAGTGGGGAGAAGACCCAGGGTCCTGCTGGGGGGGAGGATGGAGTGGGGAGAAGACCCAGGGTCCTGATGGGGGGGAGGATGGAGTGGGGAGAAGACCCAGGGTCCTGATGGGGGAGAAGGATGGAGTGGGGAGATGACCCAGGGTCCTGCTGGGGGAGAAGGATGGAGTGGGGAGAAGAACCAGGGTCCTGATGGGGGGGGAGGATGGAGTGGGGAGAAGACCCAGGGTCCTGATGGGGGAGGATGGAGAGGGGAGAAGACCCAGGGTCCTGCTGGGGGGGGGAGGATGGAGTGGGGAGAAGACCCAGGGTCCTGATGGGGGGGAGGATGGAGTGGGGAGAAGATCCAGGGTCCTGATGGGGGGGGGAGGATGAAGTGGGGAGAAGACCCAGGGTCCTGATGGGGGAGGATGGAGTGCGGAGAAGACCCAGGGTCCTGCTGGGGGGGAGGATGGAGTGGGGAGAAGACCCTGGGTCCTGATGGGGGGGGGAGGATGAAGTGGGGAGAAGACCCAGGGTCCTGATGGGGGAGGATGGAGTGGGGAGAAGACCCAGGGTCCTGATGGGGGAGGATGGAGTGGGGAGAAGACCCAGGGTCCTGATGTGGGGGGGGGGGGGTTGGAGTGGGGAGAAGACCCAGGGTCCTGCTGGGAGGGATGATGGAGTGGAGAGAAGACCCAGGGTCCTGTTGGGGGGGGGGAGGATGGAGTGGGGAGAAGACCCAGGGTCCTGCTGGGAGGGATGATGGAGTGGGGAGAAGACCCAGGGTCCTGATGGGGGGAAGGATGGAGTGGGGAGAAGACCCAAGGTCCTGCTGGGGGGGATGATGGAGTGGGGAGAAGACCCAGGGTCCTGCTGGGGAGAACAATGGAGTGGGGAGAAGACCCAGGGTCCTGATGGGGGGGAGGATGGAGTGGGGAGAAGACCCAGGGTCCTGCTGGGGGGGGAGGATGGAGTGAGGAGAAGACCCAGGGTCCTGATGGGGAGGATGATGGAGTGGGGAGAAGACCCAGGGTCCTGCTGGGGGGGGAGGATGGAGTGGGGAGAAGACCCAGGGTCCTGATGGGGGGGAGGATGGAGTGGGGAGAAGACCCAGGGTCCGGATGGGGGGGAGGATGGAGTGGGGAGAAGACCCAGGGTCCTGCTGGGGGGGGAGGATGGAGTGGGGAGAAGACCCAGGGTCCTGCTGGGGGGGAGGATGGAGTGGGGAGAAGACCCAGGGTCCTGCTGGGGGGAGGATGGAGTGGGGAGAAGACCCAGGGTCCTGCTGGGGGGGGAGGATGGAGTGGGGAGAAGACCCAGGGTCCTGCTGGGGGGGGAGGATGGAGTGGGGAGAAGACCCAGGGTCCTGATGGGGGGGAGGATGGAGTGGGGAGAAGATCCAGGGTCCTGCTGGGGGAGGATGGAGTGGGGAGAAGCCCCAGGGTCCTGATGGGGGGGGAGGATGGAGTGGGGAGAAGACCCAGGGTCCTGCTGGGGGAGGATGGAGTGGGGAGAAAACCCAGGGTCCTGATGGGGGGGAGGATGGAGTGGGGAGAAGACCCAGGGTCCTGATGGGGGAGGATGGAGTTGGGAGAAGATCCAGGGTCCTGCTGGGGGGGTAGGATGGAGTGGGGAGAAGACCCAGGGTCCTGCTGGGGGGGAGGATGGAGTGGGGAGAAGACCCAGGGTCCTGATGGGGGGGAGGATGGAGTGGGGAGAAGACCCAGGGTCCTGATGGGGGGGAGGATGGAGTGGGGAGAAGACCCAGG
This sequence comes from Heptranchias perlo, assembly GCF_035084215.1. Classification (NCBI taxonomy): domain Eukaryota; kingdom Metazoa; phylum Chordata; class Chondrichthyes; order Hexanchiformes; family Hexanchidae; genus Heptranchias; species Heptranchias perlo. Next base: position 137,780,443 of record NC_090329.1, read on the forward strand.
GTCCTGATGGGGGGGAGGATGGAGTGGGGAGAAGACCCAGGGTCCTGATGGGGGAGAGGGTGGAGTGGGGAGAAGACCCAGGGTCCTGATGGGGGGGAGGATGGTGTGGGGAGAAGACCCAGGGTCCTGATGGGGGAGGATGGAGTGGGGAGAAGACCCAGGGTCCTGATGGGGGAGAGGGTGGAGTGGGGAGAAGACCCAGGGTCCTGATGGGGGGGAGGATGGAGTGGGGAGAGGACCCAGGGTCCTGATGGGGGGGAGGATGGAGTGGGGAGATGACCCAGGGTCCTGCTGGGGGAGAAGGATGGAGTGGGGAGAAGAAACAGGGTCCTGATGGGGGGGGAGGATGGAGTGGGGAGAAGACCCAGGGTCCTGATGGGGGAGGATGGAGAGGGGAGAAGACCCAGGGTCCTGCTGGGGGGGGGAGGATGGAGTGGGGAGAAGACCCAGGGTCCTGATGGGGGGAGGATGGAGTGGGGAGAAGATCCAGGGTCCTGATGGGGGGGGAGGATGAAGTGGGGAGAAGACCCAGGGTCCTGATGGGGGAGGATGGAGTGCGGAGAAGACCCAGGGTCCTGCTGGGGGGGAGGATGGAGTGGGGAGAAGACCCTGGGTCCTGATGGGGGGGGGAGGATGAAGTGGGGAGAAGACCCAGGGTCCTGATGGGGGAGGATGGAGTGGGGAGAAGACCCAGGTCCTGATGGGGGAGGATGGAGTGGGGAGAAGACCCAGGGTCCTGATGTGGGGGGGGGGGTTGGAGTGGGGAGAAGACCCAGGGTCCTGCTGGGAGGGATGATGGAGTGGGAGAGAAGACCCAGGGTCCTGTTGGGGGGGGGAGGATGGAGTGGGGAGAAGACCCAGGGTCCTGCTGGAGGGATGATGGAGTGGGGAGAAGACCCAGGGTCCTGATGGGGGGGAGGCTGGAGTGGGGAGAAGACCCAGGGTCCTGATGGGGGAGAGGGTGGAGTGGGGAGAAGACCCAGGGTCCTGATGGGGGGAGGATGGTGTGGGAGGAGAAGACCCAGGGTCCTGATGGGGGAGGATGGAGTGGGGAGAAGACCCAGGGTCCTGATGGGGGAGAGGGTGGAGTGGGGAGAAGACCCAGGGTCCTGATGGGGGGGAGGATGGAGTGGGGAGAGGACCCAGGGTCCTGATGGGGGGGAGGATGGAGTGGGGAGATGACCCAGGGTCCTGCTGGGGGAGAAGGATGGAGTGGGGAGAAGAACCAGGGTCCTGATGGGGGGGGAGGATGGAGTGGGGAGAAGACCCAGGTCCTGATGGGGGAGGATGGAGAGGGGAGAAGACCCAGGGTCCTGCTGGGGGGGGGGAGGATGGAGTGGGGAGAAGACCCAGGGTCCTGATGGGGGGGAGGATGGAGTGGGGATTCCAGGGTCCTGATGGGGGGGGGAGGATGAAGTGGGGAGAAGACCCAGGGTCCTGATGGGGGAGGATGGAGTGCGGAGAAGACCCAGGGTCCTGCTGGGGGGGGAGGATGGAGTGGGGAGAAGACCCTGGGTCCTGATGGGGGGGGGGAGGATGAAGTGGGGAGAAGACCCAGGGTCCTGATGGGGGAGGATGGAGTGGGGAGAAGACCAGGGTCCTGATGGGGGAGGATGGAGTGGGGAGAAGACCCAGGGTCCTGATGTGGGGGGGGGGGGGGGTTGGAGTGGGGAGAAGACCCAGGGTCCTGCTGGGAGGGATGATGGAGTGGAGAGAAGACCCAGGGTCCTGTTGGGGGGGGGGAGGATGGAGTGGGGAGAAGACCCAGGGTCCTGCTGGGAGGGATGATGGAGTGGAGAGAAGACCCAGGGTCCTGATGGGGGGAAGGATGGAGTGGGGTGAAGACCCAGGGTCCTGATGGGGGGAAGGATGGAGTGGGGTGAAGACCCAGGGTCCTGTTGGGGGGGGAGGATGGAGTGGGGAGAAGACCCAGGGTCCTGATGGGGGGAAGGATGGAGTGGGGAGAAGACCCAGGGTCCTGATGGGGGGGAGGATGGAGTGGGGAGAAGACCCAGGGTCCTGCTGGGGGGGGAGGTCCTGCTGGGGGGGGAGGATGGAGTGAGGAGAAGACCCAGGGTCCTGATGGGGGGGATGATGGAGTGGGGAGAAGACCCAGGGTCCTGCTGGGGGGGGAGGATGGAGTGGGGAGAAGACCCAGGGACCTGCTGGGGTGGGGGGTGGAGGATGGAGTGGGGAGAAGACGCAGGGTCCTGCTGGGGGGGGGGGGGGAGGATGGAGTGGGGAGAAGACCCAGGGTCCTGATGGGGGGGAGGATGGAACGGGGAGAAGACCCAGGGTCCTGATGGGGGGGAGGATGGAGTGGGGAGAAGACCCAGGGTCCTGCTGGGGGGGGGAGGATGGAGTGAGGAGAAGACCCAGGGTCCTGATGGGGGGGAGGGGGGAGTGGGGAGAAGACCCAGGGTCCTGATGGGGGGGAGGGTGGAGTGGGGAGAAGACCCAAGGTCCTGATGGGGGGGAGGATGGAGTGGGGAGAAGATCCAGGGTCCTGCTGGGGGGGTAGGATGGAGTGGGGAGAAGACCCAGGGTCCTGCTGGGGGGGAGGATGGAGTGGGGAGAAGACCCAGGTTCCTGCTGGGGGGGGAGGATGGAGTGGGGAGAAGACCCAGGGTCCTGCTGCGGGGGGGAGGATGGAGTGGGGAGAAGACCCAGGGTCCTGCTGGGGGGGAGGATGAAGTGGGGAGAAGACCCAGGGTCCTGCTGGGGGGGGAGGATGGAGTGGGGAGAAGACCCAGGGTCCTGATGGGGGGGGTAGGATGGAGTGGGGAGAAGACCCAGGGTCCTGCTGGGGGGGAGGATGGAGTGGGGAGAAGACCCAGGGTCCTGCTGGGGGGGAGGATGGAGTGGGGAGAAGACCCAGGGTCCTGCTGCGGGGGGTGGATGGAGTGGGGAGAAGACCCAGGGTCCTGCTGCGGGGGGGAGGATGGAGTGGGGAGAAGACCCAGGGTCCTGATGGGGGGGAGGATGGAGTGGGGAGAAGATCCAGGGTCCTGCTGGGGGGGTAGGATGGAGTGGGGAGAAGACCCAGGGTCCTGCTGGGGGGGAGGATGGAGTGGGGAGAAGACCCAGGTTCCTGCTGGGGGGGGAGGATGGAGTGGGGAGAAGACCCAGGGTCCTGCTGCGGGGGGGAGGATGGAGTGGGGAGAAGACCCAGGGTCCTGCTGGGGGGGGAGGATGAAGTGGGGAGAAGACCCAGGGTCCTGCTGGGGGGGGAGGATGGAGTGGGGAGAAGACCCAGGGTCCTGATGGGGGGGAGGATGGAGTGGGGAGAAGACCCAGGGTCCTGATGGGGGGGGGAGGATGGAGTGGGGAGAAGACCCAGGGTCCTGATGGGGGGGAGGATGGAGTGGGGAGAAGACCCAGGGTCCTGCTGGGGGAGGATGGAGTGGGGAGAAGACCCAGGGTCCTGCTGGGGGGGAGGATGTAGTGGGGAGAAGATCCAGGGTCCTGATGGGCGGGAGGATGGAGTGGGGAGAAGACCCAGGGTCATGCTGGGGAGGGGAGGATGGAGTGGGGAGAAGACCCAGGGTCCTGATGGGGGAGGATGGAGTGGGGAGAAGATCCAGGGTCCTGATGGGGGGGAGGATGGAGTGGGGAGAAGACCCAGGGTCATGCTGGGGAGGGGAGGATGGAGTGGGGAGAAGACCCAGGGTCCTGATGGGGGAGGATGGAGTGGGGAGAAGACCCAGGGTCATGCTGCGGGGGGGAGGACGGAGTGGGGAGAAGACCCAGGGTCCTGATGGGGGGGAGGATGGAGTGGGGAGAAGATCCAGGGTCCTGATGGGGGGGGGGGAGGATGAAGTGGGGAGAAGACCCAGGGTCCTGATGGGGGAGGATGGAGTGGGGAGAAGATCCAGGGTCCTGATGGGGGGGAGGATGGAGTGGGGAGAAGACCCAGGGTCCTGATGGGGGAGGATGGAGTGGGGAGAAGACCCAGGGTCCTGATTGAGGGGAGGATGGAGTGGGGAGAAGACCCAGGGTCCTGCTGGGGGGGAGGATGGAGTGGGGAGAAGACCCAGGGTCCTGATGGGGGGTAGGATAGATTGGGGAGAAGACCCAGGGTCCTGATGGGGGAGGATGGAGTGGGGAGAAGACCCAGGGTCCTGCTCGGGGGGAGGATGGAGTGGAGAGAAGACCCAGGGTCCTGTTGGGGGGGATGATGGAGTGGAGAGAAGACCCAGGGTCCTGTTGGGGGGGGAGGATGGAGTGGGGAGAAGACCCAGGGACCTGCTGGGGGGGATGATGGAGTGAGGAGAAGACCCAGGGTCCTGCTGGGGTGAACGATGGAGTGGGGAGAAGACCCAGGGTCCTGATGGGGGGGAGCATGGAGTGGGGAGAAGACCCAGGGTCCTGATGGGGGGGAGAATGGAGTGGGGAGAAGACCCAGGGTCCTGCTGGGGGAGGATGGAGTGGGGAGAAGACCCAGGGTCCTGCTGGGGGGGGAGGATGGAGTGAGGAGAAGACCCAGGGTCCTGATGGGGGGGAGGGGGGAGTGGGGAGAAGACCCAAGGTCCTGATGGGGGGGAAGGATGGAGTGGGGAGAAGACCCAGGGTCCTGATGGGGGGGAGAATGGAGTGAGGAGAAGACCCAGGGTCCTGATGGGGGGAGGATGGAGTGGGGAGAAGACCCAGGGTCCTGCTGGGGGGGGGGAGGATGGAGTGGGGAGAAGACCCAGGGTCCAGATGGGGGGAGGATGGAGTGGGGAGAAGACCCAGGGTCCTGCTGGGGGGGGGAGGATGGAGTGGGGAGAAGACCCAGGGTCCTGCTGGGGGGGGGGGAAGGATGGAGTGGGGAGAAGACCCAGGGTCCTGCTGGGGTGGGAGGATGGAGTGGGGAGAAGACCCAGGGTCCTGCTGGGGGGGAGGATGGAGTGGGGAGAAGACCCAGGGTCCTGCTGGGGTGGGAGGATGGAGTGGGGAGAAGACCCAGGGTCCTGCTGGGGGGGAGGATGGAGTGGGGAGAAGACCCAGGGTCCTGCTGCGGGGGGAGGATGGAGTGAGGAGAAGACACAGGGTCCTTATGGGGGGGAGGGTGGAGTGGGGAGAAGACCCAGGGTCCTGATGGGGGGGGAGGATGGAGTGAGGAGAAGACCCAGGGTCCTGATGGGGGGGAGGATGGAGTGAGGAGAAGACCCATGGTCCTGCTGGGGGAGGATGGAGTGGGGAGAAGACCCAGGGTACTGCTGGGGGAGGAGGATGGAGTGGGGAGAAGACCCAGGGTCCTGATGGGGGGGAGGATGGAGTGGGGAGAAGACCCAGGGTCCTGAAGGGGGGGGGGAGGATGGAGTGGGGAGAAGACCCAGGGTCCTGATGGGGGAGGATGGAGTGGGGAGAAGACCCAGGGTCCTGATGGGGGAGGATGGAGTGGGGAGAAGACCCAGGGTCCTGATGGGGGGGAGGATGGAGTGGGGAGAAGACCCAGGGTCCTGATGGGGGAGGATGGAGTGGGGAGAAGACCCAGGGTCCTGATGGGGGAGGATGGAGTGGAGAGAAGACCCAGGGTCCTGATGGGGGGGGAGGATGGAGTGGGGTGAAGACACAGGGTCCTGCTGGGGGGGAGGATGGAGTGGGGAGAAGACCCAGGGTACTGCTGGGAGGGATGATGGAGTGGAGAGAAGACCCAGGGTCCTGTTGGGGTTTGGAGGATGGAGTGGGGAGAAAACCCAGGGTCCTGATGGGGGGAAGGATGGAGTGGGGAGAAGACCGAAGGTCCTGCTGGGGGGGATGATGGAGTGGGGAGAAGACCCAGGGTCCTGCTGGGGAGAAGGATGGAGTGGGGAGAAGACCCAGGGTCCTGATGGGGGGGAGGATGGAGTGGGGAGATGACCCAGGGTCCTGATGGGGGGGAGAATGGAGTGGGGAGAAGACCCAGGGTCCTGCTGGGGAGAACGATGGAGTGGGGAGAAGATCCAGGGTCCTGATGGGGGGGAGGATGGAGAAGACCCAGGGTCCTGATGGGGGGGAGAATGGAGTGGGGAGAAGACCCAGGGTCCTGCTGGGGGAGGAGGATGGAGTGAGGAGAAGACCCAGGGTCCTGATGGGGGGGAGGATGGAGTGGGGAGAAGACCCAGTGTCCTGTTGGAGGGGATGATGGAGTGGGGAGAAGACCCAGGGTCCTGATGGGGGGGAGGATGGAGTGGGGAGAAGACCCAGGGTCCTGATGGGGGAGGATGGAGTGGGGAGAAGACCCATGGTCCTGATGGGGGAGGATGGAGTGGGGAGAAGACCCAGGGTCCTGATGGGGGGGGGGATGGAGTGGGGAAAAGACCCAGGGTCCTGATGGGGGGGGGAGAATGGATTGGGGTGAAGACACAGTGTCCTGCTGGGGGGGAGGATGGAGTGGGGAGAAGACCCAGGGTCCTGCTGGGAGGGATGATGGAGTGGAGAGAAGACCCAGGGTCCTGATGGGGGGGAGGATGGAGTGGGGAGAAGACCCAGGGTCCTGAATGGGGGGGGGGAGGATGGAGTGGGGAGAAGACCCTGGGTCCTGATGGAGGAGGATGGAGTGGGGAGAAGACCCAGGGTCCTGATGGGGGAGGATGGAGTGGGGAGAAGACCCAGGGTCCTGATGGGGGGGGAGGATGGAGTGGGGTGAAGACACAGGGTCCTGCTGGGGGGGAGGATAGAGTGGGGAGAAGACCCAGGGTCCTGCTGGGAGGGGAGGATGGAGTGGGAGAAGACCCAGGGTCCTGAATGGGGGGGGGTTGATGGAGTGGGGAGAAGACCCAGGGTCCTGATGGGGGAGGATGGAGTGGGGAGAAGACCCAGGGTCCTGCTGGGGGGGGAGGATGGAGTGGGTAGAAGACACAGAGTCCTGCTGGGGGGAAGGATGGAGTGGGGAGAAGACTCAGGGTCCTGCTGGGGGGGAGGATGGAGTGGGGAGAAGACCCAGGGTCCTGCTGGGGGGGGGAGGATGGAGTGGGGAGAAGACCCAGGGTCCTGATGGGGGGGAGGATGGAGTGGGGAGAAGATCCAGGGTCCTGCTGGGGGGGGAGGATGGAGTGGGGAGAAGACCCAGGGTCCTGATGGGGGGGAGGATGGAGTGGGGAGAAGATCCAGGGTCCTGATGGGGGGTGGAGGATGGATTGGGGAGAAGACCCACGGTCCTGATGGGGGAGGATGGAGTGGGGAGAAGACCCAGGGTCCTGCTGGGGGGAAGGATGAAGTGGGGAGAAGACCCAGGGTCCTGATGGGGGGAGGATGGAGTGGGGAGAAGACCCAGGGTCCTGTTGGGGGGGAGGATGGAGTGGGGAGAAGACCCAGGGTCCTGATGGGGGGGGAGGATGGAGTGGGGAGAAGACCCAGGGTCCTGATGGGGGGGGAGGATGGAGTGGGGAGAAGACCCAGGGTCCTGATGGGGGAGGATGGAGTGGGGAGAAGACCCATGGTCCTGATGGGGGAGGATGGAGTGGGGAGAAGACCCAGGGTCCTGATGGGGGGGAGGATGGAGTGGGGAGAAGACCCAGGGTCCTGATGGGGGGGAGAATGGAGTGGGGAGAAGACCCAGGTCCTGCTGGGGGGGGGGAGGATGGAGTGAGGAGAAGACCAGGGTCCTGATGGGGTGGAGGATGGAGTGAGGAGAAGACCCAGGCTCCTGATGGGGGGGAGGATGGAGTGGGGAGAAGACCCAGGGTCCTGATGGGGGGTGGGTGGAGTGGGGAGAAGACTCAGGGTCCTGCTGGGGTGGGAGGATGGAGTGGGGAGAAGACCCAGGGTCCTGATGGGGGGGGGAGGATGGAGTGGGGAGAAGACCCAGGTCCTGATGGGGGGGAGAATGGAGTGGGGAGAAGACCCAGGGTCCTGATGGGTGGGAGGGTGGACGTGGGGAGAAGACCCAGGGTCCTGATGGAGGAGGATGGAGTGGGGAGAAGACCCAGGGTCCTGTTGGGGGGGAGGATGGAGTGGGGAGAAGACCCAGGGTCCTGATGGAGGAGGATGGAGTGGGGAGAAGACCCAGGGTCCTGTTGGGGGGGAGGGTGGAGTGGGGAGAAGACCCAGGGTCCTGATGGAGGAGGATGGAGTGGGGAGAAGACCCAGGGTCCTGTTGGGGGGGAGGGTGGAGTGGGGAGAAGACCCAGGGTCCTGTTGGGGGGGAGGATGGAGTGGGGAGAAGACCCAGGGTCCTGCTGGGGGGGGAGAATGGAGTGGGGAGAAGACACAGGGTCCTGCTGGGGGGAAGGATGGAGTGGGGAGAAGACACAGGGTCCTGCTGGGGGGAGGATGCAGTGGGAGAAGACCCAGGGTCCTGCTGGGGGGGGAGGATGGAGTGGGGAGAAGACCCAGGGTCCTGCTGGGGAGAAGGATGGAGTGGGGAGAAGTCCCAGGGTCCTGCTGGGGGGGAGGATGGAGTGGGGAGAAGACCCAGGGTCCTGCTGGGGGGGGAGGATGGAGTGGGGAGAAGACCCAGGGTCCTGATGAGGGGGGGAGGATGGAGTGGGGAGAAGACCCAGGGTCCTGATGGGGGAGGATGGAGTGGGGAGAAGACACAGGGTCCTGCTGGGGGAGGATGGAGTGGGTAGGAGACCCAGGGTCCTGATGGGGGGGAGGATGGAGTGGGGAGAAGACCAGGGTCCTGCTGGGGGAAGGATGGAGTGGGGAGAAGACCCAGGGTCCTGATGGGGGAGGATGGAGTGGGGAGAAGACCCAGGGTCCTGCTGGGGGGGGAGGATGGAGTGGGGAGAAGACCCAGGGTCCTGATGGGGGTGAGGATGGAGTGGGGAGAAGACCCAGGGTCCTGCTGGGGGGAAGGATGGAGTGGGGAGAAGACCCAGGGTCCTGATGGGGAGGATGGAGTGGGGAGAAGACCCAGGGTCCTGCTGGGGGGGGAGGATGGAGTGGGGAGAAGACACAGGGTCCTGCTGGGGGGAAGGATGGAGTGGGGAGAAGACCCAGGGTCCTGCTGGGGGGGGGAGGATGGAGTGGGGAGAAGACCCAGGGTCCTGCTGGGGGGGGGAGGATGGAGTGGGGAGAAGACCCAGGGTCCTGATGGGGGGGAGGATGGAGTGGGGAGAAGATCCAGGGTCCTGATGGGGGGGGGGAGGATGGAGTGGGGAGAAGACCCAGGGTCCTGATGGGGGAGGATGGAGTGGGGAGAAGACCCATGGTTCTGCTGTGGGGGAGGATGGAGTGGGGAGAAGACCCAGGGTCCTGATGGGGGAGGATGGAGTGGGGAGAAGACCCAGGGTCCTGCAGGGGGGGAGGATGGAGTGGGGAGAAGACCCAGGGTCCTGATGGGGGAGGATGGAGTGGGGAGAAGACCCTGGGTCCTGATGGGGGGGAGGATGGAGTGGGGAGAAGACCCAGGGTCCTGATGGGGGGGGGAGGATGGAGTGGGGAGAACACCCAGGGTCCTGATGGGGGGGAGGATGGAATGGGGAGAAGACCCAGGGTCCTGATGGGGGAGGATGGAGTGGGGAGAAGACCCAGGGTCCTGATGGGGGAGGATGGAGTGGGGAGAAGACCCAGGGTCCTTATGGGGGGGGGGGGATGGAGTGGGGAGAAGACCCAGGGTCCTGATGGGGGGGGAGGATGGAGTGGGGTGAAGACACAAGGTCCTGCTGGGGGGGAGGATGGAGTGGGGAGAAGACCAGGGTCCTGCTGGGAGGGGAGGATGGAGTGGGGAGAAGACCCAGGGTCCTGATGGGGGGGAGGATGGAGTGGGGAGAAGACCCAGGGTCCTGATGGGGGGGGAGGATGGAGTGGGGAGAAGACCCAGGGTCCTGCTGGGGAGAAGGATGGAGTGGGGAGAAGACCCAGGGTCCTGATGGGGGGGGAGGGTGGAGTGGGGAGAAGACCCAGGGTCCTGATGGGGGGGGAGGGTGGAGTGAGGAGAAGACCCAGGGTCCTGATGGGGGGGGGGAGGATGGAGTGGAGAGAAGACCCAGGGTCCTGATGGGGGGGAGGATGGAGTGGGGAGAAGACCCAGGGTCCTCATGGGGGGGAGGGTGGAGTGGGGAGAAGACCCAGGGTCCTGCTGGGGGAGGATGGAGTAGGGAGAAGACCCAGGGTCCTGATGGGGGGGAGGGTGGAGTGAGGAGAAGACCCAGGGTCCTGATGGGGGGGAGGGTGGAGTGAGGAGAAGACCCAGGGTCCTGATGGGGGGGAGGATGGAGTGGGGAGAAGACCCAGGGTCCTGCTGTGGGGGGAGAATGGAGTGGGGAGAAGACCCAGTGTCCTGATGGGGGGGGAGAATGGAGTGGGGAGAAGACCCAGGGTCCTGCTGGGGGAGGATGGAGTGGGGAGAAGACCAGGGTCCTGATGGGGGAGGATGGAGTGGGGAGAAGACCCATGGTCCTGTTGGGGGGGGAGGGTGGAGTGGGGAGAAGACCCAGGGTCCTGATGGGGGGGAGGATGGAGTGGGGAGAAGACCCAGGGTCCTGCTGGGGGGGGGGAGAATGGAGTGGGGAGAAGACACAGGGTCCTGCTGGGGGGAAGGATGGAGTGGGGAGAAGACCCAGGGTCCTGCTGGGGGGGAGGATGGAGTGGGGAGAAGACCCAGGTTCCTGATGGGGGGGAGGATGGAATGGGGAGAAGACCCAGGGTCCTGATGGGGGGGGGGGGAGAATGGAGTGGGGAGAAGACCCAGGGTCCTGCTGGGGGGGTGGATGGAGTGGGGAGAAGACCCAGGTTCCTGATGGGGGGGAGGATGGAGTGGGGAGAAGACCCAGGGTCCTGCTGGGGGGGGAGGATGGAGTGGGAGAAGACCCAGGGTCCTGCTGGGGGGGAGGATGAGTAGGGAGAAGACCCAGGGTCCTGCTGGGGGGGGAGGATGGAGTGGGAGAAGACCCAGGGTCCTTCTGGGGGGGGAGGATGGAGTGGGGAGAAGACCCAGGTTCCTGATGGGGGGGAGGATGGAGTGGGGAGAAGACCCAGGGTCCTGATGGGGGGGGGGGGAGGATGGAGTGGGGGAGATGACCCAAGGTCCTGCTGGGGGGGATGATGGAGTGGGGAGAAGACCCAGGGTCCTGATGGGGGAGGATGGAGTGGGGAGAAGACCCAAGGTCCTGCTGGGGGGGATGATGGAGTGGGGAGAAGACCCAGGGTCCTGATGGGGAGGATGGAGTGGGGAGAAGACCCAAGGTCCTGCTGGGGGGGATGATGGAGTGGGGAGAAGACCCAGGGTCCTGATGGGGGAGGATGGAGTGGGGAGAAGACCCAGGGTCCTGCTGGGGGGGGGAGAATGGAGTGGGGAGAAGACACAGGGTCCTGCTGGGGGGAAGGATGAGTGGGGAGAAGACCCAGGTCCTGCTGGAGGGGAGGATGGAGTGGGGAGAAGACCCAGGGTCCTGCTGGGGGGGGGAGGATGGAGTGGGGAGAAGACCCAGGGTCCTGCTGGGGGGGAGGATGGAGTGGGGAGAAGACCCAGGGTCCTGCTGGGGGGGAGGATGGAGTGGGGAGAAGACCCAGGGTCCTGCTGGGGGGGGAGGATGGAGTGGGGAGAAGACCCAGGGTCCTGATGGGGGGGGAGGATGGAGTGGGGAGAAGACCCAGGGTCCTGCTGGGGGGGAGGATCGAGTGGGGAGAAGACCCAGGGTCCTGATGGGGGGGGGAGGATGGAGTGGGGAGAAGACCCAGGGTCCTGCTGGGGGGGGGAGGATGGAGTGGGGAGAAGACCCAGGGTCCTGATGGGGGGGAGGATGGAGTGGGGAGAAGACCCAGGGTCCTGATGGGGGGGGAGGATGGAGTGGAGAGAAGACCCAGGGTCCTGCTGGGGGGAGGATGGAGTGGGGAGAAGACCCAGGGTCCTGATGGGGGAGGATGGAGTGGGGAGAAGACCCAGGGTCCTGATGGGGGAGGATGGAGTGGGGAGAAGACCCAGGGTCCTGCTGGGGGGGGAGGATGGAGTGGGGAGAAGACCCAGGGTCCTGCTGGGCGGGGAGGATGGAGTGGGGAGAAGACCCAGGGTCCTGATGGGGGGGAGGATGGAGTGGGGAGAAGATCCAGGGTCCTGATGGGGGGGGGGAGGATGGAGTGGGGAGAAGACCCAGGGTCCTGATGGGGGAGGATGGAGTGGGGAGAAAACCCACGGTCCTGATGGGGGGAGGATGGAGTGGGGAGAAGACCAGGGTCCTGTTGGGGGGGAGGATGGAGTGGGAGAAGACCCAGGGTCCTGATGGAGGGGGGGGGAGGATGGAGTGGGGAGAACACCCAGGGTCCTGATGGGGGGGGAGGATGGAGTGGGGAGAAGACCCAGGGTCCTGATGGGGGAGGATGGAGTGGGGAGAAGACCCAGGGTCCTGATGGGGGAGGATGGAGTGGGGAGAAGACCCAGGGTCCTGATGGGGGAGGATGGAGTGGGGAGAAGACCCAGGGTCCTGATGGGGGGAAGGATGGAGTGGGGAGAAGACCCAGGGTCCTGCTGGGGGGAAGGATGGAGTGGGGAGAAGACCAGGGTCCTGATGGGGGAGGATGGAGTGGGGAGAAGACCCAGTGTCCTGTTGGGGGGGATGATGGAGTGGGGAGAAGACCCAGGGTCCTGATGGGGGGGGGGGGAGGATGGAGTGGGGAGAACACCCAGGGTCCTGATGGGGGGGAGGATGGAGTGGGGAGAAGACCCAGGGTCCTGATGGGGGGGATGATGGAGTGGGGAGAAGACCCAGGGTCCTGATGGGGGGGCGGATGGAGTGGGGAAAAGACCCAGGGTCCTGATGGCGGGGGGAGGATGGAGTGGGGAGAAGACACAGGGTCCTGCTGGGGGGGAGGATGGAGTGGGGAGAAGACCCAGGGTCCTGCTGGGAGGGATGATGGAGTGGAGAGAAGACCCAGGGTCCTGATGGGGAGAAGGATGGAGTGGGGAGAAGACCCAGGGTCCTGAATGGGGGGGGGAGGATTGGAGTGGGGAGAAGACCCTGGGTCCTGATGGGGGAGGATGGAGTGGGGAGAAGACCAGGGTCCTGATGGGGGAGGATGGAGTGGGGAGAAGACCCAGGGTCCTGATGGGGGGGGAGGATGGAGTGGGGTGAAGACACAGGGTCCTGCGGGGGGGGAGAATAGAGTGGGGAGAAGACCCAGGGTCCTGCTGGGAGGGGAGGATGGAGTGGGGAGAAGACCCAGGGTCCTGAATGGGGGGGGGGAGGATGGAGTGGGGAGAAGACCCAGGGTCCTGATGGGGGAGGATGGAGTGGGGAGAAGACCCAGGGTCCTGCTGGGGGGGGAGGATGGAGTGGGTAGAAGACACAGAGTCCTGCTGGGGGGAAGGATGGAGTGGGGAGAAGACCCAGGGTCCTGATGGGGGGGGGGAGGATGGAGTGGGGAGAAGACCCAGGGTCCTGATGGGGGGGGAGGATGGAGTGGGGAGAAGACCCAGGGTCCTGCTGGAGAGAAGGATGGAGTGGGGAGAAGACCCAGGGTCCTGATGGGGGGGGGGATGGAGTGGGGAAAAGACCCAGGGTCCTGATGGGGGGGGGAGGATGGATTGGGGTGAAGACACAGGGTCCTGCTGGGGGGGAGGATGGAGTGGGGAGAAGACCCAGGGTCCTGCTGGGGGGGGGAGGATGGAGTGGGGAGAAGACCCAGGGTCCTGATGGGGGGGAGGATGGAGTGGGGAGAAGACCCAGGGTCCTGATGGGGGGGGGAGGATGGAGTGGGGAGAAGACCCAGGGTCCTGATGGGGGGGAGGATGGAGTGGGGAGAAGACCCAGGGTCCTGATGGGGGGTAGAATGGAGTGGGGAGAAGACCCAGGGTCCTGATGGGGTGGAGGATGGAGTGAGGAGAAGACCCAGGGTCCTGCTGGGGGGGGAGGATGGAGTGGGGAGAAGACCCAGGGTCCTGCTGGGGGGGGAGGATGGAGTAGGGAGAAGACCCAGGGTCCTGATGGGGGAGGATGGTGTGGGGAGAAGACCCAGGGTCCTGATGGGGGGGAGGGTGGAGTGGGGAGAAGACCCAGGGTCCTGCTGGGGGGGGAGGATGGAGTGGGGAGAAGACCCAGGGTCCTGATGGGGGGGAGAATGGAGTGGGGAGAAGACCCAGGGTCCTGATGGTGGGGAGGGTGGAGTGGGGAGAAGACCCAGGGTCCTGATGGAGGAGGATGGAGTGGGGAGAAGACCCAGGGTCCTGTTGGGGGGGAGGGTGGAGTGGGGAGAAGACCCAGGGTCCTGCTGGGGGGGGAGGATGGAATGGGGAGAAGACCCAGGGTCCTGATGGGGGAGGATGGAGTGGGGAGAAGACCCAGGGTCCTGATGGGGGGGGGAGGATGGATTGGGGTGAAGACACAGGGTCCTGCTGGGGGGGAGGATGGAGTGGGGAGAAGACCCAGGGTCCTGCTGGGAGGGATGATGGAGTGGATAGAAGACCCAGGGTCCTGATGGGGGGGAGGATGGAGTGGGGAGAAGACCCAGGGTCCTGCTGGGGAGAAGGATGGAGTGGGGAGAAGACCCAGGGTCCTGATGGGGGGGACGATGGAGTGGGGAGAAGACCCAGGGTCCTGATGGGGGGTAGAATGGAGTGGGGAGAAGACCCAGGGTCCTGCTGGGGGGGGGGGAGGATGGAGTGAGGAGAAGACCCAGGGTCCTGATGGGGTGGAGGATGGAGTGAGGAGAAGACCCAGGGTCCTGCTGGGGGGGGAGGATGGAGTGGGGAGAAGACCCAGGGTCCTGCTGGGGGGGGAGGATGGAGTAGGGAGAAGACCCAGGGTCCTGATGGGGGAGGATGGTGTGGGGAGAAGACCCAGGGTCCTGATGGGGGGGAGGATGGAGTGGGGAGAAGACCCAGGGTCCTGATGGGGGGGAGGGTGGAGTGGGGAGAAGACCCAGGGTCCTGCTGGGGGGGGAGGATGGAGTGGGGAGAAGACCCAGGGTCCTGATGGGGGGGAGAATGGAGTGGGGAGAAGACCCAGGGTCCTGATGGTGGGGAGGGTGGAGTGGGGAGAAGACCCAGGGTCCTGATGGAGGAGGATGGAGTGGGGAGAAGACCCAGGGTCCTGTTGGGGGGGAGGATGGAGTGGGGAGAAGACCCAGGGTCCTGATGGAGGAGGATGGAGTGGGGAGAAGACCCAGGGTCCTGATGGTGGGGAGGGTGGAGTGGGGAGAAGACCCAGGGTCCTGATGGAGGAGGATGGAGTGGGGAGAAGACCCAGGGTCCTGTTGGGGGGGAGGGTGGAGTGGGGAGAAGACCCAGGGTCCTGATGGGGGAGGATGGAGTGGGGAGAAGACCCAGGGTCCTGATGGGGGGGAGGATGGAGTGGGGAGAAGACCCAGGGTCCTGCTGGGGGGGGAGGATGGAGTGGGAGAAGACCCAGGGTCCTGCTGGGGGGGGAGAATGGAGTGGGGAGAAGACACAGAGTCCTGCTGGGGGGGGAGAATGGAGTGGGGAGAAGACACAGGGTCCTGCTGGGGGGGAGGATGCAGTGGGGAGAAGACCCAGGGTCCTGATGGGGGGGAGAATGGAGTGGGGAGAAGACACAGAGTCCTGCTGGGGGGAAGGATGGAGTGGGGAGAAGACACAGGGTCCTGCTGGGGGGAAGGATGGAGTGGGGAGAAGACACAGGGTCCTGCTGGGGGGGAGGATGCAGTGGGGAGAAGACCCAGGGTCCTGATGGGGGGGAGAATGGAGTGGGGAGAAGACACAGAGTCCTGCTGGGGGGAAGGATGGAGTGGGGAGAAGACACAGGGTCCTGCTGGGGGGGAGGATGCAGTGGGGAGAAGACCCAGGGTCCTGCTGGGGGGGGAGGATGGAGTGGGGAGAAGACCCAGGGTCCTGCTGGGGGGGGAGGATGGAGTGGGGAGAAGACCCAGGGTCCTGATGGGGGGGAGGATGGAGTGAGGAGAAGATCCAGGGTCCTGATGGGGGGGGAGGATGGAGTGGGGAGAAGACCCAGGGTCCTGCTGGGGAGAAGGATGGAGTGGGGAGAAGTCCCAGGGTCCTGATGGGGGGGAGGATGGAGTGGGGAGAAGACCCAGGGTCCTGCTGGGGGGGAGGATGGAGTGGGGAGAAGACCCAGGGTCCTGATGAGGGGGGGAGGATGGAGTGGGGAGAAGACCCAGGGTCCTGATGGGGGGGGAGGATGGAGTGGGGAGAAGACCCAGGGTCCTGATGGGGGAGGATGGAGTGGGGAGAAGACACAGGGTCCTGCTGGGGTGGGAGGATGGAGTGAGGAGAAGACCCAGGGTCCTGATGGGGGGGGGGAGGATGGAGTGGAGAGAAGACCCAGGGTCCTGCTGGGGGGAAGGATGGAGTGGGGAGAAGACCCAGGGTCCTGATGGGGGAGGATGGAGTGGGGAGAAGACCCAGGGTCCTGCTGGGGGGGGAGGATGGAGTGGGGAGAAGACCCAGGGTCCTGATGGGGGAGGATGGAGTGGGGAGAAGACCCAGGGTCCTGCTGGGGGGGGAGGATGGAGTGGGGAGAAGACCCAGGGTCCTGCTGGGGGGAAGGATGGAGTGGGGAGAAGACCCAGGGTCCTGCTGGGGGGGGAGGATGGAGTGGGGAGAAGACCCAGGGTCCTGATGGGGGGGAGGATGGAGTGGGGAGAAGACCCAGGGTCCTGATGGGGGAGGATGGAGTGGGGAGAAGACCCTGGGTCCTGATGGGGGGGAGGATGGAGTGGGGAGAAGACCCAGGGTCCTGATGGGGGGGGGAGGATGGAGTGGGGAGAACACCCAGGGTCCTGATGGGGGGGAGGATGGAGTGGGGAGAAGACCCAGGGTCCTGATGGGGGAGGATGGATTGGGGAGAAGACCCAGGGTCCTGATGGGGGAGGATGGAGTGGGGAGAAGACCCAGGGTCCTTATGGGGGGGGGATGGAGTGGGGAGAAGACCCAGGGTCCTGATGGGGGGGGGAGGATGGAGTGGGGTGAAGACACAAGGTCCTGCTGGGGGGGAGGATGGAGTGGGGAGAAGACCCAGGGTCCTCATGGGGGGGAGGGTGGAGTGGGGAGAAGACCCAGGGTCCTGCTGGGGGAGGATGGAGTAGGGAGAAGACCCAGGGTCCTGATGGGGGGGAGGGTGGAGTGAGGAGAAGACCCAGGGTCCTGATGGGGGGGAGGGTGGAGTGAGGAGAAGACCCAGGGTCCTGATGGGGGGGAGGATGGAGTGGGGAGAAGACCCAGGGTCCTGATGGGGGGGAGGGTGGAGTGGGGAGAAGACCCAGGGTCCTGCTGGGGGGGGAGAATGGAGTGGGGAGAAGACCCAGGGTCCTGATGGGGGGGAGGGTGGAGTGGGGAGAAGACCCAGGGTCCTGATGGAGGAGGATGGAGTGGGGAGAAGACCCAGGGTCCTGTTGGGGGGGAGGGTGGAGTGGGGAGAAGACCCAGGGTCCTGATGGGGGGGAGGGTGGAGTGGGGAGAAGACCCAGGGTCCTGCTGGAGGGGGAGAATGGAGTGGGGAGAAGACACAGAGGCCTGCTGGGGGGAAGGATGGAGTGGGGAGAAGACACAGGGTCCTGCTGGGGGGGGAGAATGGAGTGGGGAGAAGACACAGAGGCCTGCTGGGGGGAAGGATGGAGTGCGGAGAAGACACAGGGTCCTGCTGGGGGGGAGGATGCAGTGGGGAGAAGACCCAGGGTCCTGCTGGGGGGGGAGGATGGAGTGGGGAGAAGACCCAGGGTCCTGCTGGGGGGGGAGGATGGAGTGGGGAGAAGACCCAGGGTCCTGATTGGGGGGAGGATGGAGTGGGGAGAAGATCCAGGGTCCTGATGGGGGGGGGAGGATGGAGTGGGGAGAAGACCCAGGGTCCTGCTGGGGAGAAGGATGGAGTGGGGAGAAGTCCCAGGGTCCTGATGGGGGGGAGGATGGAGTGGGGAGAAGACCCAGGGTCCTGATGTGGGGAAGAATGGAGTGGGGAGAAGACCCAGGGTCCTGCTGGGGGGGAGGATGGAGTGGGGAGAAGACCCAGGGTCCTGATGAGGGGGGGAGGATGGAGTGGGGAGAAGACCCAGGGTCCTGATGGGGTAGGATGGAGTGGGGAGAAGACCCAGGGTCCTGCTGGGGGGGAGGATGGAGTGGGGAGAAGACCCAGGGTCCTGCTGGGGGGAAGGATGGAGTGGGGAGAAGACCCAGGGTCCTGATGGGGGAGGATGGAGTGGGGAGAAGACCCAGGGTCCTGCTGGGGGGGGAGGATGGAGTGGGGAGAAGACCCAGGGTCCTGATGGGGGTGAGGATGGAGTGGGGAGAAGACCCAGGGTCCTGCTGGGGGGAAGGATGGAGTGGGGAGAAGACCCAGGGTCCTGATGGGGGGAGGATGGAGTGGGGAGAAGACCCAGGGTCCTGATGGGGGGGAGGATGGAGTGGGGAGAAGACCCAGGGTCCTGATGGGGGAGGATGGAGTGGGGAGAAGACCCATGGTCCTGCTGTGGGGGAGGATGGAGTGGGGAGAAGACCCAGGGTCCTGCAGGGGGGGAGGATGGAGTGGGGAGAAGACCCAGGGTCCTGATGGGGGAGGATGGAGTGGGGAGAAGACCCTGGGTCCTGATGGGGGGGAGGATGGAGTGGGGAGAAGACCCAGGGTCCTGATGGGGAGGGGGAGGATGGAGTGGGGAGAACACCCAGGGTCCTGATGGGGGGGAGGATGGAGTGGGGAGAAGACCCAGGGTCCTGATGGGGGAGGATGGAGTGGGGAGAAGACCCAGGGTCCTGATGGGGGAGGATGGAGTGGGGAGAAGACCCAGGGTCCTTATGGGGGGGGGGGATGGAGTGGGGAGAAGACCCAGGGTCCTGATGGGGGGGGAGGATGGAGTGGGGTGAAGACACAAGGTCCTGCTGGGGGGGAGGATGGAGTGGGGAGAAGACCCAGGGTCCTGCTGGGAGGGGAGGATGGAGTGGGGAGAAGACCCAGGGTCCTGATGGGGGGGAGGATGGAGTGGGGAGAAGACCCAGGGTCCTGATGGGGGGGGAGGATGGAGTGGGGAGAAGACCCAGGGTCCTGCTGGAGAGAAGGATGGAGTGGGGAGAAGACCCAGGGTCCTGATGGGGGGGAGGGTGGAGTGGGGAGAAGACCCAGGGTCCTGATGGGGGGGAGGGTGGAGTGGGGAGAAGACCCAGGGTCCTCATGGGGGGGAGGGTGGAGTGGGGAGAAGACCCAGGGTCCTGCTGGGGGAGGATGGAGTAGGGAGAAGACCCAGGGTCCTGATGGGGGGGAGGGTGGAGTGAGGAGAAGACCCAGGGTCCTGATGGGGGGGAGGGTGGAGTGAGGAGAAGACCCAGGGTCCTGATGGGGGGGAGGATGGAGTGGGGAGAAGACCCAGGGTCCTGATGGGGGGGTGGGTGGAGTGGGGAGAAGACCCAGGGTCCTGCTGGGGGGGGAGAATGGAGTGGGGAGAAGACCCAGTGTCCTGATGGGGGGGAGAATGGAGTGGGGAGAAGACCCAGGGTCCTGCTGGGGGAGGATGGAGTGGGGAGAAGACCCAGGGTCCTGATGGGGGAGGATAGAGTGGGGAGAAGACCCATGGTCCTGTTGGGGGGGAGGGTGGAGTGGGGAGAAGACCCAGGGTCCTGATGGGGGAGGATGGAGTGGGGAGAAGACCCAGGGTCCTGCTGGGGGGGGGGGGGAGAATGGAGTGGGGAGAAGACCCAGGGTCCTGCTGGGGGGGGGAGGATGGAGTCGGGAGAAGACCCAGGGTCCTGCTGGGGGGGAGGATGGAGTGGGGAGAAGACCCAGGGTCCTGCTGGGGGGGGAGGATGGAGTGGGGAGAAGACCCAGGGTCCTGCTGGGGGGGAGGATGGAGTGGGGAGAAGACCCAGGGTCCTGCTGGGGGGGGAGGATGGAGTGGGGAGAAGACCCAGGTTCCTGATGGGGGGGAGGATGGAGTGGGGAGAAGACCCAGGGTCCTGCTGGGGGGGGAGGATGGAGTGGGGAGAAGACCCAGGTTCCTGATGGGGGGGAGGATGGAGTGGGGAGAAGACCCAGGGTCCTGATCGGGGGGGAGGATGGAGTGGGGAGAAGATCCAGTGTCCTGATGGGGGGGGAGGATGGAGTGGGGAGATGACCCAGGATCCTGTTGGGGGGGGATGGAGTGGGGAGAAGACCCAAGTTCCTGCTGGGGGGGATGATGGAGTGGGGAGAAGACCCAGGGTCCTGATGGGGGGGTGGGTGGAGTGGGGAGAAGACCCAGGGTCCTGCTGGGGGGGGAGAATGGAGTGGGGAGAAGACCCAGTGTCCTGATGGGGGGGAGAATGGAGTGGGGAGAAGACCCAGGGTCCTGCTGGGGGAGGATGGAGTGGGGAGAAGACCCAGGGTCCTGATGGGGGAGGATAGAGTGGGGAGAAGACCCATGGTCCTGTTGGGGGGGAGGGTGGAGTGGGGAGAAGACCCAGGGTCCTGATGGGGGAGGATGGAGTGGGGAGAAGACCCAGGGTCCTGCTGGGGGGGGAGGATGGAGTCGGGAGAAGACCCAGGGTCCTGCTGGGGGGGAGGATGGAGTGGGGAGAAGACCCAGGGTCCTGCTGGGGGGGGAGGATGGAGTGGGGAGAAGACCCAGGGTCCTGCTGGGGGGGAGGATGGAGTGGGGAGAAGACCCAGGGTCCTGCTGGGGGGGGAGGATGGAGTGGGGAGAAGACCCAGGTTCCTGATGGGGGGGAGGATGGAGTGGGGAGAAGACCCAGGGTCCTGCTGGGGGGGGAGGATGGAGTGGGGAGAAGACCCAGGTTCCTGATGGGGGGGAGGATGGAGTGGGGAGAAGACCCAGGGTCCTGATCGGGGGGGAGGATGGAGTGAGGAGAAGATCCAGTGTCCTGATGGGGGGGGAGGATGGAGTGGGGAGAAGACCCAGGGTCCTGATGGGGGGGAGGATGGAGTGGGGAGAAGACCCTGGGTCCTGCTGGGGGGGAGGATGGAGTGGGGAGAAGACCCAGGGTCCTTATGTGGGAGGATGGAGTGAGGAGAAGACCCAGGGTCCTGCTGGGGGGGAGGATGGAGTGGGGAGAAGACCCAGGGTCCTGATGTGGGAGGATGGAGTGGGGAGAAGACCCAGGGTCCTGATGGGGGAGGATGGAGTGGGGAGAAGACCCAGGGTCCTGCTGGGGGGGAGGATGGAGTGGGGAGAAGACCCAGGGTCCTGATGTGGGAGGATGGAGTGGGGAGAAGACCCAGGGTCCTGCTGGGGGGGAGGATGGAGTGGGGAGAAGACCCAGGGTCCTGATGGGGGAGGATGGAGTGGGGAGAAGACCCAGGGTCCTGATGTGGGAGGATGGAGTGGGGAGAAGACCCAGGGTCCTGATGGGGGAGGATGGAGTGGGGAGAAGACCCAGGGTCCTGATGGGGGGGAGGATGGAGTGGGGAGAAGACCCAGGGTCCTGATGGGGGAGGATGGAGTGGGGAGAAGACCCAGGGTCCTGATGGGGGAGGATGGAGTGGGGAGAAGACCCAGGGTCCTGATGGGGGGGAGGATGGAGTGGGGAGAAGACCCACCCATCTGATTGCCTTCAATCATTGATTGACTTGCAGAACCCTCCTCCTCCTGAAGACGGGGCTCTTCTCTTTGGCTTGTTCTTAGAGGGAGCTTGTTGGGATCCCAACAGACAGACCCTGAGTGATTCCAAAGTGGGCCAGAGATACTGCAGCATGCCTGAGATTCACTTCCTACCTGTCCAGGTAGGTGCTACCTTAAATTTTACGATTTCGTTCAATATTCCTTTCGATGGAGGCCAATTGGTAAGTGTTAATTTGAGTGCTTCCTGCCACTGGTCCATGAGAGGCATTTCGGACTGTCCGTGAGAGGCACCTGGGACGGTCAGTGAGAGGCACCTCGGACTGTCCGTGAGAGGCACCTCGGACGGTCCGTGAGAGGCACCTGGGACGGTCAGTGAGAGGCACCTGGGACGGTCAGTGAGAGGCACCTGGGACGGTCAGTGAAAGGCACCTCGGACTGTCAGTGAGAGGCACCTCGGACGGTCCGTGAGTGGCACCTGGGACGGTCAGTGAGAGGCACCTGGGACTGTCAGTGAGAGGCACCTCGGACGGTCCGTGAGTGGCACCTGGGACGGTCAGTGAGAGGCACCTGGGACGGTCAGTGAGAGGCACCTCGGACGGTCCGTGAGAGGCACCTCGGACTGTCAGTGAGAGGCACCTCGGACGGTCAGTGAGAGGCACCTCGGACGGTCCGTGAGAGGCACCTCGGACGGTCCGTGAGAGGCACCTCGGACGGTCCGTGAGAGGCACCTCGGACGGTCAGTGAGAGGCACCTCGGACGGTCAGTGAGAGGCACCTCGGACGGTCCGTGAGAGGCACCTCGGACGGTCAGTGAGAGGCACCTCGGACGGTCCGTGAGAGGCACCTCGGACGGTCAGTGAGAGGCACCTCGGACGGTCAGTGAGAGGCACCTCGGACGGTCAGTGAGAGGCACCTCGGACGGTCCGTGAGAGGCACCTCGGACGGTCAGTGAGAGGCACCTCGGACGGTCAGTGAGAGGCACCTCGGACGGTCAGTGAGAGGCACCTCGGACGCTCAGTGAGAGGCACCTCGGACTGTCCGTGAGAGGCACCTGGGACGGTCAGTGAGAGGCACCTCGGACGGTCCGTGAGAGGCACCTCGGACGGTCCGTGAGAGGCACCTCGGACGGTCCGTGAGAGGCACCTCGGACGGTCCGTGAAATGGATCTCGGACAATCCGTGATACGGAACATTTGGGAAAGTGTTTGTTACTGATGTTTGAAATCTCGGTGTCAGTTACTGATGTTTGAACTCTCGGTGTTAGTTACTGATGTTTGAAATCTCGGTGTCAGTTACTGATGTTTGAAATCTCGGTGTTCGTTTCTGATGTTTGAAATCTCGATGTTGGTTACTGATGTTTGAAATCTCGGTGTCAGTTACTGATGTTTGAAACCTCGTTGTCAGTTACTGATGTTTGAACTCTCGGTGTCAGTTACTGATGTTTGAAATCTCAGTGTCAGTTACTGGCGTTTGAACTCTCGGTGTCAGTTTCTGATGTTTGAACTCTCGGTGTTAGTTACTGATGTTTGAAATCTCAGTGTTAGTTACTGATGTTTGAAATCTCGGTGTTAGTTACTGATCTTTGAAATCTCAGTGTTAGTTACTGGCGTTTGAACTCTCGGTGTTAGTTACTGATGTTTGAACTCTCGGTGTTAGTTACTGATCTTTGAAATCTCAGTGTCAGTTACTGATGTTTGAAA
The DNA here is from genome assembly GCF_035084215.1 of Heptranchias perlo. NCBI lineage: Eukaryota > Metazoa > Chordata > Chondrichthyes > Hexanchiformes > Hexanchidae > Heptranchias > Heptranchias perlo. Next base: position 137,803,519 of record NC_090329.1, read on the forward strand.
TCTCGGTGTTAGTTTCTGATGTTTGAACTCTCGGTGTCAGTTACTGATGTTTGAAATCTCGGTGTCAGTTTCTGATGTTTGAACTCTCGGTGTTAGTTACTGATGTTTGAACTCTCGGTGTTAGTTACTGATGTTTGAAATCTCGGTGTCAGTTACTGATGTTTGAAATCTCGGTGTCAGTTACTGATGTTTGAAATCTCGGTGTCAGTTACTGATGTTTGAAATCACGGTGTCAGTTACTGATGTTTGAACTCTCGGTGTCAGTTACTGATGTTTGAAATCTCGGTGTCAGTTACTGATGTTTGAAATCTCGGTGTCAGTTTCTGATGTTTGAAATCTCGGTGTTAGTTACTGATGTTTGAACTCTCGGTGTCAGTTACTGATGTTTGAAATCTCGGGGTTAGTTACTGATGTTTGAAATCTCGGTGTTAGTTACTGATGTTTGAAATCTCAGTGTTAGTTACTGATGTTTGAAATCTCGGTGTTAGTTACCGATGTTTGAACTCTCGGTGTTAGTTACTGATGTTTGAAATCTCAGTGTTAGTTACTGATGTTTGAAATCTCGGTGTCAGTTACTGATGTTTGAAATCTCGGTGTCAGTTACTGATGTTTGAAATCTCGGTGTCAGTTACTGATGTTTGAACTCTCGGTGTTAGTTACTGATGTTTGAAATCTCGGTGTTAGTTACTGATGTTTCAAATCTCAGTGTTAGTTACTGATGTTTGTAATCTCGGTGTTAGTTACTGATGTTTGAAATCTCGGTGTCAGTTACTGATGTTTGAACTCTCGGTGTTAGTTACCGATGTTTGAAATCTCGGTGTTAGTTACCGATGTTTGAAATCTCGGTGTTAGTTACCGATGTTTGAAATCTCGGTGTCAGTTACTGATGTTTGAAATCTCGGTGTTAGTTACTGATGTTTGAAATCTCGGTGTTAGTTACTGATGTTTGAAATCTCGGTGTTAGTTACTGATGTTTGAACTCTCGGTGTTAGTTACCGATGTTTGAAATCTCGATGTTAGTTCCTGATGTTTGAAATCTCGCTGTCAGTTACTGATGTTTGAAATCTTGGTGTTAGTTACTGATGTTTGAAATCTCGATGTTAGTTACTGATGTTTGAAATCTCAGTGTTAGTTACTGATGTTTGAAATCTCGGTGTCAGTTACTGATGTTTGAAATCTCGGTGTCAGTTACTGATGTTTGAAATCTCGGTGTTAGTTACTGATGTTTGAACTCTCGGTGTTAGTTACTGATGTTTGAACTCTCGGTGTTAGTTACTGATGTTTGAAATCTCGGTGTTAGTTACTGATGTTTGAAATCTCGGTGTTAGTTACTGATGTTTGAACTCTCGGTGTTAGTTACTGATGTTTGAAATCTCGGTGTTAGTTACTGATGTTTGAAATCTCGGTGTCAGTTACTGATGTTTGAAATCTCGGTGTTAGTTACTGATGTTTGAAATCTCGGTGTTAGTTACTGATGTTTGAAATCTCGGTGTCAGTTACTGATGTTTGAAATCTCGGTGTCAGTTACCGATGTTTGAAATCTCGGTGTTAGTTACCGATGTTTGAAATCTCGGTGTTAGTTACCGATGTTTGAAATCTCGGTGTTAGTTACTGATGTTTGAACTCTCGGTGTCAGTTACTGATGTTTGAACTCTCGGTGTCAGTTACTGGCGTTTGAACTCTCGGTGTTAGTTACTGATGTTTGAAATCTCGGTGTCAGTTACTGATGTTTGAACTCTCGGTGTTAGTTACTGATGTTTGAAATCTCGGTGTTAGTTACCGATGTTTGAAATCTCGGTGTTAGTTACCGATGTTTGAAATCTCGGTGTTAGTTACCGATGTTTGAAATCTCGGTGTCAGTTACTGATGTTTGAAATCTCGGTGTTAGTTCCTGATGTTTGAACTCTCGGTGTCAGTTACTGATGTTTGAAATCTCGGTGTTAGTTACTGATGTTTGAACTCTCGATGTCAGTTACTGGCGTTTGAACTCTCGGTGTTAGTTACTGATGTTTGAAATCTCGGTGTTAGTTCCTGATGTTTGAAACCTCGTTGTCAGTTATTGATGTTTGAAATTGCGGTGTTAGTTACTGATGTTTGAAATCTCGGTGTCAGTTACTGATGTTTGAAATCTCGGTGTTAGTTACCAATGTTTGAAATCTCGGGGTCAGTTACTGATGTTTGAAATCTCGGTGTTAGTTACTGATGTTTGAAATCTCGGTGTTAGTTACTGATGTTTGAAATCTCGGTGTTAGTTACTGATGTTTGAAATCTCGGGGTCAGTTACTGATGTTTGAACTCTCGGTGTTAGTTACTGATGTTTGAAATCTCGGGGTCAGTTACTGATGTTTGAACTCTCGGTGTTAGTTACTGATGTTTGAAATCTCGGTGTTAGTTACTGATGTTTGAAATCTCGGTGTTAGTTACTGATGTTTGAAATCTCGGGGTCAGTTTCTGATGTTTGAACTCTCGGTGTCAGTTACTGATGTTTGAAATCTCAGTGTTAGTTACTGATGTTTGAAATCTCGGTGTCAGTTACTGATGTTTGAAATCTCGGTGTCAGTTACTGATGTTTGAAATCTCGGTGTCAGTTACTGATGTTTGAACTCTCGGTGTTAGTTACTGATGTTTGAAATCTCGGTGTTAGTTACTGATGTTTGAAATCTCAGTGTTAGTTACTGATGTTTGAAATCTCGGTGTTAGTTACTGATGTTTGAAATCTCGGTGTCAGTTACTGATGTTTGAACTCTCGGTGTTAGTTACCGATGTTTGAAATCTCGGTGTTAGTTCCCGATGTTTGAAATCTCGGTGTTAGTTACCGATGTTTGAAATCTCGGTGTTAGTTACCGATGTTTGAAATCTCGATGTTAGTTCCTGATGTTTGAAATCTCGGTGTTAGTTACTGATGTTTGAAATCTCGGTGTTAGTTACTGATGTTTGAAATCTCGGTGTTAGTTACTGATGTTTGAACTCTCGGTGTTAGTTACCGATGTTTGAAATCTCGATGTTAGTTCCTGATGTTTGAAATCTCGGTGTCAGTTACTGATGTTTGAAATCTTGGTGTTAGTTACTGATGTTTGAAATCTCGATGTTAGTTACTGATGTTTGAAATCTCAGTGTTAGTTACTGATGTTTGAAATCTCGGGGTTAGTTACTGATGTTTGAAATCTCGGTGTCAGTTACTGATGTTTGAAATCTCGGTGTCAGTTACTGATGTTTGAAATCTCGGTGTCAGTTACTGATGTTTGAAATCTCGGTGTCAGTTACTGATGTTTGAAATCTCGTTGTCAGTTACTGATGTTTGAAATCTCGGTGTTAGTTACTGATGTTTGAAATCTCGGTGTTAGTTCCTGATGTTTGAAACCTCGTTGTCAGTTACTGATGTTTGAAATCTCGGTGTTAGTTACTGATGTTTGAAATCTCGGTGTTAGTTCCTGATGTTTGAAACCTCGTTGTCAGTTACTGATGTTTGAAATCTCGGTGTCAGTTACTGATGTTTGAAATCTCGGTGTTAGTTACCGATGTTTGAAATCTCGGTGTTAGTTACCGATGTTTGAAATCTTGGTGTCAGTTACTGATGTTTGAAATCTCGGTGTTAGTTCCTGATGTTTGAACTCTCGGTGTCAGTTACTGATGTTTGAACTCTCGGTGTCAGTTACTGATGTTTGAAATCTCGGTGTCAGTTACTGATGTTTGAACTCTCGGTGTCAGTTACTGATGTTTGAAATCTCGGTGTCAGTTACTGATGTTTGAAATCTCGGTGTCAGTTACTGATGTTTGAAATCTCGGTGTTAGTTACTGATGTTTGAAATCTCGGTGTTAGTTACTGATGTTTGAACTCTCGGTGTTAGTTACTGATGTTTGAACTCTCGGTGTTAGTTACTGATGTTCGAAATCTCGGTGTTAGTTACTGATGTTTGAAATCTCGGTGTTAGTTACTGATGTTTGAACTCTCGGTGTTAGTTACTGATGTTTGAAATCTCGGTGTCAGTTACTGATGTTTGAAATCTCGGTGTTAGTTACTGATGTTTGAAATCTCGGTGTTAGTTACTGATGTTTGAAATCTCGGTGTTAGTTACTGATGTTTGAAATCTCGGTGTCAGTTACCGATGTTTGAAATCTCGGTGTTAGTTACCGATGTTTGAAATCTCGGTGTTAGTTACCGATGTTTGAAATCTCGGTGTTAGTTACCGATGTTTGAAATCTCGGTGTTAGTTACCGATGTTTGAAATCTCGGTGTTAGTTACCGATGTTTGAAATCTCGGTGTCAGTTACTGATGTTTGAAATCTCGGTGTTAGTTCCTGATGTTTGAACTCTCGGTGTCAGTTACTGATGTTTGAAATCTCGGTGTTAGTTACCGATGTTTGAAATCTCGGTGTGATGTTTGAAATCTCGGGGTCAGCTACTGATGTTTGAAATCTCGGGGTCAGTTACTGAGGTTTGAAATCTCGGTGTTAGTTACTGATGTTTGAAATCTCGGTGTTAGTTACTGATGTTTGAAATCTCGGTGTTAGTTACTGATGTTTGAAATCTCGGGGTCAGTTACTGATGTTTGAACTCTCGGTGTTAGTTACTGATGTTTGAAATCTCGGGGTCATTTATTGATGTTTGAACTCTCGGTGTTAGTCACTGATGTTTGAAATCTCGGTGTTAGTTACTGATGTTTGAAATCTCGGTGTTAGTTACTGATGTTTGAAATCTCGGGGTCAGTTACTGATGTTTGAACTCTCGGTGTTAGTTACTGATGTTTGAAATCTCGGTGTTCGTTACTGATGTTTGAAATCTCGGTGTCAGTTACTGATGTTTGAAATCTCGTTGTCAGTTACTGATGTTTGAAATCTCGGTGTTAGTTACCGATGTTTGAACTCTCGGTGTTAGTTACTGATGTTTGAAATCTCGGTGTTAGTTACCGATGTTTGAAATCTCGGTGTCAGTTACTGATGTTTGAAATCTCGGTGTTAGTTACTGATGTTTGAAATCTCGGTGTTAGTTACTGATGTTTGAAATCTCGGTGTTAGTTACTGATGTTTGAAATCTCGGTGTTAGTTCCTGATGTTTGAAACCTCGTTGTCAGTTACTGATGTTTGAAATCTCGGTGTTAGTTACTGATGTTTGAAATCTCGGTGTTAGTTACCGATGTTTGAAATCTCGGTGTTAGTTACCGATGTTTGAAATCTCGGTGTCAGTTACTGATGTTTGAAATCTCGGTGTTAGTTACTGATGCTGAAATCTCGGTGTTAGTTACTGATGTTTGAAATCTCGGTGTTCGTTACCGATGTTTGAAATCTCGGTGTCAGTTACTGATGTTTGAAATCTCGGTGTTAGTTCCTGATGTTTGAACTCTCGGTGTCAGTTACTGATGTGTGAAATCTCGGTGTTAGTTACTGATGTTTGAAATCTTGGTGTTAGTTACTGATGTTTGAAATCTCGGTGTTAGTTACTGATGTTTGAAATCTCAGTGTCAGTTACTGGCGTTTGAACTCTCGGTGTCAGTTACTGATGTTTGAAATCTCGGTGTTAGTTACTGATGTTTGAAATCTCGGTGTTAGTTACTGATGTTTGAAATCTCGGTGTTAGTTACTGATGTTTGAACTCTCGGTGTTAGTTACTGATGTTTGAAATCTCGGTGTCAGTTACTGGCGTTTGAACTCTCGGTGTCAGTTACTGATGTTTGAAATCTCGGTGTTAGTTACTGATGTTTGAAATCTCGGTGTTAGTTACTGATGTTTGAAATCTCGGTGTCAGTTCCTGATGTTTGAAATCTCGGTGTCAGTTACTGATGTTTGAAATCTCGGTGTTAGTTACTGATGTTTGAAATCTCGGTGTCAGTTACTGATGTTTGAACTCTCGGTGTTAGTTACTGATGTTTGAAATCTCGGTGTTAGTTACCGATGTTTGAAATCTCGGTGTCAGTTACTGATGTTTGAAATCTCGGTGTTAGTTACTGATGTTTGAAATCTCGGTGTTAGTTACTGATGTTTGAAATCTCGGTGTTAGTTCCCGATGTTTGAAACCTCGTTGTCAGTTACTGATGTTTGAAATCTCGGTGTTAGTTACTGATGTTTGAAATCTCGGTGTTAGTTACCGATGTTTGAAATCTCGGTGTTAGTTACCGATGTTTGAAATCTCGGTGTCAGTTACTGATGTTTGAAATCTCGGTGTTAGTTACTGATGTTTGAAATCTCGGTGTTAGTTACTGATGTTTGAAATCTCGGTGTTAGTTACTGATGTTTGAAATCTCAGTGTCAGTTACTGGCGTTTGAACTCTCGATGTCAGTTACTGATGTTTGAAATCTCGGTGTTAGTTACTGATGTTTGAAATCTCGGTGTTAGTTACTGATGTTTGAACTCTCGGTGTTAGTTACTGATGTTTGAAATCTCGGTGTCAGTTATTGGCGTTTGAACTCTCGGTGTCAGTTACTGATGTTTGAAATCTCGGTGTTAGTTACTGATGTTTGAAATCTCGGTGTTAGTTACTGATGTTTGAAATCTCGGTGTCAGTTACTGATGTTTGAAATCTCGGTGTCAGTTCCTGATGTTTGAAATCTCGGTGTTAGTTACTGATGTTTGAAATCTCGGTGTTAGTTACTGATGTTTGAAATCTCGGTGTTAGTTCCTAATGTTTGAAATCTCGGTGTTAGTTACTGATGTTTGAACTCTCGGTGTTAGTTACTGATGTTTGAAATCTCGGTGTTAGTTACTGATGTTTGAAATCTCGGTGTTAGTTACTGATGTTTGAAATCTCGGTGTTAGTTACCGATGTTTGAAATCTCGGTGTTAGTTACCGATGTTTGAAATCTCGGTGTCAGTTACTGATGTTTGAACTCTCGGTGTTAGTTACTGATGTTTGAAATCTCGGGGTCAGTTACTGATGTTTGAACTCTCGGTGTTAGTTACTGATGTTTGAAATCTCGGTGTTAGTTACCGATGTTTGAAATCTCGGTGTCAGTTACTGATGTTTGAAATCTCGGTGTCAGTTACTGATGTTTGAAATCTCGGTGTCAGTTACTGGCGTTTGAACTCTCGGTGTTAGTTACTGATGTTTGAAATCTCGGTGTCAGTTCCTGATGTTTGAACTCTCGGTGTTCGTTACTGATGTTTGAAATCTCGGTGTTAGTTACCGATGTTTGAAATCTCGGTGTCAGTTCCTGATGTTTGAAATCTCGGTGTTAGTTCCTGATGTTTGAACTCTCGGTGTCAGTTACTGGCGTTTGAACTCTCGGTGTTAGTTACTGATGTTTGAAATCTCGGTGTCAGTTACTGATGTTTGAACTCTCGGTGTTAGTTACTGATGTTTGAAATCTCGGTGTTAGTTACCGATGTTTGAAATCTCGGTGTTAGTTACCGATGTTTGAAATCTCGGTGTTAGTTACCGATGTTTGAAATCTCGGTGTCAGTTACTGATGTTTGAAATCTCGGTGTTAGTTACTGATGTTTGAAATCTCGGTGTTAGTTACTGATGTTTGAACTCTCGGTGTCAGTTACTGGCGTTTGAACTCTCGGTGTTCGTTACTGATGTTTGAAATCTCGGTGTTAGTTACTGATGTTTGAAATCTCGGTGTTAGTTCCTGATGTTTGAAATCTCGGTGTCAGTTACTGATGTTTGAAATCTCGGTGTTAGTTACTGATGTTTGAAATCTCGGTGTCAGTTACTGATGTTTGAAATCTCGGGGTCAGTTACTGATGTTTGAAATCTCGGTGTTAGTTACTGATGTTTGAAATCTCGGTGTCAGTTACTGATGTTTGAAATCTCGTTGTCAGTTACTGATGTTTGAAATCTCGGTGTTCGTTACCGATGTTTGAAATCTCGGTGTTAGTTACCGATGTTTGAACTCTCGGTGTTAGTTACTGATGTTTGAAATCTCGGTGTCAGTTACTGATGTTTGAACTCTCGGTGTCAGTTACTGATGTTTGAAATCTCGGTGTCAGTTACTGATGTTTGAAATCTCGGTGTTAGTTACTGATGTTTGAACTCTCGGTGTTCGTTACTGATGTTTGAACTCTCGGTGTCAGTTACTGATGTTTGAAATCTCGGTGTCAGTTACTGATGTTTGAAATCTCGGTGTTTGTTCCTGATGTTTGAACTCTCGGTGTTAGTTACCGATGTTTGAAATTTCGGTGTTAGTTACTGATGTCTGTGGGTATTGTCGACAACTTAATTACCTATTATACACAATGCATTAACTCCAAACACTTATTTCAGACCAGTAAGCATTTATTACCACGAAGCTTGTCTGCAAGGGAAGTGCTCCTCAATCAAAGGTTGAGGCTACGACTTCGAAAGACAAAGGATTTAGCTTTCTTTTTCATACACTTGATTCAGTAATGTCTGTCTCTCATTGAATATAGGCGTACATGTACAATCTCATTGGTTCAAGTGTTTAGTCAATCAAAAACAGGGAACCCACCCCCCCCCAGGCCCCCATCCCCCTCGGTGGCCTCTCACAGAATCTGGGAAAGGTACGTTGCTCTAGCAACACAGCTCCCTTATCAGTAGAGACTGTCCTATTCTCAAGGTTATGTGGTCATTAATTTCTGTTAGTTAGACAGTTATCTCATAAGCAAAGACAATAGTCCTTCTGTGTGTCTTTGCTGGGAAAGTGAACACTCCAAGCTTCTCATTATTTTCAGCTGGTCAGCTAACATGGTCAACTTATTCCATCATGCTTTGCTTCTTTTATGGTTCAGTATTTCTACATTAATATGGTCAGCTTTATGGTTTAAGTGTATTAGAAAGTCAATTTAGTCAGGCAAAACTTATAGTTTTCCACATCCCCACTTTTGTCCTATATATATATATATATATATTTATATGAAAGGACAACACTTTAATAAGGCATTATTCCACCCAGACGTTCAAACTCCTCCTGTGTCACCTCATCCTGTGTCACCCCTACTTGCACCATCAAATTTGTGGGCGCTATATGTGTACCTAGGTTGGACATCATAACACAGCAGCATTTGACAAAGCAATAGGCTATAAGAATTATAACAACAAATATGACTAGTCCCTGAACTAGAGAAGTCCCAATAGAACCCAGCCATCCTGTTGCCCAGCCCCAAAGAGTGAATGAAGGGGGCTGCTTGAATTTCTCAACTTCCCTTTGGATGTGATTGGCCAAATTAGTAATATTCTCTGAACTATCAGGTATGTAGGTACAACATTCAGATCCAATTAGTGCGCATGTTCCTCCTTTCTCTGCCAATAGGTAATCAAGGGCCATACGATTTTGTAAGGTGACCGTACGAATGGCTATCATTTCTGCGCTTATTTCCTTCAGGCTTCTGCCATATCATTAGCAACTATTTCCCAGATATTGGCTAATTTAATAATTTCTCTGGTGACCATGCTCACTCCCCACCTAGGGAAAGCAATAGCCCAGAATCGGTCAGCCTCAGAAATTACCCTCTTTACTCGTTGCCCAGCAGGATATTGAGGCAGGGATGATGAGTGTCAGATATATGGGATCACATATCCCAAGTAACATGATCCGGCCCATCTTTGAGGCAACCATGGGTATGCCTTGTGGCCACAAATAAAGTAGGTTTCATTATACGCAGTAATTGCAGGGGAATTCTTTATGTTTATTCTATCTATGTAAATTTGGCCACCTGTGCAAGGCTTCCATCTGATGGTACTACTGATGCTGGTTACTGTCATATTTATATACTGAGTGCAATTACTCCATCCCATTACATCACCCCCTACTGAATTCTTACTCAAACATATTGCTCCATTAGTTCTTGGTATATTTGTAAGGACTCGAAAAGGAGGTTTATGGGTCTGATCGTAATTAGGTTGGTACCACCCCCGAAATCTGGTTTCACATTTTGTTGTGATTGTGTGCTCCTTCCATTGCTTTCTCACAAACATTGTCTTATTTGTTCTCGCACTCATCCAGCCACTATCTCGCATTCTGTTCCCATTAATTTCAATTTGATTTATTACCCACTGTGCTATTTCTTGGGAAGTTAGGGGGACTGGTCTGAGTGGAATGCCTCCCTTGGATTGAATTGGGATATGTGAGCACACCCAGCAACCAGAGATACCTTGACGCTTTGCATACATATATGACATGTATAAAAAATATTGACATGCAGTTCCCTTGAAACACGATTGAGTCTACTTGCAGCAGGGGTTGTAGCAGGTTTTATGCCAGTTCCCACCCACACGATCAGGCATGCCGAGCCAATTATTCTCATTTGATTTAAAAGTTTAGGACATGCCATGCTGCAACAGTCTCTTATAACAGTTTAATTAATCAGTCAGTTTTTTTTTTCGGCTGGTATGCCAACGCCGGGGTCCTTGTATGGGGATTTATGGGTTAATTAATCAACTTCTAGGCCTGACCTTTGAACTCAAGATTGGGACCCACCCCTTTATATCCCTTAATCCAAATTTTATCCCTACAATATCCCGTTAGATGCTGTACCTCATCTTAACCAGGTTCCCTTCGTGTTGGCCACCAGTCCGGGTGGAAGAGAGGCAGAGCATCTGATAATCCTATCAAACTATGATTGTCTTCCCTTTTACATGCACCTTACCCCAGCGGGTGCTACTCCTGGTACCATTAAGATGTTTTCTTAGTTGAAACCACAGAGACAATGGGGACATTCTCACCCAGGCTCTGTTTTACTACCTTTGCCAAACCCTTCATTCTCTGCTTACATTATTTACATGCAATGAAAATCAAGAATTATATTGCAACAAACTGCACTACGACTAATACATATGAAATTAATCTAATCCAAAGACGGATCTGTATATTCAGTCCAAAATTCCAGAGGTCATCTCACCAAGTGGTGACTTTAATTTGGTCAATGTCACGCTTAATGTTTTTATTGTCCTGTTGTAGGTTATAATAAACCTTCTGGGAGAGGCGTATCTCCATTCGCAATGCTTTCAAGTATTTAGGCAACAGGGGTGTCAGATACCCAAATGTGTCCTGATATTCTTTTAAGTCCTTTTTGACATTCTCAGAAACTTGTAAGGTGGTGAGGTTATGCCGGTGTATCTCTACCAGTTCCTCGGGTCCAATCCGAACCGGGACTTCAGAAATGGAGTAGAATTCTGGACTTAAAATATCACAAGTTAGATTGGCATATTTAAACGTTTTCAAATTAGTTGTAACACAGTATTCGCCCTCTCCGGCATATGCCACTTAAGTGGGTTTTAGATCCGCCTCTAGGGCCTCCATGGTACCGGTATTGTTAAACCCACACTGTGCTTCTGGGCTGTGTCCAACACTACGTGGACATACAGTGACAGCATGTCTAGTAACACATCCCTTTAATTTTGTTCCAGCCAAATTCCCTTTAAAAAAAAAATTTTTCCAGCATATGGTAACATATTGTGATGGGATATGTGCATTCCGTCCTTCACTACCCCAATATTCTGTACTTGTTACACCTCTCGTCCCTGGGGTTTCGGGTGCCATCACCAGTAATACTAGTACCAACCCTAGGAGCCCTCCTCCATCAGGTTTACACTCCACTTGAGTGGGGTACACTCGCACCATTGCCCTGAATTGGCAAGGGGTGATGTTCTTGTTTGCTAGCAGCCGCTTGGAGGTACCACCTCCATCCTGCCCACAGGTCAGGCTCACCCTCAGTTTGTTGATTTGTTATCCATAAGGGTACTTCCCCTGCCTGTATCTGGGCTAGGTTCTCTCGTGTCTGTTCCACAATCCAGTTACCATATGTACTGCAGATGTCATTAGCAGCCGCCTGCTAAGATACGTTATATTCCTCTTTTATTAATTTATTAATGGTTTGGGCATGTGTTTCTAGCACTGTAGCTATCCTGTGCAAATGTATGATCAGTATTTGATCCTTAGACAATTCCTTATCTGTATTTTCATTTATTTTAAAATATATCTTTAATGCGAGACCCTAAATCTCTGACCTTTTGATCTAATGTTGCTAAATCAATGTTACTGTCCGATACAATATTTACAGTCAGCTCCAATATCCCAAAATGTGTTTATTTTACGTAATTTCTTCTTGAACCGCTTTTCATTTCCCAAAATATCCCACTACATTGTGCCCGAGTCCCTTCTATCATTTCACAATTATCCCAACTTGAGAGCAGTATTGTTGGACTGACAGGACTTGTCAATGTAAAATTCTCTTCCCTCTCGAAAAGAATTCTTCCTTGATACACAGCATTCAATAGGAACCATTTAGACTGGACTTCTTTTATTTTTAAATATAATTTGATTATCCCCTTAAATTACAAGTAAATTTTTCCTTTCTCGAGTGCTTGAATAGCAACTCATATAAATTTTTCTTATCGATTCCAATTTCAGAAACATATTATGTCCAGGCTTTGTGGTTTTATAGTAGAGACAGAAGTACTTGTAATTACTTTTGGATGTAACTCCCATATCTTCCCACCTCGAGCACTCTGTCTCGGAAGACAATAAATGGGTTAAAACAAAACAAATCAAAATGTTTTCAAAAGAAGAGAATCAGGTTGATATCACCACGCTGTGACATTTGGTATCTGCTGATGTCTGCAGCTAAAGTCTTAAATTTTTAACACCACTGGATCGTTTCCTGCACCAAATTTCTCCAGCAAAGGTTGCACCGTAACTTTGTAAAGCCATTTTATGTCAAAGAACTACTCTTGGTAATCCTGCACCATCAACACTCACGTGGTTCAAAAAAAAAACCAGGGTCACCTGTGTTGTGGGAAAATCACCACTCGGAGTCAGACTTAAAGATTCAACATGCAGTTTATTGGACAAAGTACTTTGGGAGAAGAACTGGACGCTCCGCAGCGCACGCAGCCACCTTCTCAACTTCAAAATGGTTGTCACGCTTTTTTATACATTTGAAATACAGATTTTCAGTAGCTATTACATCATTAGTCTTTACTAGTTTACACATTAACCAATTAAACCCGCACAGCAACTGCGGGCCTCCAATCACATTAAAACAACTGTTATCACCTTCAGACAGTATGGTCTTTGTCGATTCAGTCTGGTTTGTAGTTTTTATCAGCTCGTTGTGAAATGTCTTTTGTATTCCCAGACTGTAAGTCAGTTTTCTGAACATACAAACTCAGCATTTTAAAATGTCTTTTCCCACAGTCACAGAATCCATTTTGTTTAGTAGAGTCCATTTTGTTAGTAGTCAAGTGTTATGCTTAAGCTTTTAATTAGGGTTAGTCTGGTCTGCACAAAGCGCATTTCGGTGTGGTCTTGGGGCAATGACCGCCGCCATGCACACAATAGTCACTTCATCTTTGCCTTTAACCCAACAGCCCAAATTTTACCCTAACACCTGTTTTAAAAGAAACACAGAAAATCCATTGCGGCTCTTCTTGAGAGCCCAAGGGGTTAATTTGTCAAATCATCATTTATTATTTATTTATCCAAAGGAATAATCCCTTTACCCGAAACAAAATCAGAAAACAAAACAGGAGAGAGAAATTGCCTAGTCCCTCTCTCTCTCTCTCTGGAGCACGCAGCCTGTCTGAAATAAACACTGTCTCTCCCACATACAGATGTACGTAGGACTGCAGACTGTAATTTCTAACTCCAAGTCCTAATCTCTGTGTTTTCAAGATGTACAAATCTATCTCTTTTTACGATGTCCACCTCCATTCCATGTCGCTCTTTGTTTTAACACTTGAGTTAGGAGGTGTTGATATAATTGTTGAATTTTCTTAGCATTCTCAATGCGAGTTATATAATTTGTCAGGGAAGGTCTCCCCTCTTTGGTCAGATCTTGTATTGTATCTACTATTCGTGAATAGCCCCGAACTTGTCGAACTTCCTTATCATACTGTGGCGGGGTAAAACTGATAGGCGTTTAGTACCCTGTGTCAGTACATAGCTCAAGTAATGGACTTCCAATTCTAACCTATACCAATTGTTACCTCATGTTCATCTGTGTAATGGTTAGCCTCAGACAGTTCTCAACCGACTGGGTCATTTCTATCTGTTTGAACTGCTCTTGGCATGACAGTCTGGAAGGTGTTAACATTAACTTGCTCTCTCGTGTAACAGTAATTCGATACTTCTCCCTCTGAGATTAAGTTTCCACAATCAAAATTTCTCTTCACACAGGTTTGACTGATTTTCTTTTTACATTTATGGATTGCTTTTACACTATATATTTGCACACTATTTTTGAGATTTATTTTAATCATAGTGTTTAATCAATCACAATAGCACAAAATGCTTCGAAGATCAGTTTAATTTATAACTAGAGATCATCCTGCAACTGTAACTTATAAAGTGCAGATTGAAAGAATTACCTTTTCTTTTACAATTAAACCTCATTTTGTCTTGGTGAATTGAAAACAGATGTCGGTGTCCTTGGAAGGGTTAACTTTTATCTCGGTGATACCAGATAGTTGTTTTTTTTTATCTGTCTCGTTAATTTTTTTTTAACCTCTTTTTTTTTAACCACAGCCAATCACAAGATAAAAAATTCAAAATGCCAATTTTTTAGAAGATCCCATGTCTGGAATTTGACATGCTCACATTTTATAAGAACCAGAATTTAATAGGTCACTTAACCTCAATAACTCCAATTTTAATTCAGCAATATCAGAATTAAACACAAGACAAAACACATACATCACACAAAGAAGAAAACACGTAAGACGCAGTAAGAAGGGGGCGTGGCCCACGACACCGAAAAAAACACTCACAATCAGGACAGGCTTTTTAAAGAGACAGTACACCAAAACAAAAGGACCCTTTCTTTTCCGGGTCTCTGTCTTTTAAACATTTTTCTAGTCACTTAATTCTATCCATATTAAATGTACCGTCTTTGGGAAAAGGATATTTCTTAGTTCTGGTCCATTTGGACCAAACTATCAACTCGTCAGTTGTTTCTTTTCCAAAGTTTCTGTCCATGTAAGCAGCAGGTGTTCCCTTTGGAGGGATTCTGCTTATAGTTTACACAATCCTCCACACTGTAATTACACAACAATCAAGGCCTATCTAAACTATCACAATTCTATACTTGATAATTCAGCTGATTGGACAAGACGTCATGTGTTCTCTACAGCCACCTTAACCAGCTCAGACTAGGTGCGTGAGAGAAACGTCTGCACTTAGTTGAATCAGCTGACTTACGCAAGATCTTTTTTAAAAAGTGCTCCTTCACTTGAGCACTATCAGTGTTTCTACCTAAACACTTAATTCAGGTAAACCAGAATTTCGCACTTTTTCCGAATCCATGACATCCACACCAGTCTGCGTTTGTCGCCACGACAGACTTGCAAATTTCGCACTTTTCCGAATTACGCAACATCTAGTCTGCGCTTATCCAAATTATAACTTTACACTAAAAATTTTTTTTTAAAAAAAACAAGTCTGTAACTGGTTACCTCTTTTCCTGGCGCCTCTATTCACTAGGAGGTGACAGTCTATCGGTCCCATACAGCAACCTCAACTTCACTCCTAGTATCACCGGTATTCACAGATCTACTCCGTTATTACTCTCTCTCAGCCCGTTACTACAACACCGCAGCTGACAATATTGAGTAATCTGTCGCGTGTCACACTCTGTCCCCTTTTTCTTTCCTTGTCTATCCGAAACACATTTCCTATGATCGCCTTCCAATTCCTAAAGGCAAACAGAAGAATTAGTCACGTCAGTTAATGCATTCACTTATCCAATCGCTGTGTGTCTGGGTTCATACAGACAACTTGTGTCCGTAGTTACCGGAGATCACAAGCAATCTCGGTGGGACCTCCAAGAAACTGTCGAAAACTTAATTACGTATTATACACAATGCATTAACTCCAAACACTTATTTTCAGACAAGTAAGAATTTATTACCAAGAAGCTTGTATACAAGGGAAGCGCACCTCAAATCAAAGGTTGAGGCTACGACTTCGAAAGACAAAGGATTTAGCTTTCTTTTTTATACACTTAATTCAGTAATGTCTGTCTCTCATTGAATATAGGCGTCCATGTACAATCTCATTGGTTCAAGTGTTTAGTCAATCAAAAACAGGGAACCCACCCCCCCCCCAGGCCCCCATCCCCCTCGGTGGCCTCTCACAGAATCTGGGAAAGGTACGTTGCTCTAGCAACACAGCTCCCTTATCAGTAGAGACTGTCCTAGTCTCAAGGATATGTGGTCATTAATTTCTGTTAGTTAGACAGTTATCTCATAAGCAAAGACAATAGTCCTTCGGTGTGTCTTTGCTGGGAAAGTGAACACTCCAAGCTTCTCATTATTTTCAGCTGGTCAGCTAACATGGTCAACTTATTCCATCATGCTTTGCTTCTTTTATGGTTCAGTATTTCTACATTAATATGGTCAGCTTTATGGTTTAAGTGTATTAGAAAGTCAATTTAGTCAGGCAAAACTTATAGTTTTCCACAGTATGGGATTTTAACACCTCCATTTCTACTTTCAGATGGCGAATGAAACGGGCTTACCAGAACTGGTGTCGGAGAGACCATCAGTGGACATGTACTACGAGTGTCCCCTCTACAGGACATCACTCCGAGCTGGGACTCTCTCTAACACCGGTCACTCAACCAACTTTGTAACTGCGGTCAATCTCCCTACCCTCCTTCCCCCCAATCACTGGGTGACCCGTGGAGTGGCGCTCCTCTGCCAGTTGGATGACTGACCTTTCCGTTCCTCTCCAGTTTCAAAAGCAGAACTCTCCCCTCCTCATCCAAAAAACCCTTGTCCCAATGCAGTTTCCCTGGCTGGTGATGGAAATGTGCCTGTTATCCACTTCCTTCATCAGAACTTTATTTTGGTGAATTCTTGTCCCCAGCAGGGATTTCAAACATCGGTAACGAACCCCGAGAGTTCAAACATCAGTAACTAACACCGAGAGTTCAAACATCGGTAAATAACACCGAGAGTTCAAACATCGGTAACTAACACCGAGATTTCAAACATCAGTAACGAACCCCGAGAGTTCAAACATCAGTAACTAACACCGAGAGTTCAAACATCGGTAACTAACACCGAGATTTCAAACATCAGTAACTGACACCGAGAGTTCAAACATCGGTAACTAACACCAAGATTTCAAACATCAGTAACGAACACCAAGATTTCAAACATCAGTAACTGACACCGAGAGTTCAAACATCAGTAACTGACACCAAGATTTCAAACATCAGTAACTAACACCGAGAGTTCAAACATCAGTAACTAACACCCAGATTTCAAACATCAGTAACTAACACCGAGATTTCAAACATCGGTAACTAACACCAAGATTTCAAACATCAGTAACGAACACCGAGAGTTCAAACATCAGTAACTAACACCGAGAGTTCAAACATCAGTAACGAACACCGAGATTTCAAACATCAGTAACGAACACCGAGATTTCAAACATCAGTAACTGACCCCGAGATTTCAAACATCAGTAACTAACACCGAGATTTCAAACATCAGTAACTAACACCGAGATTTCAAACATCAGTAACTAACACCAAGATTTCAAACATCGGTAACTAACACCAAGATTTCAAACATCAGTAACTAACACCGAGATTTCAAACATCAGTAACTAACACCGAGATTTCAAACATCAGTAACTAACACCAAGATTTCAAACATCAGTAACTAACACCAAGATTTCAAACATCGGTAACTAACACCAAGATTTCAAACATCAGTAACTAACACCAAGATTTCAAACATCAGTAACTAACACCAAGATTTCAAACATCGGTAACTAACACCAAGATTTCAAACATCGGTAACTAACACCGAGATTTCAAACATCGGTAACTAACACCAAGATTTCAAACATCGGTAACTAACACCGAGAGTTCAAACATCAGTAACTGACACCGAGATTTCAAACATCAGTAACTGACACCGAGAGTTCAAACATCAGTAACTAACACCGAGATTTCAAACATCAGTAACTAACACCCAGATTTCAAACATCAGCAACTAACACCGAGATTTCAAACATCAGTAACTAACACCGAGATTTCAAACATCAGTAACTGACACCGAGATTTCAAACATCAGTAACTAACACCGAGATTTCAAACATCAGTAACTGACACCGAGATTTCAAACATCAGTAACTAACACCGAGATTTCAAACATCAGTAACTGACACCGAGATTTCAAACATCAGTAACTGACACCGAGAATTCAAACATCAGTAACTAACACCGAGATTTCAAACATCAGTAACTAACACCGAGATTTCAAACATCAGTAACTGACACCAAGATTTCAAACATCAGTAACTAACACCGAGAGTTCAAACATCAGTAACTGACACCGAGATTTCAAACATCAGTAACTGACACCGAGATTTCAAACATCAGGAACTAACACCGAGATTTCAAACATCAGTAACTGACACCGAGATTTCAAACATCAGTAACTGACACCGAGAGTTCAAACATCAGTAACTGACCCCGAGATTTCAAACATCAGTAACTGACCCCGAGATTTCAAACATCAGTAACTGACACCAAGATTTCAAACATCAGTAACTAACACCAAGATTTCAAACATCAGTAACTGACACCGAGAGTTCAAACATCAGTAACTGACCCCGAGATTTCAAACATCAGTAACTGACCCCGAGATTTCAAACATCAGTAACTGACACCGAGATTTCAAACATCAGTAACTGACACCGAGATTTCAAACATCAGTAACTGACACCGAGATTTCAAACATCAGTAACTAACACCGAGATTTCAAACATCAGTAACTGACACCGAGATTTCAAACATCAGTAACTAACACCAAGATTTCAAACATCAGTAACTGACCCCGAGAGTTCAAACATCAGTAACTAACACCGAGAGTTCAAACATCAGTAACTGACACCGAGATTTCAAACATCAGTAACTGACACCGAGATTTCAAACATCAGTAACTGACACCGAGATTTCAAACATCAGGAACTGACACCGAGATTTCAAACATCAGTAACTGACACCGAGATTTCAAACATCAGTAACTAACACCGAGATTTCAAACATCAGTAACTAACACCGAGATTTCAAACATCAGTCACTGACACCGAGAGTTCAAACATCAGTAACTAACACCGAGAGTTCAAACATCAGTAACTGACACCGAGAGTTCAAACATCAGTAACTAACACCGAGATTTCAAACATCGGTAACTAACACCGAGATTTCAAACATCAGTAACTGACACCGAGATTTCAAACATCAGTAACTGACCCCGAGATTTCAAACATCAGTAACTGACACCGAGGTTTCAAACATCAGTAACTGACACCGAGATTTCAAACATCAGTAACTGACACCGAGATTTCAAACATCAGTAACTAACACCAAGATTTCAAACATCAGGAACTAACACCGAGATTTCAAACATCAGTAACTGACACTGAGATTTCAAACATCAGTAACTAACACCGAGATTTCAAACATCAGGAACTAACACCGAGATTTCAAACATCAGTAACTGACACTGAGATTTCAAACATCAGTAACTGACACCGAGATTTCAAACATCAGTAACTAACACCGAGATTTCAAACATCGGTAACTGACACCGAGAGTTCAAACATCAGTAACTGACACCGAGATTTCAAACATCAGTAACTAACACCGAGATTTCAAACATCAGTAACTGACACCGAGATTTCAAACATCAGTAACTAACACCGAGATTTCAAACATCAGTAACTAACACCGAGATTTCAAACATCAGTAACTGACACCGAGATTTCAAACATCAGTAACTGACACCGAGATTTCAAACATCAGTAACTAACACCCAGATTTCAAACATCAGTAACTAACACCGAGATTTCAAACATCAGTAACTGACACCGAGATTTCAAACATCAGTAACTAACACCGAGATTTCAAACATCAGTAACGAACACCCTGATTTCAAACATCAGTAAAACGGAGCCCTTTCCCACTTCAAGCACCCAACATCAGCATCCAGCACTCCCAGGAAGACCCACCCCGGGTTCGGTGGGTCTCCCTGAGTTAAGTGGGTCTCCCTGGGTTCGGGTGGGTCTCCCTGGGTTCGGGTGGGTCTCCCTGGGTTCGGGTGAGTCTCCCTGGGTTCGGGGGGTCTCCCTGGGTTATGTGGGTCTCCCTGGGTTCAGGTGGGTCTCCCTGGGTTTGGGTGGGTCTCCCTGGGTTTGGGTGGGTCTCCCTGGGTTCGGGTGGGTCTCCCTGGGTTCGGGTGGGTCTCCCTGGGTTCGGGTGGGTCTCCCTGGTTTAGGTTGGTCTCCCTGGGTTCGGGTGGGTCTCCCTGGGTTCGGGTGGGTCTCCCTGGGTTTGGGTGGGTCTCCCTGGGTTTGGGTGGGTCTCCCTGTGTTAGGTGGGTCTCCCTGGATTCGGGTGGGTCACCCTGGGTTCGGGTGGGTCTCCCTGGGTTTGGGTGGGTCTCCCTGGGTTCGGGTGGGTCTCCCTGGGTTCGGGGGGTCTCCCTGGGTTCGGGTGGGTCTCCCTGGATTCGGGTGGGTCTCCCTGGGTTCGGGTGGGTCTCCCTGGGTTCGGGGGGTCTCCCTGGGTTCGGGTGGGTCTCCCTGGGTTTGGTGGGTCTCCCTGGGTTCGGGTGGGTCTCCCTGGGTTTGGTGGGTCTCCCTGTGTTAGGTGGGTCTCCCTGGATTCGGGTGGGTCACCCTGGGTTCGGGTGGGTCTCCCTGGGTTTGGGTGGGTCTCCCTGGGTTAGGTGGGTCTCCCTGGGTTAGGTGGGTCTCCCTGGGTTTGGGTGGGTCTCCCTTGGTTCGGGTGGGTCTCCCTGGATTATGTGGGTCTCCCTGGATTCGGGTGGGTCTCCCTGGATTATGTGGGTCTCCCTGGATTCGGGTGGGTCTCCCTGGGTTAGGTGGGTCTCCCTGGGTTTGGGTGGGCCTCGCTTGGTTCGGGTGGGTCTCCCTGGGTTCGGGTGGATCTCACTGGGTTCAGGTGGGTCTCCCTGGATTTGGGTGGGTCTCCCTGGGTTCGGGTGGGTCTCCCTGGGTTCGGGTGGGTCTCCCTGGATTTAGGTGGGTCTCCCTGGCTTCGGGTGGGTCTCCCTGGATTATGTGGGTCTCCCTGGGTTCGGGTGGGTCTCCCTGGGTTCGGGTGGGGCTCCCTGGGTTCAGGTGGGTCTCCCTGGGTTAGGTGGGTCTCCCTGGGTTCGGGTGGGTCTCCCTGGGTTTGGTGGGTCTCCCTGGGTTCGGGTGGGTCTCCCTGGATTCGGGTGGGTCTCCCTGGGTTCGGGTGGGTCTCCCTGGGTTAGGTGGTTCTCCCTCGGTTCGGGTGGGTCTCCCTGGGTTCGGGTGGGTCTCCCTGGGTTCGGGTGGGTCTCCCTAGGTACTGGTGGGTCTCCCTGGGTTTGGTGGGTCTCCCTGGGTTCGGGTGGGTCTCCCTGGGTTAGGTGGGTCTCCCTGGATTCGGGTGGGTCTCCCTGGATTATGTGGGTCTCCCTGGATTCGGGTGGGTCTCCCTGGGTTCGGGTGGGTCTCCCTGGGTTCGGGTGGGTCTCCCTGGATTCGGGTGGGTCTCCCTGGGTTCGGGTGGGTCTCCCTGGGTTCGGGTGGGTCTCCCTGGGTTAGGTGGGTCTCCCTGGGTTCGGGTGGGTCTCCCTGGATGCGGGTGGGTCTCCCTGGGTTCGGGTGGGTCTCCCTGGGTTCGGGTGGGTCTCCCTGGGTTAGGTGCGTCTCCCTGGGTTCGGGTGGGTCTCCCTGGGTTCGGGTGGGTCTCCCTGGGTTAGGTGGGTCTCCCTGGGTTCGGGTGGGTCTCCCTGGGTTCGGGTGGGTCTCCCTGGGTTAAGTGGGTCTCCCTGGGCTCGGGTGGGTCTCCCTGGGTTCGGGTGGGTCTCCCTGTGTTAGGTGGGTCTCCCTGGGTTCGGTGGGTCTCCCTGGATTCGGGTGGGTCTCCCTGTGTTAGGTGGGTCTCCCTGGGTTCGGGTGGGTCTCCCTGGGTTCGGGTGGGTCTCCCTGTGTTAGGTGGGTCTCCCTGTGTTAGGTGGGTCTCCCTGTGTTAGGTGGGTCTCCCTGGGTTCGGGTGGGTCTCCCTGGGTTCGGGTGGGTCTCCCTGTGTTAGGTGGGTCTCCCTGGGTTCGGGTGGGTCTCCCTGGGTTCAGGTGAGTTTCTCTGGGTACTGGTGGGTCTCCCTGTGTTAGGTGGGTCTCACTGGGTTAGGTGGGTACTCCTGGGTTTGGGTGGGCCTCCCTTGGTTCGGGTGGGTCTCCCTGGGTTCAGGTGGGTCTCCCTGGATTTGGGTGGGTCTCCCTGGATTTGGGTGGGTCTCCCTGGATTCGGGTGGGTCTCCCTGGGTTCGGGTGGGTCTCCCTGGGTTCGGGTGGGTCTCCCTGGATTCGGGTGGGTCTCCCTGGATTATGTGGGTCTTCCTGGATTCGGGTGCGTCTCCCTGGTTTCGGGTGGGGCTCCCTGGGTTAGGTGGGTCTCCCTGGGTTCGGGTGGGTCTCCCTGGGTTCGGGTGGGTCTCCCTGGATTCGGGTGGGTCTCCCTGGATTCGGGTGGGTCTCCCTGGGTTCGGGTGGGTCTCCGTTGGTTCGGGTGGGTCTCCCTGGGTTTGGTGGGTCTCCCTGGGTTCGGGTGGGTCTCCCTGGATTCGGGTGGGTCTCCCTGGGTTCGGGTGGGTCTCCCTGGGTTAGGTGGGTCTCCCTGGGTTCGGGTGGGTCTCCCTGGGTTCGGGTGGGTCTCCCTGGGTTCGGGTGGGTCTCCCTGGGTTCGGGTGGGTCTCCCTGGTTAGGTGGGTCTCCCTGGGTTCGGGTGGGTCTCCCTGGGTTCGGGTGGGTCTCCCTGGATTCGGGTGGGTCTCCCTGGATTCGGGTGGGTCTCCCTGGGTTCGGGTGGGTCTCCCTGGGTTCGGTGGGTCTCCCTGGCTTCGGGTGGGTCTCCCTGGATTCGGGTGGGTCTCCCTGGATTCGGGTGGGTCTCCCTGGATTCGGGTGGGTCTCCCTGGATTATGTGGGTCTCCCTGGATTCGGGTGGGTCTCCCTGGATTATGTGGGTCTCCCTGGATTCGGGTGGGTCTCCCTGGATTCGGGTGGGTCTCCTTGGGTTCGGGTGGGGCTCCCTGGGTTCAGGTGGGTCTCCCTGGGTTAGGTGGGTCTCCCTGGGTTCGGGTGGGGCTCCCTGGGTTCAGGTGGGTCTCCCTGGGTTCGGGTGGGTCTCCCTGGTTAGGTGGGTCTCCCTGGGTTAGGGTGGGTCTCCCTGGGTCCGGGTGGTTCTCCCTGGGTTCGGGTGGGTCTCCCTGGATTCGGGTGGGTCTCCCTGGATTCGGGTGGGTCTCCCTGGGTTCGGGTGGGTCTCACTGGGTTAGGTGGGTCTCCCTGGGTTCGGGTGGGTCTCCCTGGATTCGGGTAGGTCTCCCTGGATTCGGGTGGGTCTCCCTGGATTCGGGTGGGTCTCCCTGGATTATGTGGGTCTCCCTGGATTTGGGTGGGTCTCCCTGGATTCGGGTGGGTCTCCCTGGGTTCGGGTGGGTCTCCCTGGGTTCGGGTGGGGCTCCCTGGGTTCAGGTGGGTCTCCCTGGGTTAGGTGGGTCTCCCTGGGTTCGGGTGGGTCTCCCTGGGTTCGGGTGGGTCTCCCTGGGTTCGGGTGGGTCTCCCTGTGTTAGGTGGGTCTCCCTGTGTTAGGTGGGTCTCCCTGGGTTAGGTGGGTCTCCCTGGATTCGGGTGGGTCTCCCTGGGTTCGGGTGGGTCTCCCTGTGTTAGGTGGGTCTCCCTGGGTTTGGTGGGTCTCCCTGGGTTCGGGTGGGTCTCCCTGGATTCGGGTGGGTCTCCCTGTGTTAGGTGGGTCTCCCTGGGTTTGGTGGGTACCCCTGGGTTCGGGTGGGTCTCCCTGGGTTCGGGTGGGTCTCCCTGGGTTCGGGTGGGTCTCCCTGGGTTAGGTGGGTCTCCCTGGATTCGGGTGGGTCTCCCTGGATTCGGGTGGGTCTCCCTGTGTTAGGTGGGTCTCCCTGGGTTCGGGTGGGTCTCCCTGGGTTCGGGTGGGTCTCCCTGGGTTAGGTGGGTCTCCCTGGGTTCGGGTGGGTCTCCCTGGGTTAGGTGGGTCTCCCTGGATTCGGGTGGGTCTCCCTGGGTTCGGGTGTGTCTCCCTGGGTTCGGGTGGGTCTCCCTGGGTTCGGGTGGGTCTCCCTGTGTTAGGTGGGTCTCCCTGGGTTCGGGTGGGTCTCCCTGGGTTCGGGTGGGTCTCCCTGGGTTCGGGTGGGTCTCCCTGTGTAAGGTGGGTCTCCCTGGGTTAGGTGGGTCTCCCTGGGTTCGGGTGAGTTTCTCTGGGTACTGGTGGGTCTCCCTGGATTCGGGTGGGTCTCCCTGTGTTAGGTGGGTCTCCCTGGGTTTGGTGGGTCTCCCTGGGTTAGGTGGGTCTCCCTGGGTTCGGGTGGGTCTCACTGGGTTCAGGTGGGTCTCCCTGGTTTCGGGTGGGTCTCCCTGGGTTCGGGTGGGTCTCCCTGGGTTAGGTGGGTCTCCCTGGATTCGGGTGGGTCTCCCTGGATTATGTGGGTCTCCCTGGGTTCGGGTGGGTCTCCCTGGGTTCAGGTGGGTCTCCCTGGGTTCGGGTGGGGCTCCCTGGGTTCAGGTGGGTCTCCCTGGGTTAGGTGGGTCTCCCTGGGTTCGGGTGGGTCTCCCTGGGTTGGGTGGGTCTCCCTGGGTTCGGGTGGGTCTCCCTGGATTCGGGTGGGTCTCCCTGGATTCGGGTGGGTCTCCCTGGATTATGTGGGTCTCCCTGGATTCGGGTGGGTCTCCCTGCGTTCGGGTGGGTCTCCGTTGGTTCGGGTGGGTCTCCCTGGGTTCGGGTGGGTCTCCCTGGGTTCGGGTGGGTCTCCCTGGGTTCGGGTGGGTCTCCCTGGGTTCGGGTGGGTCTCCCTGGTTTTGGTGGGTCTCCCTGGGTTAGGTGGGTCTCCCTGGGTTCGGGTGGGTCTCCCTGGGTTCGGGTGGGTCTCCCTGGGTTCGGGTGGGTCTCCCTGGATTCGGGTGGGTCTCCCTGGGTTCGGTTGGGTCTCCCTGGGCTCGGGTGGGTCTCCCTGGGCTCGGGTGGGTCTCCCTGGGTTCCGGTGGGTCTCCCTGGATTCGGGTGGGTCTCCCTGGATTCGGGTGGGTCTCCCTGGATTCGGGTGGGTCTCCCTGGGTTCGGGTGGGTCTCCCTGGATTCGGGTGGGTCTCCCTGGGTTCGGGTGGGTCTCCCTGGGTTTGGTGGGTCTCCCTGGATTCGGGTGGGTCTCCCTGGGTTCGGGTGGGTCTCCCTGGGTTAGGTGGGTCTCCCTGGATTCGGGTGGGTCACCCTGGGTTCGGGTGGGTCTCCCTGGGTTTGGGTGGGTCTCCCTGGGTTAGGTGGGTCTCCCTGGGTTAGGTGGGTCTCCCTGGGTTTGGGTGGGTCTCCCTTGGTTCGGGTGGGTCTCCCTGGATTATGTGGGTCTCCCTGGATTCGGGTGGGTCTCCCTGGATTATGTGGGTCTCCCTGGATTCGGGTGGGTCTCCCTGGGTTAGGTGGGTCTCCCTGGGTTTGGGTGGGCCTCGCTTGGTTCGGGTGGGTCTCCCTGGGTTCGGGTGGATCTCACTGGGTTCAGGTGGGTCTCCCTGGATTTGGGTGGGTCTCCCTGGGTTCGGGTGGGTCTCCCTGGGTTCGGGTGGGTCTCCCTGGATTTAGGTGGGTCTCCCTGGCTTCGGGTGGGTCTCCCTGGATTATGTGGGTCTCCCTGGGTTCGGGTGGGTCTCCCTGGGTTCGGGTGGGGCTCCCTGGGTTCAGGTGGGTCTCCCTGGGTTAGGTGGGTCTCCCTGGGTTCGGGTGGGTCTCCCTGGGTTTGGTGGGTCTCCCTGGGTTCGGGTGGGTCTCCCTGGATTCGGGTGGGTCTCCCTGGGTTCGGGTGGGTCTCCCTGGGTTAGGTGGTTCTCCCTCGGTTCGGGTGGGTCTCCCTGGGTTCGGGTGGGTCTCCCTGGGTTCGGGTGGGTCTCCCTAGGTACTGGTGGGTCTCCCTGGGTTTGGTGGGTCTCCCTGGGTTCGGGTGGGTCTCCCTGGGTTAGGTGGGTCTCCCTGGATTCGGGTGGGTCTCCCTGGATTATGTGGGTCTCCCTGGATTCGGGTGGGTCTCCCTGGGTTCGGGTGGGTCTCCCTGGGTTCGGGTGGGTCTCCCTGGATTCGGGTGGGTCTCCCTGGGTTCGGGTGGGTCTCCCTGGGTTCGGGTGGGTCTCCCTGGGTTAGGTGGGTCTCCCTGGGTTCGGGTGGGTCTCCCTGGATGCGGGTGGGTCTCCCTGGGTTCGGGTGGGTCTCCCTGGGTTCGGGTGGGTCTCCCTGGGTTAGGTGCGTCTCCCTGGGTTCGGGTGGGTCTCCCTGGGTTCGGGTGGGTCTCCCTGGGTTAGGTGGGTCTCCCTGGGTTCGGGTGGGTCTCCCTGGGTTCGGGTGGGTCTCCCTGGGTTCGGGTGGGTCTCCCTGGGTTAAGTGGGTCTCCCTGGGCTCGGGTGGGTCTCCCTGGGTTCGGGTGGGTCTCCCTGTGTTAGGTGGGTCTCCCTGGGTTCGGTGGGTCTCCCTGGATTCGGGTGGGTCTCCCTGTGTTAGGTGGGTCTCCCTGGGTTCGGGTGGGTCTCCCTGGGTTCGGGTGGGTCTCCCTGTGTTAGGTGGGTCTCCCTGTGTTAGGTGGGTCTCCCTGTGTTAGGTGGGTCTCCCTGGGTTCGGGTGGGTCTCCCTGGGTTCGGGTGGGTCTCCCTGTGTTAGGTGGGTCTCCCTGGGTTCGGGTGGGTCTCCCTGGGTTCAGGTGAGTTTCTCTGGGTACTGGTGGGTCTCCCTGTGTTAGGTGGGTCTCACTGGGTTAGGTGGGTACTCCTGGGTTTGGGTGGGCCTCCCTTGGTTCGGGTGGGTCTCCCTGGGTTCAGGTGGGTCTCCCTGGATTTGGGTGGGTCTCCCTGGATTTGGGTGGGTCTCCCTGGATTCGGGTGGGTCTCCCTGGGTTCGGGTGGGTCTCCCTGGGTTCGGGTGGGTCTCCCTGGATTCGGGTGGGTCTCCCTGGATTATGTGGGTCTTCCTGGATTCGGGTGCGTCTCCCTGGTTTCGGGTGGGGCTCCCTGGGTTCAGGTGGGTCTCCCTGGGTTAGGTGGGTCTCCCTGGGTTCGGGTGGGTCTCCCTGGGTTCGGGTGGGTCTCCCTGGGTTCGGGTGGGTCTCCCTGGATTCGGGTGGGTCTCCCTGGATTCGGGTGGGTCTCCCTGGGTTCGGGTGGGTCTCCGTTGGTTCGGGTGGGTCTCCCTGGGTTTGGTGGGTCTCCCTGGGTTCGGGTGGGTCTCCCTGGATTCGGGTGGGTCTCCCTGGGTTCGGGTGGGTCTCCCTGGGTTAGGTGGGTCTCCCTGGGTTCGGGTGGGTCTCCCTGGGTTCGGGTGGGTCTCCCTGGGTTCGGGTGGGTCTCCCTGGGTTCGGGTGGGTCTCCCTGGTTAGGTGGGTCTCCCTGGGTTCGGGTGGGTCTCCCTGGGTTCGGGTGGTTCTCCCTGGGTTCGGGTGGGTCTCCCTGGATTCGGGTGGGTCTCCCTGGATTCGGGTGGGTCTCCCTGGGTTCGGGTGGGTCTCCCTGGGTTCGGTGGGTCTCCCTGGCTTCGGGTGGGTCTCCCTGGATTCGGGTGGGTCTCCCTGGATTCGGGTGGGTCTCCCTGGATTCGGGTGGGTCTCCCTGGATTATGTGGGTCTCCCTGGATTCGGGTGGGTCTCCCTGGATTATGTGGGTCTCCCTGGATTCGGGTGGGTCTCCCTGGATTCGGGTGGGTCTCCTTGGGTTCGGGTGGGGCTCCCTGGGTTCAGGTGGGTCTCCCTGGGTTAGGTGGGTCTCCCTGGGTTCGGGTGGGGCTCCCTGGGTTCAGGTGGGTCTCCCTGGGTTCGGGTGGGTCTCCCTGGTTAGGTGGGTCTCCCTGGGTTAGGGTGGGTCTCCCTGGGTCCGGGTGGTTCTCCCTGGGTTCGGGTGGGTCTCCCTGGATTCGGGTGGGTCTCCCTGGATTCGGGTGGGTCTCCCTGGGTTCGGGTGGGTCTCACTGGGTTAGGTGGGTCTCCCTGGGTTCGGGTGGGTCTCCCTGGATTCGGGTAGGTCTCCCTGGATTCGGGTGGGTCTCCCTGGATTCGGGTGGGTCTCCCTGGATTATGTGGGTCTCCCTGGATTTGGGTGGGTCTCCCTGGATTCGGGTGGGTCTCCCTGGGTTCGGGTGGGTCTCCCTGGGTTCGGGTGGGGCTCCCTGGGTTCAGGTGGGTCTCCCTGGGTTAGGTGGGTCTCCCTGGGTTCGGGTGGGTCTCCCTGGGTTCGGGTGGGTCTCCCTGGGTTCGGGTGGGTCTCCCTGTGTTAGGTGGGTCTCCCTGTGTTAGGTGGGTCTCCCTGGGTTAGGTGGGTCTCCCTGGATTCGGGTGGGTCTCCCTGGGTTCGGGTGGGTCTCCCTGTGTTAGGTGGGTCTCCCTGGGTTTGGTGGGTCTCCCTGGGTTCGGGTGGGTCTCCCTGGATTCGGGTGGGTCTCCCTGTGTTAGGTGGGTCTCCCTGGGTTTGGTGGGTACCCCTGGGTTCGGGTGGGTCTCCCTGGGTTCGGGTGGGTCTCCCTGGGTTCGGGTGGGTCTCCCTGGGTTAGGTGGGTCTCCCTGGATTCGGGTGGGTCTCCCTGGATTCGGGTGGGTCTCCCTGTGTTAGGTGGGTCTCCCTGGGTTCGGGTGGGACTCCCTGGGTTCGGGTGGGTCTCCCTGGGTTCGGGTGGGTCTCCCTGGGTTCGGGTGGGTCTCCCTGGGTTCGGGTGTGTCTCCCTGGGTTCGGGTGGGTCTCCCTGGGTTCGGGTGGGTCTCCCTGTGTTAGGTGGGTCTCCCTGGGTTCGGGTGGGTCTCCCTGGGTTCGGGTGGGTCTCCCTGGGTTCGGGTGGGTCTCCCTGTGTTAGGTGGGTCTCCCTGGGTTAGGTGGGTCTCCCTGGGTTCGGGTGAGTTTCTCTGGGTACTGGTGGGTCTCCCTGGATTCGGGTGGGTCTCCCTGTGTTAGGTGGGTCTCCCTGGGTTTGGTGGGTCTCCCTGGGTTAGGTGGGTCTCCCTGGGTTCGGGTGGGTCTCACTGGGTTCAGGTGGGTCTCCCTGGTTTCGGGTGGGTCTCCCTGGGTTCGGGTGGGTCTCCCTGGGTTAGGTGGGTCTCCCTGGATTCGGGTGGGTCTCCCTGGATTATGTGGGTCTCCCTGGGTTCGGGTGGGTCTCCCTGGGTTCAGGTGGGTCTCCCTGGGTTCGGGTGGGGCTCCCTGGGTTCAGGTGGGTCTCCCTGGGTTAGGTGGGTCTCCCTGGGTTCGGGTGGGTCTCCCTGGGTTGGGTGGGTCTCCCTGGGTTCGGGTGGGTCTCCCTGGATTCGGGTGGGTCTCCCTGGATTCGGGTGGGTCTCCCTGGATTATGTGGGTCTCCCTGGATTCGGGTGGGTCTCCCTGCGTTCGGGTGGGTCTCCGTTGGTTCGGGTGGGTCTCCCTGGGTTCGGGTGGGTCTCCCTGGGTTCGGGTGGGTCTCCCTGGGTTCGGGTGGGTCTCCCTGGGTTCGGGTGGGTCTCCCTGGGTTCGGGTGGGTCTCCCTGGTTTTGGTGGGTCTCCCTGGGTTAGGTGGGTCTCCCTGGGTTCGGGTGGGTCTCCCTGGGTTCGGGTGGGTCTCCCTGGGTTCGGGTGGGTCTCCCTGGATTCGGGTGGGTCTCCCTGGGTTCGGTTGGGTCTCCCTGGGCTCGGGTGGGTCTCCCTGGGCTCGGGTGGGTCTCCCTGGGTTCCGGTGGGTCTCCCTGGATTCGGGTGGGTCTCCCTGGATTCGGGTGGGTCTCCCTGGATTCGGGTGGGTCTCCCTGGGTTCGGGTGGGTCTCCCTGGATTCGGGTGGGTCTCCCTGGGTTCGGGTGGGTCTCCCTGGGTTTGGTGGGTCTCCCTGGATTCGGGTGGGTCTCCCTGGGTTCGGGTGGGTCTCCCTGGGTTAGGTGGGTCTCCCTGGGTTCGGGTGGGTCTCCCTGGGTTCGGGTGGGTCTCCCTGGGTTCGGGTGGGTCTCCCTGGGTTCGGGTGGGTCTCCCTGGGTTCGGGGGGTCTCCCTGGGTTTGGTGGGTCTCCCTGGATTCGGGTGGGTCTCCCTTGGTTCGGGTGGGTCTCCCTGGGTTCGGGTGGGTCTCCCTGGATTCGGGTGGGTCTCCCTGGGTTCGGGTGGGTCTCCCTTGGTTCGGGTGGGTCTCCCTGGGTTTGTGGGTCTCCCTGGGTTCGGGTGGGTCTCCCTGGGTTCGGGTGGGTCTCCCTTGGTTCGGGTGGGTCTCCCTGGGTTTGGGTGGGTCTCCCTGGGTTCGTGTGGGTCTCCCTGGGTTAGGTGGGTCTCCCTGGGTTCGGGTGGGTCTCCCTGGGTTCGGGTGGGTCTCCCTGGGTTCGGGTGGGTCTCCCTGGGTTCGGGTGGGTCTCCCTGGATTCGGGTGGGTCTCCCTGGGTTCGGGTGGGTCTCCCTTGGTTCGAGTGGGTCTCCCTGGGTTTGTGGGTCTCCCTGGGTTCGGGTGGGTCTCCCTGGGTTCGGGTGGGTCTCCCTGGGTTCGGGTGGGTCTCCCTGGGCTCGGGTGGGTCTCCCTGGGTTCCGGTGGGTCTCCCTGGATTCGGGTGGGTCTCCCTGGATTCGGGTGGGTCTCCCTGGATTCGGGTGGGTCTCCCTGGGTTCGGGTGGGTCTCCCTGGATTCGGGTGGGTCTCCCTGGGTTCGGGTGGGTCTCCCTGGGTTTGGTGGGTCTCCCTGGATTCGGGTGGGTCTCCCTGGGTTCGGGTGGGTCTCCCTGGGTTAGGTGGGTCTCCCTGGGTTCGGGTGGGTCTCCCTGGGTTCGGGTGGGTCTCCCTGGGTTCGGGTGGGTCTCCCTGGGTTCGGGTGGGTCTCCCTGGGTTCGGGGGGTCTCCCTGGGTTTGGTGGGTCTCCCTGGATTCGGGTGGGTCTCCCTTGGTTCGGGTGGGTCTCCCTGGGTTCGGGTGGGTCTCCCTGGATTCGGGTGGGTCTCCCTGGGTTCGGGTGGGTCTCCCTTGGTTCGGGTGGGTCTCCCTGGGTTTGTGGGTCTCCCTGGGTTCGGGTGGGTCTCCCTGGGTTCGGGTGGGTCTCCCTTGGTTCGGGTGGGTCTCCCTGGGTTCGGGTGGGTCTCCCTGGGTTAGGTGGGTCTCCCTGGGCTCGGGTGGGTCTCCCTGGGTTTGATGCAGTGGTAAAACTTCGTCTCCCCCAGTACTTGGCTCAACCCCACAAGCTTCTTTTCCCAATCCCAGCACCCTCTGAGTGAATTTGCCAACTTTGGGGCAGTTTTGTGCTGCGTTCAGAACAGCCCTGAGGCCAAGCGAACTCATTCCACAAAACGCTGTGCAGGGAGAGGAGACTTTCACCACTGTCCTGGGGTGGTTTCCAAACTTGGTCACAGAGGTGCAATGCCAGCGTGTAACCCACTGAAGTGCACCATCGCTCCCTTTCTGCAATGGGTTGCACTCTCTCTGGCACTGTCAACGGGGGCACTGGCTGCATGTCCTTCCTTATGCAAAAGAGTTGCTTATTGATCATATTCACAGATTGAATAAACTTGTTCCCACCTAACAGTAGACACCCATTCACTGCCCTGGTTAGGAGCCATGTTGTAGAAACTCCGGTCCTGAAATTCGCCAGCGTTTGTCTACCGTTTCTCCAGGGGCTCAGTGCAGGAAGGAACCCCATGGAATTTCAGGGTTCATTTTCCAACAGCTCCCTACATACTGGGATGATGCTTCATTTCCAACCCATTCAAAGGAAACGTTAGGAAGCTCATCCCACAGCCCACATCCAAATTTCCAATATGCGATCCCGGCTGCTGAGACTCCAAGCCAGGAGCACTGAGTCGGAAAATGACCCTTGTGCCTTTATGTACTTGCGGGAAGCTGTGTTTTCTGGGAATATCACTGTAGGTCTGACCTTTTGTATTGTATCAGTGCAGGATGATATGTTTGAAAGTGGAGGAGGTCCCACCATTGTTCAAGCCTCACTGACTCTTACTATTGAAATCCAATGTGCCATTCCAATTCAACCCCACTCCTGCACTCAGTCTAAATCAAGGGCCATCACACTCTCTCCATCTATTTCATTCTTTCCAAAACGATGGAAATCCACACCTCCTTCGGATTTCCCTTCCTCATACAGTCCACAGAGATTTAAAATCCAACTTTATTCCAATGATACAAATCTCAATGCCCCAAAACCACCCCCAGCCTTGAGTTCCAAGATTCCACTCCCATTGACTCCCATTATCCAAATCCCAATCCACTCCTGGAATTCCAACATTCCACTCCCATTGACTCCCATTATCCAAATCTCTATCCAGTCCTGGAATTCCAAGCTTCCATTCCCATTGATTCCCATTATACAAATCACAATCTCTCCCCCAGAATTCCAAAATTCCACTCCCATTGACTCCCATTATACAATTCTCAACCCCCCCCCAGAATTCCAACTTTCCACTCCCTTTATTTCCCATTCTACAAATCTCAATCCCCCCGAAATACCAACTTTCCACTCCCATTGACCCCCATTATCCAAATCTCAGTCCACTCCCAGAATTCCAACATTCCACTCCCATTGACACCCTTTATACAAATCTCAATCCCTCCGGAATTCGAACATTGCACTCCAATTGACTCCCATTATCCAAATCTCAATCTTCCTGGGAATTCCAACATTCCACTCCCACTGACTCCCATTATCCAAATCTCAATCCATGCAGAATTCCAACAATGCACTCCCATTAACTCCCAGTAACCAAATCACAATCCCGCCAGAATTCTAACATTCCACTCCCATTATCCAAATCCCAATCTCCCCTGGAATTCCAACATTCCCCTCCCACTGACTCCCATTATACAAATCTCAATCCCACCCAGAATTCCAACATTCCCCTCCCACTGACTCCCATTATACAAATCTCAATCCCACCCAGAATTCCAACATTCCCCTCCCACTGACTCCCATTATACAAATCTCAGTCCGTCCCCCAGAATACCAACATTCCACTCCCATTAAATCCCATTATACAAATCTAAATCCCCTTGGAATTTTAACATTCCATTCCCATTGACTCCCATTATCCAAATCTCAATCCACTCCCAGAATTCCAACATTCCTCTCCCAATGACTCCCATTATCCAAATCTCAATCCCTGTGGAATTCCAACATTCCGCTCCTATTAACTCCCATTATTCAAGTCACAATCCCGCCAGAATTCTAACATTCCACTCCCATCTTCCAAATCTCAATCTCCCCTGGAATTCCAACATTCCACTCGCACTGACTCCAATTATACGAATCACAACCCCTCCATGGAATTCCAACATTCTATTCCCATTGACTCCCATTATACAAATCGAGTTCCCTCTGAAATTCCAACATTGCACTCTCTCGACTCCCATTTTCCAAATCCCTATCTCCCCCAGACTTCCAACATTCCACTTGCACTGACTCCCATTATACAAATCTCAATCCCCACTGGAATTCCAACATTCCATTCCCATTGACTCCCATTTTCCAAATCTCAATCTACTCCCAGAATTCTAATCTTCTACTCCCATTGAATTCCATTAAACAAATCTCAATCGCCCCCCGGCATTCCAATACACCAGTCTCACATTCTCCCGTTCTACAAATCTCAATCCCCCTGGAATTCCAACATTCCACCCCCATTATACAAATCCCAACCCATTCCAGAATTCCAACATTCCACCCCCATTATACAAATCCCAACCCATTCCAGAATTCCAACATTCCACCCCCATTATACAAATCCCAACCCATTCCAGAATTCCAACATTCCACCCCCATTATACAAATCCCAACCCATTCCAGAATTCCAACATTCCACCCCCATTATACAAATCCCAACCCATTCCAGAATTCCAACATTCCACCCCCATTATACAAATCCCAACCCATTCCAGAATTCCAACATTCCACCCCCATTATACAAATCCCAACCCATTCCAGAATTCCAACATTCCACCCCCATTATACAAATCCCAACCCATTCCAGAATTCCAACATTCCACCCCCATTATACAAATCCCAACCCATTCCAGAATTCCAACATTCCACCCCCATTATACAAATCCCAACCCATTCCAGAATTCCAACATTCCACCCCACTTGACTCCCATTCTACAAATCTCAATCCACTCTGGGAATTTCAACATTCCACTCCCATTGACACCTATTGTACAAATCTCAATCTCTCGGGAATTCCAACATTTCACTCCCATTATACAAATCACACACCCCCCCCCAGAATTAAAACATTCCACTCCTATTGACTCCCATTATGCAAATCTCAATCCCCCCCAGAATTCCAACATTCCAGTCCCATTTTCTCCCATTATACAAATCCCAATCCATTCCATAATTCCAAAATTCCACTCCCATTGACTCCCATTATCCAAATCACAATTCCCCTGGAGTTCTAACAGTCCACACCCATTGTCTCCCATTATATATCTCAATCCACTCCTGGAATTCCGTCATTCCACTCCCATTGACTCACATTATTCAAATCTCAATCCACTCCTGGAACTCCAACATTCCACTCCCATTGACTCCCATTATACAAATCACAATCTCCCTTGAATTCCAACATTCCACCCCCATTACACAAATCTCAAACCGCCAGGATTTCGAGCATTTCATTCTCATTGACTGCCATTACACAAATCTCAATCTCCGCAGAATTCCCACATTCCATTGAAGACCGGGAATATGGTATTGCGATAGAGGATCAGCCATGATCATATTGAATGGCGGAGCAGGCTCGAAGGGCCGAATGGCCTACTCCTGCACCTATTTTCTATGATTATTACACATATCTCAACACCCCTCCCCAAATTCTAACATTGACTCCCATTATACGAATCTCAGTCCACCCTGGAATTCCAACACAGATCTCCCATTGACTCCCATTATCCAAATCTCAATCCCACCCAGAATTCCAACATTCCACTCGTGTAGATTCCCATTATCCAAATCTCAATCCATTCCCAGAATTCCAACATTCCACCCCCATTGACTCCCATTACACAAATCTCAATGCTGCCCCCCGGAATTCCAACATTGCACTCCAATTGACTCCAATTCTACAAATTGCAACCCCCCGGAATTCCAATATTCCGTTGACTCCCATTGTACAAATCTCCATCCCCGTGGAATTCCAAAATTCCACTCCCATTGATTCCCATTATACAAATCTCACACCCCCAGGAATTCAAACATTCCACACCCAATGACTGCCATTGCACAAATCACAATCCCTCCCAGAATTCCAACATTTCGCTACCATTGTCTCCCATTATACAAATCTCAATGCCCGCAGAATTCCAACATTCCATTCCCATCAAATCCAGTTGTACAAATCTCAATCCACCCCGAATTCCAACATTCCACTCCCATTGACTCCCATTATACGAATCTCAATCCACCTGGTATTATAACGTTTCACTCCTATTGACTCCCATTATCCAAATTTCTATCCACTCCTGCAATTCCAAGCTTCCATTCCCATTGATTCCCATTATATAAATCACAATCTCTCCCCCAGAATTCCAACATTCCAATCCCATTGACTATGATTCCACAAACCTCAATCCCACCTGGAATTCTAACATTCCACTCCAATTGTCTCCCATTATCCAAATCTCAATCCACTCCCAGAATTCCAACATTCCACTCCCATTGACTCCCATTATCCAAATCTCAATCCACTCCTGGAATTCCAACATTTCACTCCCATTAACTCCCAGTAACCAAATCACAATCCCGCCAGAATTCTAACATTCCACTCCCATTATCCAAATCTCAATCCACTCCCAGAATTCCAACATTCCACTCCCATTGACTCCCATTATCCAAATCTCAATCCCCCAGGAATTCGAACATTCCACATCCAATGACTGCCATTGCACAAGTCTCAATCCCCCCCGGAATTCCAACATTCCACTCCCATTGACTCCCATTATCCAAATCTCAATCCACTCCCAGAATTCCAACATTCCGCTCCCATTGACTCCCATTTTACAAATCTCAATCCCTGTGGAATTCAATCATTCCACTTCCACTGATTCCCATTATCCAAATCTCAATCCACTCCCAGAATTCCAACATTCCAACCCCAATGACTGCATTATCCAAATCTCAATCCCCCTTGAATTCTAACATTTCACTCCCATTAACTCCCAGTAACCAAATCACAATCCCGCCAGAATTCTAACGTTCCACTCCCATTATCCAAATCTCAATCTCCCCTGGAATTCCATCATTCCACTCCCACTGACTCCCATTATACAAATCTCAATCCCACCAGAATTCCAACATTCCCCTCTCATTGACTCCCATTATACAAATCTCAATCCATTCCCAGAATTCTAACATTCCACTCCCATTGACTCCCATTATACAAATCTCAATCCCCAGATTTCCAACATTTCACTCCCTTTATACAAATTTCAATCCCGCCCCCAGAATTCCAACATTCCAGTTCAATTTTCTCCCATTATACAAATCTCAATCCCCCCGGAATTCCAACATTCCACCCCATTGACTCCCATAATGCAGATCTTAATAAGACCATAAGAGATAGGAACAGGAGTAGGCCATTCGGCCCCTCGAGCCTGCTCCGCCATTTAATGAGATCATGGCTGATCTGATTTTTACCTCAACTCCACTTTCCCACCTTTTCCCCATATCCTTTGACTCCCTTGCTGATCAATAATTTGTCTAACTCAGCCTTGAATGTATTCAATGACTCAGCCTCCACAGCTTTTTGGGGTAAAAATTCCAAAGATTCACGACCCTCTGGGAGAAGAAATTCCTCCTCATTTCCATCCTAAACGGGCAACCCCTTATTCTGAGACTATGCTCCTAGTTTTAGATTCCCCCATGAGGGGTAACATCCT
Source organism: Heptranchias perlo (assembly GCF_035084215.1). Taxonomy (NCBI): domain Eukaryota; kingdom Metazoa; phylum Chordata; class Chondrichthyes; order Hexanchiformes; family Hexanchidae; genus Heptranchias; species Heptranchias perlo. The sequence goes on from NC_090329.1 coordinate 137,840,348, forward strand.
CTCAGCATCTACCCTATCGAGTCCCCTCAGAATCTTGTACGTTTCAATAAGATCTCCTCTCATTCTTCTAAACTCCAACGAGTATAGACCCAACCTGTTCAATCTTTCCTCGTGAGACAACCCTTCCATACCCGGAATCAACCTAGTGAACCTTCTCTGAACTGCCTTCAATGCAAGTATGTCCTTCCTTATATAAGGGCACCTGAATTGTCCGTAGTACTCCAGGTGTGGTCTCACCAGCACCCTGTACAGTTGTAGCATGACTTCCCTGCTTTTATACTCCATCCCCCCAGAAATAAAGGCCAATATTCCGTTTGCCTTCTGGATTACCTGCTGCACCCGTATGTTGACTTTTTGTGTTTCATGTACGAGGACACCAAGATCCCTCTGTACCGCAGCATTTTGTAGTATTTCTCCATTCAAATAATATTTTGCTTTTTTATTTTTCCTTCCAAAGTGGATGACTTCACATTTTCCCACATTATATTCCAATCCCGCCGGAATTCCAATGTTTCACTCCCGTTATACAAATCCCAATTCCCTCCCCCACCCCGGAATTCCACCATTCCGATTCCATTGCCGCGAGTGCGGGTTCGGGAGAATCCCGGCCACCTGGATGAGATTGGAAATTCGCAGCAGGTGAGGAATCAGAGATGGAAGGTCCCTGTAAGGTACTCGGAGTGGGATTTGTGTATGGGTTAGTCTGACAGAAAGCTGCTGTTCCCTGCTCCACAACCAACATTTCGAGTCTCTTTCCTCAGATGTTTGAACAGATGTGAATATATCTCCCATGTTTGGACAATGCTTTGTTTAAATAAAACAAAACGTTGGAATTTCTCAGCATTTCCTGATTTTATTTCAAATGACTCGCACCCCATCCATATTTTGATCTATGATCCTGTCCAAAATCTGGAACGAGCTGCCAGAGGCAGTAGTAGAGGTGGGTACAATTTTGTCTTTTAAAAAGCATTTGGACAGTTACATGGGTAAGATGGGTATGGAGGGATATGGGCCAAGTGCAGGCAATTGGGACTAGCTTAGTGGTATAAACTGGGCGACATGGACATGTTGGGCCGAAGGGCCTGTTTCCATGTTGTAACTTCTATGAACTCTCAGCAGTGGCTCAGTGATAGCACTCTCCTCTCTGAGTCAGATAATCATGGCTTCAAGTCCCACTCCAGAAACTTCAGATCATAATCCAGGCTAACACACCTAGTTCAGTACTGAGGGAGCGCTGCACTGTCGGAGGGTCAGTACTGAGGGAGCGCTGCACTGTCGGAGGGTCAGTACTGAGGGAGTGCTGCACTGTCGGAGGGTCAGTACTGAGGGAGCGCTGCACTGTCGGAGGGTCAGTACTGAGGGAGCGCTGTGCTGTCGGAGGGTCAGTACTGAGGGAGCGCTGCACTGTCGGAGGGTCTGTGCTGAGGGAGCGCTGCACTGTCGGAGGGTCAGTACTGAGGGAGCGCCGCACTGTTGGAGGGTCAGTACTGAGGGAGCGCTGCACTGTCGGAGGGTCAGCGCTGAGGGAGCGCTGCACTGTCCGAGGGTCAGTGCTGAGGACGCGCTGCACTGTCGGAGGGTCAGCGCTGAGGGAGCGCTGCACTGTCCGAGGGTCAGTGCTGAGGGAGCGCTGCACTGTCGGAGGGTCAGTACTGAGGGAGCGCTGCACTGTCGGAGGGTCAGTACTGAGGGAGCGCTGCACTGTCGGAGGGTCAGTACTGAGGGAGCGCTGCACTGTCGGAGGGTCAGTACTGAGGGAGCGCTGCACTGTCGGAGGGTCAGTACTGAGGGAGCGCTGCACTGTCGGAGGGTCAGTACTGAGGGAGCGCTGCACTGTCGGAGGGTCAGTACTGAGGGAGCGCTGCACTGTCGGAGGGTCAGTGTGGTCGATGTTATGTATATGGACTTTCAAAAGACGTTTGATAAAAGGTTAAGGGAAGATTTGATCGAGGTGTTCAAAATCATAAGGGGTTTTGACAGAGTAAATAAGGAGAAACTGTTTCCAGTGGCAGAAGGGTCGGTAACCAGAGGACACAGATTTAAGGTAATTGGCATAAATGAGAATACCTACGAGGTGCCCCTCTAACGAAATGCATATGTAGTAAGCTTTCAGTAGCTCAATAAGATGCCTCCATAACAAAATGGCAGTATGGTAAACCAAGGGTTAATATAAGTGGCCCATTTTGCTAGCTAGAATTAGAACAATGAGCTTTTCAAATGAGTTTATCCTTGAGCATTCGTTTATGTTATTAATTTCCTGTATGAAAATGTATGCTTTATTATGAATCAAGCAAAGCGATATGATAAGCTGAATTGTTATTAATTTCCTGTATGAAAATGTATGCTTTATTATGAATCAAGCAAAGCGATATGATAAGCTGAATTCTGGGGTAAGCAGGTGTAGGGAGTGTTGTTTTGCAGCTACCTAATGAATGGATCCTTATTTCAGACAAGGTCGAAAAACATCCCAGGCCTGAGATAAGTGAGACTCCCTTTCCTGTGACCTACGTATGAACAGGTATCACCTGTGAGTGGTCGGTCATTATGTCAGTTAGTATGGCTTGCCCAGACTCAGCCTATGATTGGTTTTAACCCCTTGCTACTCATGTCCCTCCCCACTCTGAAAATGTATAATTGTGTGAACTCTGACTGTGTAATTTGCCTGTTCTATGAGATTGACCAGACTCTGTCAAGAGTTGAAATCAATTCTATAGATCGGGCCAGCTGCAGCTAATAAATTGTGTTAAAACTTTCAAGTGTATTCGCTTTCAGTTTTTGCTGAACCAGACTAAGAGTAAAGAATCCGGTATCGTCATAAGGACCTGGGGGAGATGAGGGGAATTTTTTTCATGCAGTGAGTTGTTATGATTACATTGAATTACATAAAATGTAAAGCACAGAAACAGGCCATTCGGCCCAACTGGTCTATCCCGGTGTTTATGCTCCACACGAGCCTCCTCCCTCCCTACTTCATCTCACCCTATCACCATATCCTTCTATTTCTTCCTCCCTCATGTGTTTATCGAGCTTCCCCTTAAATGCATCTACACTATTTGCCTCAGCTACTCCTTGTGGGAGTGAGTTCCACATTCTAACCACTCTCTGGGTAAAGAAGTTTCTCCTGAATTCCCTATTGGATTTATTAGTGACTATTTTATATTTATGACCCCCAGTTCTGGTCTATCCCACAAGTGGAAACATCTTCTCTACATCTACCCTATCAAACCCTTTCAATATCTTAAAGACCTCTGTCAGGTCACCCCTCAGTCTTCTCTCTTCTGGAGAAAAGAGCCCCAGCCTGTTCAGCCTTTCCTGATAAGTTAATCCTCTCAGTTCTGGCATTATCCTCGTATATCTTTCTGCACCTTCTCCAGTGCCTCTATATCCTTTTTATAATATGGAGACCAGAACTGTTCACAGTAGAGTCATAGAGTTATACAGCACGGATAGAGGCCCTTCGGCCCATCGTGTCCGCGCCGGCCATCTGTCTAATCTAATCCCATATTCCAGCATTTGGTCCGTAGCCTTGTATGCTATGGCATTTCAAGTGCTCATCCAAATGCTTCTTGAATGTTGTGAGGGTTCCTGCCTCCACAACCCTTTCAGGCAGTGAGTTCCAGACTCCAACCACCCTCTGGGTGAAAAAGTTCTTTCTCAAATCCCCTCTAAACCTCCCGCCTTTTACCTTGAATCTATGTCCCCTTGTTATAGAACCCTCAACGAAGGGAAAAAGCTCCTTAGTATCCATCCTATCTGTGCCCCTCATAATTTTGTACACCTCAATCATGTCCCCCCTCAGCCTCCTCTGCTCCAAGGAAAACAAACCCAATCTTCCCAGTCTCTCTTCATAGCTGAAGCGCTCCAGCCCTGGTAACATCCTGGTGAATCTCCTCTGCACCCTCTCCAAAGCGATCACATCCTTCCTGTAGTGTGGCGACCAGAACTGCACACAGTACTCCAGCTGTGGCCTAACCAGTGTTTTATACAGCTCCATCATAACCTCCTTGCTCTTATATTCTATGCCTCGGCTAATAAAGGCAAGTATCCCATATGCCTTCTTTACCACCTTATCTACCTGTTCCGCCGCCTTCAGGGATCTGTGAACTTGCACACCAAGATCCCTCTGACCCTCTGTCTTGCCTAGGGTTCTCCTCTGCACCCTCTCCAAAGCGATCACATCCTTCCTGTAGTGTGGCGACCAGAACTGCACACAGTACTCCAAGTGTGGTCTAACCAAGGTTCTATACAAGTTTAACATAACTTCTTGGCTTTTCAATTCTATCCCTCTAGAAATGAACCCCAGTATGTGGTTTGCTTTTTTATGGCCTCATTAACCTGCGTCTCTACTTTTAGTGATTTGATCTGGAATGCGCTGCCTGAAAGGGTGGTGGAAGCAGATTCAATAATAACTTTCAAAAGGGAATTGGAAAAATACTTGAAGGGGAAAATTTGCAGAGCTCTGGGGAAAGAGCAGGGGAACAGGACTAATTGGATAGCTCTTTCAAAGAGGCGGCACAGACACTATGGGCCGAATGGCGTCCTCCTGTGTTGTATCATTCTCGTGAACCTTCTCTGAACTGCCTCCAATGCAAGTATGTCCTTCCTTAAATAAGGGCACCAGAACTGGACGCAGTATTCCAGGTGTGGTCTCACCAGCACCCTGTACAGTTGGAGCATGACTTCCCTGCTTTTATACTCCATCCCCCCAGAAATAAAGGCCAATATACAGTTTGCCTTCGGATTACCTGCTGTACCTGTATGTTGACTTTTTGTGTTTCATGTACGAGGACACCCAGATCCCTCTGTACCGCAGCATTTTGTAGTATTTCTCCATTCAAATAATATTTTGCTTTTTTATTTTTCCTCCCAAAGTGGATGACTTCACATTTTCCCACATTATATTCCATCAGCCAAATTTTTGCCCATTCACTTAACCTGTCAATATCCCTTTGCAGACACTTTGTGTCCTCATCGCAACTTGCTTTTCCACCTATCTTTGTATCATCAGCAAATTTGGTCACAAGACATTCTGTTCCTTCATCCAAGTCATTGATATATATTGTAAATAGTTGAGGCCCCAGCACTGAGCCCTGCAGCACCCCACTAGTTACAGATTGCCATGTTGAAAATGACCCTTTTATCCCGACTCTTTGTTTTCTGTTAGTTAGCCAATCCTCTATCAATGCCAGTATATTATCCCCAACACCATGAGCTCTTATCTTGTGCAGTAATCTTTTATGTGGCACCTTATTGAATGCCTTTTGGAAATCTAAATATACTGTATCCATTGGTTCCCCCTTATCCACCCTGCCCGTTACTTCCTCAAAGAACTCTAATAAATTTGTCAGACACGATTTCCCCTTCATAAAACCAAGCTGACTCTCTTTAATTGTATTATGAGTCTCCAAATGTCCTGCTACTACTTCCTTAATAATGGATTCTAGCATTTTCACAATGACAGATGTTAGGCTAACTGGTCTATAGTTACCTGCTTTCTGTCTCACTCCCTTCTTGAATAGGGGTGTTATGTTTGCAGTTTTCCAATCCACTGGGACCTTTCCAGAATCTAGTGAATTCTGGAAGATTACAACCAATGCATCCACTATCTCTGTAGCCACTTCCTATAAGACCCTCGGATGTAAGCCATCAGGACCAGGGGACTTGTCAGCCTTTAGACCCATTAGTTTACCTGGTACTTTTTCTCTAGTGATAGTGATTGTTTTTGGTCCCTCCCTCCCCTTTGCCCTTTGATTTTCTGCTATTATTGGTATGTTATTAGTGTATTTTACTGTGAAGACAGATACAAAATATCTGTTCAATTCCTCTGCCATTTCCTTGTTTTCCATTATTATTTCCCCAGTCTCATCCTCTAAGGGTCCAATGTTTACTTTAGCTACCCTCTTCCTTTTTGTAGAAGCTTTTACTGTCAGTTTTTATATTTCTTGCTAGTTTACTCTCATAATTGATTTTCTCCCTCTTTATTTTTCTTTAAGTCATGAGTGAGTTACAGACTGGAATCTAATCGAGGGGTTCGGGGGGTTTATATATAGAATAACAGATACCCGGGAGTGAGTTACAGACTGGTATCTAATCGAGGGGTTCAGGGGGTTTATATATAGAATAACAGATACCCGGGAGTGAGTTACAGACTGGAATCTAGTCGAGGGGTTCGGGGGGTTTATATATAGATTAACAGATACCCGGAAGTGAGTTACAGACTGGTATCTAATCGAGGGGTTCAGGGAGTTTATATATAGAATAACAGATACCCGGGAGTGAGTTACAGACTGGAATCTAGTCGAGGGGTTTGGGTGGTTTATATATAGATTAATAGATACCCGGAAGTGAGTTACAGACTGGAATCTAATCGAAGGGTTCGGGGGGTTTATATATAGATTAACAGATACCAGAGGGTTTGTTACAGACTGGAATCTAATCGAGGGGTTCGGGTGGTTTATACATACAATAACAGATACCCGGGAGTGAGTTACAGATTGGTATCTAATCGAGGGGTTCAGGGGGTTTATATATAGAATAACAGATACCCGGGAGTGAGTTACAGATTGGTATCTAATCGAGGGGTTCAGGGGGTTTATATATAGAATAACAGGTACCCAGGAGTGAATTACAGACTGGAATCTAATCGAGGGGTTCGGGGGAGTTTATATATAGAATAACAGATACCCGGGAGTGAGTTACAGATTGGTATCTAATCGAGGGCTTCAGGGGGTTTATATATAGAATAACAGATACCCAGGAGTGAGTTACAGACTGGAATCTAATCAAGGGGTTCAGGGGGTTTATATATAGAATAACAGATACCCAGGAGTGAGTTACAGATGGGAATCTAATCGAGGGCTTTGTTTTTTTTTATTCGTTCATGGGATGTGGGCGTCGCTGGCGAGGCCGGCATTTATTGCCCATCCCTATTTGCCCTTGAGAAGGTGGTGGTGAGCCGCCTTCTTGAACCGCTGCAGTCCGTGTGCTGAAGGTTCTCCCACAGTGCTGTTAGAGAGGGAGTTCCAGGATTTTGACCCAGTGACGATGAAGGAACGGCGATATATTTCCAAGTCGGGATGGTGTGTGACTTGGAGGGGAACGTGCAGGTTGTGTTGTTCCCATGTGCCTGCTGCTCTTGTCCTTCTAGTGGTAGAGGTCGCGGGTTTGGGAGGTGCTGTCGAAGAAGCCTTGGCGAGTTGCTGCAGTGCATCCTGTGGATGGTACACACTGCAGCCACAGTGCGCCGGTGGCGAAGAGAGTGAATGTTTAGGGTGGTGGATGGGGTGCCAATCAAGCGGGCTGCTTTGTCCTGGATGGTGTCGAGCTTCTTGAGTGTTGTTGGAGCTGCACTCATCCAGGCAAGTGGAGAGTATTCCATCACACTCCTGACTTGTGCCTTGCAGATGGTGGAAAGGCTTTGGGGAGTCAGGAGGTGAGTCACTCGCCGCAGAATACCCAGCCTCTGACCTGCCCTTGTAGCCACAGTATTTATATGGCTGGTCCAGTTAATTTTCTGGTCAATGGTGACCCCCAGGATGTTGATGGTGGGGGATTCGGCGATGGTAATGCTGTTGAATGTCAAGGGGAGGTGGTTAGACTCTCTCTTGTTGGAGATGGTCATTGCCTGGCACTTGTCTGGCGCGAATGTTACTTGCCACTTGTGAGCCCAAGCCTGGATGTTGTCCAGGTCTTGCTGCATGCGGGCTTGGACTGCTTCATTATCTGAGGGGTTGCGAATGGAACTGAACCCTGTGCAATCATCAGCGAAGATCCCCATTTCTGACCTTATGATGGAGGGAAGGTCATTGATGAAGCAGCTGAAGATGGTTGGGCCTAGGACACTGCCCTGAGGAACTCCTGCAGCAATGTCCTGGGGCTGAGATGATTGGCCTCCAACAACCACTACCATCTTCCTTTGTGCTAGGTATGACTCCAGCCACTGGACAGTTTACCCCCTGATTCCCTTTGACTTCAATTTTACTGGGGCTCCTGGTGCCACACTCGGTCAAATGCTGCCTTGATGTCAAGGGCAGTCACTCTCACCTCACCGTGGAATTCAGCTCTTTTGTCCATGTTTGGACCAAGGCTGTAATGAGGTCTGGAGCCGAGTGGTCCTGGCGGAACCCAAACTGAGCATCGGTGAGCAGGTTATTGGTGAGTAAGTGCCGCTTGATAGCACTGTCGACGACACCTTCCATCACTTTGCTGATGATTGAGAGTGGACTGATGGGGCGGTAATTGGCCGGATTGGATTTGTCCTGCTTTTTGTGGACAGGACATACCTGGGCAATTTTCCACATTGTTGGGTAGATGCCAGTGTTGTAGCTGTACTGGAACAGCTTGGCTTGAGGCGCAGCTAGTTCTGGAGCACAAGTCTTCAGCACTACAGCTGGGATGTTGTCGGGGCCCATAGCCTTTGCTGTATCCAGTGCACTCAGCCGTTTCTTGATATCACGTGGAATGAATCAAATTGGCCGAAGACTGACTTCTGTGATGGTGGGGATCTCGGGAGGAGGCTGAGATGGATCATCTACTTGGCACTTCTGGCTGAAGATGGTTGCAAACGCTTCAGCCTTGTCTTTTGCACTCGTGCTGGACTCCGCCATCATTGAGGATGGGGATGTTTACAGAGCCTCCTCCTCCCGTTAGTTGTTTAATTGTCCACCACCATTCACGACTGGATGTGGCAGGACTGCAGAGCTTTGATCTGATCCGTTGGTTGTGGAATTGCTTCGCTCTGTCTATAGCATGTGGCTTCCGCTGTTTAGCATGCATGTAGTCCTGAGTTGTAGCTTCACCAGGTTGGCACCTCATTTTTCGGTACGACTGGTGCTGCTCCTGGCATGCTCTTCTACACTCCTCATTGAACCAGGGTTGATCCCCTGGCTTGTTGGTAATGGTAGATTGAGGAATGTGCCGGGCCATGAGGTTACAGATTGTGCTGGAATACAATTCTGCTGCTGCTGATGGCCCACAGCGCCTCATGGATGCCCAGTTTTGAGCTGCTAGATCTGTTCTGAATCTATCCCATTGAGCACGATGGTTGTGCCACACAACACATTGGATGGTGTCCTCAGTCTGAATACAGGAGTTCGTCTCCATGAGGACTGTGCGGTGGTCACTCCTACCAATACTGTCATGGACAGATGCATTTGCGACAGGTAGATTGGTGAGGACGAGGTCAAGTAGGTTTTTCCCTCGTGTTGGTTCGCTCACCACCTGCCGCAGGCCCAGTCTGGCAGCTATGTCCTTCAGGACTCGGCCAGCTCGGTCAGCAGTGGTGCTACCGAGCCACTCTTGGTGATGGACATTGAAGTCCCCCACCCAGAGTACATTCTGTGCCCTTGCTACCCTCAGTGCTTCCTCCAAGTGGTGCTCAACATGGAGGAGGACTGATTCATCAGCTGAGGGAGGACGGTAGGTGGTAATCAGCAGGAGGTTTCCTTGCCCATGTTTGACCTGATGCCATGAGATTTCATGGGGTCCAGAGTCAATATTGAGGACTCCCAGGGCCACTCCCTCCTGACTGTATATCACTGTACCGCCACCTCTGGTGGGTCTGTCCTGCCGGTGGGACAGGACATACCCAGGGAGGGTGATGGAAGAGTCTGGGATGTTCGCTGAAAGGTATGATTCTGTGAGTATGGCTATGTCAGGCTGTTTCTTGACCAGTCTGTGGGACAGCTCTCCCAATTTTGGCACAAGTCCCCAGATGTTGGTGAGGAGGACTTTGCAGGGTCGACTGGGCTTGGTGTTTTGCCGTTGTCGTGTCCGTGTCCAGTGGTCCGATGCTGGGTGGTCCGTCCGGTTTTATTCTTATTCTGACTTTGCGTGGTTTATATATAGAATAACAGATGCCCAGGAGTGAGTTACAGTTCGTCTATACAGACTTTCAGAATGTATTTGGAGGTAATTTGTAACAGGATTTGAATTGGAGGTAATTTTATAACATGGGTCAGTAATTGGTTGGGTGGTAGCAGATATAGAGTCGGGGGAAAGGAAACTTTCGGAGGTTCCTCACTGGGGCCTCAGCTTTTCACAATCTATGTTGATAATGGACGACGGAATCGAGAATTTGCAGATGAGACGAAGTTGGGAGGCACAGAATGTTGTGTGGATTGGAGCAGGAATTTACAGAGACAGACAGTGTGGTTGAGTGATGGAAGGAATTCACCGTGGGGCTGATTCTGTGTGGGCAGGGCTATCAGTGATTGACAGTGTGGGCGGGGCTATCGGTGATTGACAGTGTGGGCGGGGCTATCAGTGATTGACAGTGTGGGCGGGGCTATCGGTGATTGACAGTGTGGGCGGGGCTATCAGTGATTGACAGTGTGGGCGGGGCTATCGGTGATTGACAGTGTGGGCGGGGCTATCGGTGATTGACAGTGTGGGCAGGGCTATCAGTGATTGACAGTGTGGGCGGGGCTATCGGTGATTGACAGTGTGGGCAGGGCTATCAGTGATTGACAGTGTGGGCGGGGCTATCGGTGATTGACAGTGTGGGCGGGGCTACCAGTGATTGACATTGTGGGCGGGGCTATCAGTGATTGACAGTGTGGGCGGGGCTATCGGTGATTGACAGTGCGGGCGGGGCTACCAGTGATTGACATTGTGGGCAGGGCTACCAGTGATTGACAGTGTGGGCGGGGCTATCAGTGATTGACAGTGTGGGCAGGGCTATCGGTGATTGACAGTGTGGGCAGGGCTATCAGTGATTGACAGTGTGGGCGGGGCTATCAGTGATTGACAGTGTGGGCGGGGCTATCGGTGATTGACAGTGTGGGCGGGGCTATCGGTGATTGACAGTGTGGGCAGGGCTATCGGTGATTGACAGTGTGGGCGGGGCTATCGGTGATTGACAGTGTGAGCGGGGCTATCGGTGATTGACAGTGTGGGCGGGGCTATCGGTGATTGACAGTGTGGGCAGGGCTATCAGTGATTGACAGTGTGGGCGGGGCTATCGGTGATTGACAGTGTGGGCAGGGCTATCAGTGATTGACAGTGTGGGCGGGGCTATCAGTGATTGACAGTGTGGGCAGGGCTATCAGTGATTGACGGTGTGGGCAGGGCTATCGGTGATTGACAGTGTGGGCGGGGCTATCGGTGATTGACAGTGTGGGCAGGGCTATCAGTGATTGACAGTGTGGGCGGGGCTATCGGTGATTGACAGTGTGGGCAGGGCTATCAGTGATTGACAGTGTGGGCGGGGCTATCAGTGATTGACAGTGTGGGCAGGGCTATGGGTGATTGACAGTGTGGGCAGGGCTATCGGTGATTGACAGTGTGGGCAGGGCTATGGGTGATTGACAGTGTGGGCGGGGCTATCGGTGATTGACAGTGTGGGCAGGGCTATCGGTGATTGACAGTGTGGGCGGGGCTATCGGTGATTGACAGTGTGGGCGGGGATATCGGTGATTGACAGTGTGGGCTGGGCTATCAGTGATTGACAGTGTGGGCAGGGCTATCAGTGATTGACAGTGTGGGCGGGGCTATCAGTGATTGACAGTGTGGGCAGGGCTATGGGTGTTTGACAGTGTGGGCAGGGCTATCGGTGATTGACAGTGTGGGCAGGGCTATCGGTGATTGACAGTGTGGGCGGGGCTATCGGTGATTGACAGTGTGGGCAGGGCTATCGGTGATTGACAGTGTGGGCAGGGCTATCGGTGATTGACAGTGTGGGCAGGGCTATCGGTGATTGACAGTGTGGGCGGGGCTATCGGTGATTGACAGTGTGGGCGGGGATATCGGTGATTGACAGTGTGGGCAGGGCTATCAGTGATTGACAGTGTGGGCAGGGCTATCAGTGATTGACAGTGTGGGCGGGGCTATCGGTGATTGACAGTGTGGGCGGGGCTATCGGTGATTGACAGTGTGGGCCGGGCTATCGGTGATTGACAGTGTGGGCAGGGCTATCGGTGATTGACAGTGTGGGCAGGGCTATGGGTGATTGACAGTGTGGGCGGGGCTATCAGTGATTGACAGTGTTGGCGGGGCTATCAGTGATTGACAGTGTGGGCGGGGCTATCAGTGATTGACAGTGTGGGCAGGGCTATCAGTGATTGACGGTGTGGGCGGGGATATCGGTGATTGACAGTGTGGGCGGGGCTATCCGTGATTGACAGTTTGGGCAGGGCTATCAGTGATTGACAGTGTGGGCGGGGCTATCGGTGATTGACAGTGTAGGCGGGGCTATCGGTGATTGACAGTGTGGGCAGGGCTATCAGTGATTGACAGTGTGGGCGGGGCTATCAGTGATTGACAGTGTGGGCGGGGCTATCGGTGATTGACAGTGTGGGCAGGGCTATTGGTGATTGACAGTGTGGGCGGGGCTATCAGTGATTGACGGTGTGGGCAGGGCTATCGGTGATTGACAGTGTGGGCGGGGCTATCGGTGATTGACAGTGTGGGCAGGGCTATCAGTGATTGACAGTGTGGGCAGGGCTATGGGTGATTGACAGTGTGGGCAGGGCTATCGGTGATTGACAGTGTGGGCAGGGCTATGGGTGATTGACAGTGTGGGCGGGGCTATCGGTGATTGACAGTGTGGGCAGGGCTATCGGTGATTGACAGTGTGGGCGGGGCTATCGGTGATTGACAGTGTGGGCGGGGATATCGGTGATTGACAGTGTGGGCAGGGCTATCAGTGATTGACAGTGTGGGCAGGGCTATCAGTGATTGACAGTGTGGGCGGGGCTATCAGTGATTGACAGTGTGGGCAGGGCTATGGGTGTTTGACAGTGTGGGCAGGGCTATCGGTGATTGACAGTGTGGGCAGGGCTATCGGTGATTGACAGTGTGGGCGGGGCTATCGGTGATTGACAGTGTGGGCAGGGCTATCGGTGATTGACAGTGTGGGCAGGGCTATCGGTGATTGACAGTGTGGGCAGGGCTATCGGTGATTGACAGTGTGGGCAGGGCTATCGGTGATTGACAGTGTGGGCGGGGCTATCGGTGATTGACAGTGTGGGCGGGGATATCGGTGATTGACAGTGTGGGCAGGGCTATCAGTGATTGACAGTGTGGGCAGGGCTATCAGTGATTGACAGTGTGGGCGGGGCTATCGGTGATTGACAGTGTGGGCGGGGCTATCGGTGATTGACAGTGTGGGCAGGGCTATCGGTGATTGACAGTGTGGGCGGGGCTATCGGTGATTGACAGTGTGGGCAGGGCTATCAGTGATTGACAGTGTGGGCGGGGCTATCGGTGATTGACAGTGTGGGCAGGGCTATCGGTGATTGACAGTGTGGGCGGGGCTATCGGTGATTGACAGTGTGGGCAGGGCTATCGGTGATTGACAGTGTGGGCAGGGCTATCGGTGATTGACAGTGTGGGCAGGGCTATCGGTGATTGACAGTGTGGGCAGGGCTATCGGTGATTGACAGTGTGGGCGGGGCTATCGGTGATTGACAGTGTGGGCGGGGCTATCAGTGTTTGACAGTGTGGGCGGGGCTATCGGTGATTGACAGTGTGGGCGGGGCTATCGGTGATTGACAGTGTGGGCCGGGCTATCGGTGATTGACAGTGTGGGCAGGGCTATCGGTGATTGACAGTGTGGGCGGGGCTATCAGTGATTGACAGTGTGGGCGGGGCTATCAGTGATTGACAGTGTGGGCGGGGCTATCAGTGATTGACAGTGTGGGCGGGGCTATCAGTGATTGACAGTGTGGGCAGGGCTATCGGTGATTGACGGTGTGGGCGGGGATATCGGTGATTGACAGTGTGGGCGGGGCTATCCGTGATTGACAGTGTGGGCAGGGCTATCAGTGATTGACAGTGTGGGCGGGGCTATCGGTGATTGACAGTGTAGGCGGGGCTATCGGTGATTGACAGTGTGGGCAGGGCTATCAGTGATTGACAGTGTGGGCGGGGCTATCGGTGATTGACAGTGTGGGCGGGGCTATCAGTGATTGACGATGTGGGCGGGGCTATCGGTGATTGACAGTGTGGGCGGGGCTATCGGTGATTGACAGTGTGGGCAGGGCTATCAGTGATTGACAGTGTGGGCAGGGCTATGGGTGATTGACAGTGTGGGCAGGGCTATCGGTGATTGACAGTGTGGGCAGGGCTATGGGTGATTGACAGTGTGGGCGGGGCTATCGGTGATTGACAGTGTGGGCAGGGCTATCGGTGATTGACAGTGTGGGCGGGGCTATCGGTGATTGACAGTGTGGGCGGGGATATCGGTGATTGACAGTGTGGGCAGGGCTATCAGTGATTGACAGTGTGGGCGGGGCTATCGGTGATTGACAGTGTGGGCAGGGCTATCGGTGATTGACAGTGTGGGCAGGGCTATCGGTGATTGACAGTGTGGGCAGGGCTATCAGTGATTGACAGTGTGGGCAGGGCTATCGGTGATTGACAGTGTGGGCGGGGCTATCGGTGATTGACAGTGTGGGCGGGGATATCGGTGATTGACAGTGTAGGCGGGGCTATCAGTGATTGACAGTGTGGGCAGGGCTATCAGTGATTGACAGTGTGGGCAGGGCTATCAGTGATTGACAGTGTGGGCAGGGCTATCGGTGATTGACAGTGTGGGCAGGGCTATCAGTGATTGACAGTGTGGGCAGGGCTATCAGTGATTGACAGTGTGGGCGGGGCTATCGGTGATTGACAGTGTGGGCGGGGCTATCGGTGATTGACAGTGTGGGCTGGGCTATCAGTGATTGACAGTGTGGGCAGGGCTATCAGTGATTGACAGTGTGGGCAGGGCTATCAGTGATTGACAGTGTGGGCAGGGCTATCAGTGATTGACAGTGTGGCGGGGCTATCGGTGATTGACAGTGTGGGCGGGGCTATCGGTGATTGACAGTGTGGGCCGGGCTATCGGTGATTGACAGTGTGGGCAGGGCTATCGGTGATTGACAGTGTGGGCAGGGCTGTGGGTGATTGACAGTGTGGGCGGGGCTATCAGTGTTTGACAGTGTGGGCGGGGCTATCAGTGATTGACAGTGTGGGCAGGGCTATCAGTGATTGACGGTGTGGGCGGGGATATCGGTGATTGACGGTGTGGGCGGGGATATCGGTGATTGACAGTGTGGGCGGGGCTATCGGTGATTGACAGTGTGGGCGGGGCTATCCGTGATTGCCAGTGTGGGCAGGGCTATCAGTGATTGACAGTGTAGGCGGGGCTATCGGTGATTGACAGTGTGGGCAGGGCTATCAGTGATTGACAGTGTGGGCGGGGCTATCAGTGATTGACAGTGTGGGCGGGGCTATCGGTGATTGACAGTGTGGGCAGGGCTATCGGTGATTGACAGTGTGGGCGGGGCTATCGGTGATTGACAGTGTAGGCGGGGCTATCGGTGATTGACAGTGTGGGCAGGGCTATCAGTGATTGACAGTGTGGGCGGGGCTATCAGTGATTGACAGTGTGGGCGGGGCTATCGGTGATTGACAGTGTGGGCAGGGCTATCAGTGATTGACAGTGTGGGCGGGGCTATCAGTGATTGACAGTGTGGGCAGGGCTATCGGTGATTGACAGTGTGGGCAGGGCTATCGGTGATTGACAGTGTGGGCGGGGCTATCAGTGATTGACAGTGTGGGCGGGGCTATCGGTGATTGACAGTGTGGGCGGGGCTATCGGTGATTGACAGTGTGGGCGGGGCTATCAGTGATTGACAGTGTGGGCGGGGCTATCGGTGATTGACAGTGTGGGCGGGGCTATCAGTGATTGACAGTGTGGGCAGGGCTGTCAGTGATTGACAGTGTGGGCGGGGCTATCAGTGATGGACAGTGTGGGCGGGGCTATCGGTGATGGACAGTGTGGGCGGGGCTATCGGTGATTGACAGTGTGGGCGGGGCTATCGGTGATTGACAGTGTGGGCAGGGCTATCGGTGATTGACAGTGTGGGCAGGGCTATCAGTGATTGACAGTGTGGGCGTGGCTATCGGTGATTGACGGTGTGGGCGGGGCTATCAGTGATTGACAGTGTGGGCGGGGCTATCGGTGATTGACAGTGTGGGCGGGGCTATCGGTGATTGACAGTGTGGGCGGGGCTATCGGTGATTGACAGTGTGGGCGGGGCTATCAGTGATTGACAGTGTGGGCAGGGCTATCGGTGATTGACAGTGTGGGCAGGGCTATCGGTGATTGACAGTGTGGGCAGGGCTATCGGTGATTGACAGTGTGGGCAGGGCTATGGGTGATTGACAGTGTGGGCGGGGCTATCGGTGATTGACAGTGTGGGCGGGGCTATGGGTGATTGACAGTGTGGGCGGGGCTATCGGTGATTGACAGTGTGGGCGGGGCTATCAGTGATTGACAGTGTGGGCAGGGCTATGGGTGATTGACAGTGTGGGCTGGACTATCGGTGAATAAAAGTGGGCTGGGCTATCGGTGAGTGACAGTGGGCGGGGCTATCGGTGGTTGACAGTGTGGGCGGGGCTATCGGTGGTTGACAGTGTGGGCGGGGCTATCAGTGAGTGACATTGTGGGCGGGGCTATCAGTGAGTGACAGTGGGCGGGGCTATCGGTGAGTGACAGTGGGCGGGGCTATCAGTGATTGACATTGTGGGCGGGGCTATCGGTGAGTGACATTGTGGGCGGGGCTATCGGTTGTTGACAGTGGGCGTGGCTATCAGTGATTAACAGTGGGCGGGGCTATCGGTGATTGACAGTGGGCGGGGCTATCAGTGATTGACAGTGGGCGGGGCTATCAGTGATTGACAGTGGGCGGGGCTATCAGTGATTGACAGTGGGCGGGGATATCGGTGATTGACAGTGGGCGGGGCTATCTGTGATTGACAGTGGGCGGGGATATCGGTGATTGACAGTGGGCGGGGCTATCTGTGATTGACAGTGGGCGGGGCTATCGGTGATTCACAGTGGGCGGGGCTATCGGTGATTGACAGTGGGCGGGGGCTATCGTGATTGACAGTGGGCGGGGCTATCAGTGATTGACAGTGGGCGGGGCTATCAGTGATTGACAGTGGGCGGGGCTATCAGTGATTGACAGTGGGCGGGGCTATCAGTGATTGACAGTGGGCGGGGCTATCAGTGATTGACATTGTGGGCGGGGCTATCGGTGAGTGACATTGTGGGCGGGGTTATCGGTGATTGACATTGTGGGCGGGGCTATCGGTGATTGACAGTGTGCGGTGCTATCGGTGATTGACAGTGGGCGGGGCTATCGGTGATTGACAGTGGGCGGGGCTATCGGTGATTGACAGTGGGCGGGGCTATCGGTGATTGACAGTGGGCGGGGTCTATCGGTGATTGACAGTGGGCGGGGCTATCAGTGATTGACAGTGGGCGGGGCTATCAGTGATTGACAGTGGGCGGGGCTATCAGTGATTGACAGTGGGCGGGGCCGTACTTGACACTGACCCCTCGACCCAATTAATATCGCGCCGAAACACACCCAGGCGCCGTCCAATCAGACTGATGACACGTGACGGGGGTTCCCTGCTGCTCGGAGACCGTCACCCTGGTAACCGGGAGGGCATGCTGGGAAGTCCCTGAAGAGAATGGGTTGCCGTTAGCAACGTCAACAGAGGCCCAGTCCACAGTGAGAGCCTGAAGGAGAGGTGAGAGAATGAGGGGGAGAAAGAGAGAGAGAAAAAGAGAGTGAGGGAGAGAAAAAGAGAGTGAGGGGGAGAAAGAGAGAGAGAAAAAGAGAGTGAGGGGGAGAAAGAGAGAGAGAAAGAGAGAGTGAGGGGAGAAAGAGAGAGAGAAAAAGAGAGTGAGGGGGAGAAAGAGAGAGAGAAAAGAGAGTAAGGGGGAGAAAGAGAGAGAGAAAAAGAGAGTAAGGGGGAGAAAGAGAGAGAGAAAAAGAGAGTGAGGGGGAGAAGAGAGAGAGAAAAAGAGATGAGGGAGAGAAAGTGAGAGAGAAAAAGAGAGTGAGGGGAGAAAGTGAGAGAGAAAAAGAGAGTGAGGGGAGAAAGAGAGAGAGAAAAAGAGAATGAGGGAGAGAAAGAGAGAGAGAAAAAGAGAGTGAGGGGGAGAAAGAGAGAGAGAGAGAGTGAGGGGGAGAAAGAGAGAGAGAAAAAGAGAGTGAGGGGGAGAAAGTGAGAGAGAAAAAGAGAGTGAGGGAGAGAAAGAGAGAGAGAAAAAGAGAGTGAGGGGAGAAAGTGAGAGAGAAAAAGAGAGTGAGGGGGAGAAAGAGAGAGAGAAAAAGAGAGTGAGGGAGAGAAGAGAGAGTGAGGGAGAGAAAGAGAGAGAGAAAAAGAGAGTGAGGGGGAGAAAGAGAGAGAAAAAGAGAGTGAGGGAGAGAAAGAGAGAGAGAAAAAGAGAGTGAGGGGGAGAAAGAGAGAGAGAAAAAGAGAGTGAGGGGGAGAAAGAGAGAGAGAAAAGAGAGTGAGGGGGAGAAGAGAGAGAGAAAAAGAGAGTGAGGGGGAGAGAGTGAGGGGGAGAAAGAGAGAGAGAAAAAGAGAGTGAGGGGGAGAAAGAGAGAGAAAAAGAGAGTGAGGGGGAGAAAGAGAGAGAGAAAAAGAGAGTGAGGGGGAGAGAGTGAGAGAGAAAAAGAGAGTGAGGGGGAGAGAGTGAGGGGGAGAAAGAGAGAGAGAAAAAGAGAGTGAGGGGGAAAGAGAGAGAAAAAGAGAGTGAGGGGGAGAAAGAGAGAGAAAAAGAGAGTGAGGGGGAGAAAGAGAGAGAGAAAAAGAGAGTGAGGGGGAGAGAGTGAGAGAGAAAAAGAGAGTGAGGGGAGAAAGGAGAGAGAGAAAAAGAGAGTGAGGGAGAGAAAGAGAGAGAGAAAAAGAGAGTGAGGGAGAGAAAGAGAGAGAGAAAAAGAGAGTGAGGGGGAGAAAGAGAGAGAGAAAAAGAGAGTGAGGGAGAGAAAGAGAGAGAGAAAAAGAGAGTGAGGGGGAGAAAGAGAGAGAGAAAAGAGAGTGAGGGAGAGAAAGAGAGAGAGAAAAGAGAGTGAGGGGAGAAAGAGAGAGAAAAAGAGAGTGAGGGAGAGAAAGAGAGAGAGAAAAAGAGAGTGAGGGGGAGAAAGAGAGAGAGAAAAAGAGAGTGAGGGAGGAGAAAGAGAGAGAGAAAAAGAGAGTGAGGGGGAGAAGAGAGAGAGAAAAGAGAGTGAGGGGAGAGAGTGAGGGGAGAAAGAGAGAGAGAAAAGAGAGTGAGGGGGAGAAAGAGAGAGAAAAAGAGAGTGAGGGGGAGAAGAGAGAGAGAAAAAGAGAGTGAGGGGGAGAAAGAGAGAGAGAAAAAGAGAGTGAGGGGGAGAGAGAGAGAGAGAAAAAGAGAGTGAGGGGGAGAAAGAGAGAGAGAAAAAGAGAGTGAGGGAGAGAAAGAGAGAGAGAAAAAGAGAGTGAGGGAGAGAAAGAGAGAGAGAAAAGAGAGTGAGGGGAGAAAGAGAGAGAGAAAAAGAGAGTGAGGGAGAGAAGAGAGAGAGAAAAGAGAGTGAGGGGGAGAAAGAGAGAGAGAAAAGAGAATGAGGGGGAGAAAGAGAGAGAGAAAAGAGAGTGAGGGGAGAAGAGAGAGAGAAAAGAGAGTGAGGGGAGAGAGTGAGGAGAGAAGAGAGAGAAAAGAGAGTGAGGAGAGAAAGAGAGAGAGAAAAGAGAGTGAGGGGGAGAAAGAGAGAGAGAAAAAGAGAGTGAGGGGAGAAAGAGAGAGAAAAAGAGAGTGAGGGGGAGAAAGAGAGAGAGAAAAGAGAGTGAGGGAGAGAAAGAGAGAGAGAAAAGAGAGTGGAGAGAAGAGAGAGAGAAAAAGAGAGTGAGGGAGAGAAAGAGAGAGAGAAAAAGAGAGTGAGGGGGAGAAAGAGAGAGAGAAAAGAGAGTGAGGGGAGAGAGAGAGAGAGTGAGAGGGAGAAAGAGAGAGAAAAGAGAGTGAGGGGAGAAAGAGAGAGAGAGAAAAGAGAGTGAGGGGGAGAAAGAGAGAGAAAAAGAGGTGAGGGGGAGAAAGAGAGAGAGAAAAGAGAGTGAGGGAGAGAAAGAGAGAGAGAAAAAGAGAGTGACGGAGAGAAAGAGAGAGAGAAAAGAGAGTGAGGGGAGAAGAGAGAGAGAGAAAAAGAGAGTGAGGGAGAGAAAGAGAGAGAGAAAAGAGAGTGAGGGGAGAGAGTGAGGGAGAGAAAGAGAGAGAAAAGAGAGTGAGGGGGAGAAAGAGAGAGAGAAAAAGAGAGTGAGGGGAGAGAAAGAGAGAGAGAAAAAGAGAGTGAGGGGGAGAAAAAGAGAGTGAGGGGAGAAAGAGAGAGAGAAAAAGAGAGTGAGGGAGAGAAAGAGAGAGAGAAAAGAGAATGAGGGAGAGAAAGAGAGAGAAAAAGAGAGTGAGGGGGAGAAAGAGAGAGAGAAAAAGAGAGTGAGGGAGAGAAAGAGAAAAAGAGATGAGGGAGAGAAAGAGAGAGAAAAAGAGAGTGAGGGGAGAAAGAGAGAGAGAAAAGAGAGTGAGGGAGAGAAAGAGAGAGAGAAAAAGAGAGTGAGGGAGAGAAAGAGAGAGAGAAAAAGAGAGTGAGGGAGAGAAAGAGAGAGAGAAAAAGAGAGTGAGGGAGAGAAAGAGAGAGAGAAAAGAGAGTGAGGGAGAGAAAGAGAGAGAGAAAAAGAGAGTGAGGGGGAGAAAGAGAGAGAGAAAAGAGAGTGAGGGGAGAGAGTGAGGGAGAGAAAGAGAGAGAGAAAAGAGAGTGAGGGAGAGAAAGAGAGAGAGAGAAAAGAGAGTGAGGGGAGAAAGAGAGAGAAAAAGAGAGTGAGGGGAGAAGAGAGAGAGAAAAAGAGAGTGAGGGAGAGAAAGAGAGAGAGAGAAAAGAGAGTGACGGAGAGAAAGAGAGAGAGAAAAGAGAGTGAGGGGGAGAAGAGAGAGAGAGAAAAGAGAGTGAGGGAGAGAAAGAGAGAGAGAAAAAGAGAGTGAGGGGAGAAAGAGAGAGAGAAAAAGAGAGTGAGGGGGAGAGAGTGAGGAGAGAAAGAGAGAGAAAAGAGAGTGAGGGGAGAAAGAGAGAGAGAAAAGAGAGTGAGGGGAGAAAGAGAGAGAGAAAAAGAGAGTGAGGGAGAGAAAGAGAGAGAGAAAAAGAGAGTGAGGGGAGAGAAAGAGAGAGAGAAAAGAGAGTGAGGGAGAGAAGAGAGAGAGAAAAAGAGAATGAGGGAGAGAAAGAGAGAGAAAAAGAGAGTGAGGGGAGAAAGAGAGAGAGAAAAAGAGAGTGAGGGAGAGAAAGAGAGAGAGAAAAGAGAATGAGGGAGAGAAAGAGAGAGAAAAGAGAGTGAGGGGAGAAAGAGAGAGAGAAAAGAGAGTGAGGGAGAGAAAGAGAGAGAGAAAAGAGAGTGAGGGAGAGAAAGAGAGAGAGAAAGAGAGTGAGGAGAGAAAGAGAGAGAAAAAGAGAGTGAGGGGGAGAAAGAGAGAGAGAAAAAGAGAGTGAGGGAGAGAAAGAGAGAGAGAAAAGAGAGTGAGGGAGAGAAAGAGAGAGAGAAAAGAGAGTGAGGGGGAGAAAGAGAGAGAGAAAAAGAGAGTGAGGGAGAGAAAGAGAGAGAGAAAAAGAGAATGAGGGAGAGAAAGAGAGAGAAAAAGAGAGTGAGGGGGAGAAAGAGAGAGAAAAAGAGAGTGAGGAGAGAGAAAGAGAGAGAGAAAAAGAGAGTGAGGGAGAGAAAGAGAGAGAGAAAAAGAGAGTGAGGGAGAGAAAGAGAGAGAAAAGAGAGAGGGGGAGAAAGAGAGAGAGAAAAAGAGAGTGAGGGAGAAGAGAAGAGAGAGAGAAAAGAGAGTGAGGGGAGAAAGAGAGAGAGAAAAGAGAGTGAGGGAGAGAAAGAGAGAGAGAAAAGAGAGTGAGGGAGAGAAAGAGAGAGAAAAAGAGAGTGAGGGGGAGAAAGAGAGAGAAAAGAGTGAGGGAGAGAAAGAGAGAGAGAAAAGAGAGTGAGGGGGAGAAAGAGAGAGAAAAAGAGAGTGAGGGGAGAAAGAGAGAGAGAAAAAGAGAGTGAGGGGAGAAAGAGAGAGAAAAAGAGAGAGAGGGAGAGAAAGAGAGAGAGAAAAGAGAGTGAGGGGAGAAAGAGAGAGAGAAAAGAGAGTGAGGGGAGAAAGAGAGAGAAAAGAGAGTGAGGGAGAGAAAGAGAGAGAGAAAAAGAGAGTGAGGGGAGAAAGAGAGGAGAAAGAGAAGAAAGAGAGAGGGGAGAAGAGAGAGAAAGAGAGTGAGGGGGAGAAGAGAGAGAGAAAAGAGAGTGAGGGGAGAAAGAGAGAGAAAAGAGACGTGAGGGAGAAAGAGAGAGAGAAAAGAGAAGTGAGGAGAGAAGAGAGAGAGAAAAGAGGAGAGAGGAGAGAGAAGAGAGAGAGAAAAGAGAGTGAGGGGAGAGAGACGAGAAAAGAGAGTGAGGGGAGAAGAGAGAGAGAAAAAGAGAGTGAGGGGAGAAAGAGAGAGAGAAAGAGAGTGAGGGAGAGAAAGAGAGAGAAAAGAGAGTGAGGGGGAGAAGAGAGAGAGAAAAATGAGAGTGAGGGAGAGAAAGAGAGAGAGAAAAAGAGAGTGAGGGGAGAAAGAGAGAGAAAAAGAGAATGAGGGAGAGAGAAAGAGAGAGAAAAAGAGAGTGAGGGGAGAAAGAGAAGAGTGAAAAGAGAGTGAGGGGGAGAAGAGAGAGAGAATAAGAGAGTGAGGGGAGAAAGAGAGAGAGAAAAGAGAGTGAGGGGGAGAAAGAAGAGAGAAAAAGAGAGTGAGGGGAGAAAGAGAGAGAGAAAAAGAGAGTGAGGGAGAGAAAGAGAGAGAGAATAAGAGAGTGAGGGGGAGAAAGTGTGAGAGAAAAAGTGAGTGTGGGAGAG